>NC_041225.1:88685581-88719429 GCF_002837175.3 Physeter macrocephalus
CTCACGGGCCCAGCCGCTCCGCGGCATGTGGGATCTTCCCAGACCGGGGCACGAACCTGCGTCCCCTGCATTGGCAGGCGGACTCTCAACCACTGCGCCACCAGGGAAGCCCTGAATTAGGTTTTAAGTGTGTTGGACTTAAGTTGCACCCAAGTGGAAACATGTGCTGGTTGGAGAGCAGGGCAGGAGCTTGAGGAACAGTCCAGGAGAAAGGAAGCTTTTGGGTTATTGGTGCAGGCTGAGCAGTGGAATCTTGGGTGTAGGTGAGGTTTCCAGGAGGGCTGAGAGGGTGAGGGCGGAAGGGTGGAGAGCAGCTCTGTGGAGGGGACGAAGGAGGACCAGGATCCAGCAGTGTCACAAAAACCTAGGGAAGGAGGTGTGGGGGTGGGTGGGAGAATGGGGGTCTGCCACAGAGAGGGAGGGGGATTCCTACCGACTTCCTCATCACCCCTGACCTCAGGGAGGAGAAAATGGACGAGGAAAGGCTGAGGTTCCTGTTTCCCTTTTTTCCCAACATTGAAGACAGGACTTTCAGATGAACATGTACAAGAACCCAGGTTACTGGCATCTTTCAGTTATCTGGGCTAACAGACCTGTAGTGACTGCAGATAACAAGACTTTACACTGAGATGTATTGTGTGAGTTTTTTCCAGGGGTTTAGGATAAATAGAACTTGTTTGCAGTCCCCAATTTCCTGCCTTCTGGCTTCCCTAAATGTCAGCTTCCCCCTTTTTCCATTTCCTAGCCCACTATGTGAAGACTGTCTTATGACTGGCCTCCACCAGCCTCCTCTGTCAAAAGTTACTTTTCCTACAGATTTTTGGGTGGTGGCTTAAAGATTCATTTCTTTGAATGAGAGAAACTTAAGTCCTCTCGAGTCTTTGAGAAAGGAATGGATGAGGGCAAACTCAACAGGGGTTCAAATAGGAGGCTGAAATCCATAGTTATTGAGACTCTCCTGCAAATGTGGGTGCTCATTCTCTGAAAGACTAGAACCCTGGTAGCTAGGAGACCATGGGCATCCACTGTCGGCCCCATGTTAGATTTAGCCTTTGCCACTCACCCATTTCCAGCCTTTGGAGTATGTTAGTTAACCTCTCCATGCCTCAGTTGCTCATCCACTAAAATGGGGGTTGGGTTGTTGGAAAACTGGAAAAGGTTCTGTGTAAACATGAAAGTGCTTTCTTAATGCAGAGGATAGTACCCAGCACTCAGAACTGTTAGCTGCTCTCTCATCATCATCCTCTAGCGCTGGTCCTTTTGACACACCGGAACTGCCAGTAGGTTTTATGGGGTTTGGGGCACCTTTAGGGAGAGTGCGTGGAGCTATTAGTCAAGGATTGGCTCTCTGTCAGTGGGCTGGGATGTTGGCAAAGTTTCTCATTTCCTTAGCTTTTCAGACTTTGGGGGTAGGAGGTGGGTGGTAAGAACCGAGTGTGAGCAGCTGGGTGGGTGGGGCCGGGGGCTTGCGTGGCCCGGGTGGCGGCTGACGGGGGCTTTTCTGGCTGTGGGACACGCACTGCGTGGCTGGGGCGATGGTCTCGGTGGCTGTGGCGCTGTTGGGGGGTGGTGTGCAGGGTGTGTGTGTGTGCCAGGGAAGACGGGCTGTCTCGCTGTCTGGCTGAGGGGCCGCCTCTGCATCCTGACCTGGTTCTCTGGTTCTCTCGTGCGCTGGCGGCCTCCGAGGCAGCTGCCGCTCCTTTCGCCAGGCCTCAGATGTGGTCGGCTCCATTTCCTCCCGCTGGCCTCGGGCTGGGCTGCTGCTTGAGGCAGGGGCTTCCGTCTGGAGAGCCGGCTGGGCTTGGCTTCACCCCTCCCCTCCCGGGGTCGCTGTGGGGAGGAGCAAGCTGCTTGAGGGGTGAGGGGTTGCTGCAGGGGTCGGCCTGGTAGGGCTGTGCTGGGCACAGTGACTTACAGAGGACTTCTAATGGGTGGGGAATCTCAGGCTTGGCACCCCGCCTCAGCCAGACCCACCCTCCCTCCCAGAGAGCTGCTCAGCTGTGTGTGTGTGTGTGTGTGTGTGTGTGTGTGTGTGTGTGTGTGTGTGTGTGTGTGTGTGTACAGAAATAGCAAGAAGAAAATGCACCCACGAATTCCTCTCCCTGAGGCTCCCCTCCAGTCTTTGTTCAGAGGACCGCATAGTTTGTGCAGGGTTTTCAGGTGTGTTGTAGGTACTGTATTCGTAAGCTTTCCCCCCTAAATAAAAATGTAATACCTACAATAAATTCTGGAGACTGTGAACATGAGAATATACCCATTCTCTGCTACCCAGAGATGAGCACTGTTAACATTACTGCATAATTCCTCTTGTTTTGTTTGTGTGCACAGACATGCATTGTTAATAGAATTGGATTCTTAAATTGGGCAATAATTCAAATCCTGTTTTTTTCCACTTCAAGTAGTGTAAACACTTCCCCTGTCATAAAAACCCTCAGAAAGCATCTATTTATGAGTATAAGTACATTCTTGAGTTTCTTTTTTTTATTGAAGACATTTCCCTGTGTTTTTATTCTTTATCATTTTAAGTAGTCACATATCTACTGATGGAATATTATATATTATAATTTTTCTTATGTATTATTTGAAACATATACTTGACATAGTGTTTCATATATGTTAAACATACTGCAATATAAAGCATAGTAATAAACACATGTAAACTCCCTACCTACATTAACAGCTAGGATGTTGCTAACATCACTGAAACTCCCTGGATGTTTCCCCAACCCTGTCCCCCTTCTTCACCTCCAGAGGCAACCACTACCTTGACTTTTGTGTTTATCATTCCCTTGCATTATAAAAAAGTTTTAATTACATATGTTTGTATTCTTACACAATACTTTTATATATGCTTTTATTTTGAGCTTTTTAGAATTGGTCAACTATATACAGTCTTTTGAGGCTTGCTTTTTTTTTTTTTTACTCAGTGTAGTTTCTGAGATTCATTCATGTTCCTATGGTTCATTCATTTGCACTGCTGTATAATATTCCATTGTCCATTCCGTGGTTGGTAAGCACTTAGACTAGTTCCACAATTTGGTTTTTATGAGTAATGCTGCTGTGAACATTTGTGTACACGTTTCCTGATGCACATATGCAACATGTCTCTAGGACTAGAATCATAGGGTATGTGCATGTTTACCATTAAAAGATAGCACCACAGACCTTTCCAAAATGGTTGTTTTGCCCTCTGCCAGTGGTTCATAAGAAAAAGTTCCTGCTAAATCCCACTAGCACTTGGTATCAAACTAAAATACCCTTTCTTGGTGCTTGTACCTGGTACTGTTGTAAGTGTTCTTCATATGTTAATTTGTTTAATCCATATGACCACCTGTGAAATTAGGTACTGTTATTAATCCTCGATTTACAGATGAGGAAACAGAGGCATGGAGAGGTCAACTTTTAACCCCAGATATACAGATTAAAAAATGAAGAACAGAGAGGTTAATTAACTTGTTCAAGGTCACACAGCTAGTAAGTGATGGCGGCAAGATTTGCACTAAACATACTTGCTCTTAAATTCTCTGTAATGGATATAAAATGGACTCTCACAGCTGTCTTATATTTCTGTTTACTAATGAAGTTGAGTATTTTTTTACTTATGTTTATTCCACATTCTCTTTTCATGAAAAGAAACATTTTAAAATCATTCACCTATTGTTGGGGCACTTAGGTTATTTGTAATTCTTTACTATTAATGTTTCAGGGAAAATCCTTGGCACATATAATTTTAATATTTCTTCTGTTGTCTTATTTATTTTGTTCGCATTTCCTTACGTGAGATCAAGAGCGGTTAAAAATGTCTGCTCTTTTGGATTGCTATTTGATACTGTGTCCTCATCTGTGGAGGTGAGCCTCTACCTTCTAGGAGTTTATGATGACTGGAGGAGGTTAATGAGTATGCAGTGATTAGCATGATACTCGGCCTATCATAAGAATACTGCATCATAGTTACGTAGAGACTTTTCCTAGTTGCTTCTCTTCTTTTCCTTTCTTCCCCGAAACCACATTAATTACTCTTAGATCAGGGGGCATGAACAATCACAGTCCTGTGCTTCTGCCAGATATGATGACCTCAGGGAATTAGGCCTTGCTTCAGCTTCTTCCTGAGCATCACCCCAACCATTGAGAGATTTGCTGTATCTGTTCATTTTGTAGTAGGAAAAAAGTTAGATTTTAAAATATGTTATTGCTATGTACATAGTAACCACATGAAACATTACCTCCCGCCACCTCACACAAGGACACCCACTGCTACACATGACAGTCTCTAGAAGTTAGGTATAACTTTCTGAGATTTGCCGTCTGCAGAGAGAGCTCAGATGTGGAGAGTGTAGACAACGGACTGGGTTAGCCAACGTGTGTACACACACACACACACACACACACACACACACACACACACACACACACACAACACTCTCTCTCACATTCAGTCCTGCAAAAACAAGCAGATGTGTACATCCTCTGAAAGGGTTCCCCTAAAAGGTCTCTTTCCCTCCTTATAGATTTGTATCATCAATAAATCCCAGGAGGGGAGAATTCTCTAAAGAGATGAATAATTGATCAACTCTAGACAGAAAATGCCATAAATACAACCCCTGTGCTACTGGGGGGCGGGGTGGGGCCATCCATTTCGGGGAGGGAAGGAAGGAATTGGTTTTATGCGGAGGTGGCTGCTGAACTCTAGGGCTGGGGAAAAGGACGGAGCTAGAAAGCAGCCGTTGAACAGCTGCTGGAGGAGCAGAGGAGCTGAGGTGGTGGTGTGGGCAGCTGGGAAAGTGCGGGGTTGGGATTTGCTGGCCAGCTGGCTGGGGAGCAGCCACTCTTACCCTGGAGTCCCATGAGAATTCATTCTTGGAGGTTCCTCTGAAGACGATGTGCCGCAGACTGGCCCTGCCTCCTGGCCACTGGCCTTTGTGAGCCTGCCTGCAGGCTTATTCATCCTGGCTAAAAACACCTTCTTGGACATGTTTCTTCCAACACGGTATATAACTGCTGAACAGCAGGACAGCCCCTGGGACTCTGCCTCTTCTAATATCCCCTTTCCCAGAGGCCCTAAGAAGGATGGTGAATGAGGACTTTGATCTCTCACAGTAGTAGCCTTTATCTTCCGGCCTTCCTTCCATTTCCCTTTCATAGAGAATTGTTGATCTGGTTTCATGTGTTGGCATTCTGGGAGTCAGGAAAGACTCAGAAACCTGGTGTCAGTTCCACACCTCTCATTGTGTTATGGATAAAATGAAGTGTTTGGGGGTGGACTTCCACACTTCTGCAGCCTTGCCTGACATCCAGGGGGCTCTGGAGCCCCTGGGGTGGGGAGGCAGGCTGTTGCTGTTGTTGGATACCTGCAGATTGTCTGAGGGACCAGCTGTGGGGATGGGGAGTGTAGAAAGGAGCAGGCTGTAGAGGAGGAGGGATGTGGGACCTTGGGAGTCCTGACCAAGCAGGGTACAGGGACGAATTCCAAAAGGGTTCCTGGGCCCCTGGAGGAAGACCTGGAGTCTTCTGCATGTGGCGATTCTGTACATACATGCCAACCCTTCATGAAGTAGGTGAGGGGTTAGGTCTCTTGGCTGTAGGAGGGCATCTACTCTGCCTGTCTTCCAGTGACAAACCCCTGCTGCCCACCGCTTGGTGAGGGGAGCATACCCCCAGCCTATCTGCACCAAGCCTGGGATGGGCTGGAGCTTTCCTAGTGAAAGCGGAGAAGAGACCTGGTAAGACTGGGTGTGCGGGTCCCAGTGAGGGCAGGGCGGGGTCTGTGCCTGGCAGGGGGCTCTGAGGAGGTGCAGCACCGACAACTTTGGTGGGCCTCTCTGTGGAGGCAGATGAGGGTGCAGGCCGTTCAAGATCAGTTGCTGATGGCATTGGCAGCTTTGCAGACCTCTACATGTGTGCACTGTGACAGGCGCCTTAGCAGAGGAGGACTGCGAACTCTGCCCAGAGCTTCAGCTGGCCGCCTCTCACAGTCCGGGGGTGAAGAGGCTTGTACCAGCTAGGTCCCAGGAGGAAGAAGCAGCAGACCATCTTGAACACACACTGAGCACTCTGTCAGATTCTGAAGATGTGATGGAAGCCTTGTCCCTTAGGAGTTTTTATAGTGTTAACTGGTCATTCTCTCTTAGAAAAGGATCCCCAGCAGAAGGTGGCTGTTATGTGGTGACTGTGTAGGATCTGGTTCACACCTGTGGTGAGCAGGACTGGTCCAGGAGGACTTTATCAGCAGGGGGTTGATTTTGTTCCTTGTCTCACCCCCTACTTTCGAATCATTTGCTTCCATAATCACACTTCATTCCCATCTTTCTGCTGTTGCCTTAGTTCAGGCCCTTATTATCACTGATCTGGACAGCGGCATTAGTCTCCTAACTGGTCTTCACGCCACCAGCCTTGAAGTCTGCAGTCAGTGCTCTGTGAAGTCATTTGAGCGCCCCTCCTGAAATGTAAATTTGCTCCTATGTGTTCATGCTATGAGCCACACATCTGCCCTCCCCACGCTTCACGCTCAGGATGTGCCCAGCAGCTCACCCTTCCCCTGGCCTGCCAGGCCTTCTCATGATTCTGTGCCTTTGCCTATGGGAGTCCCTCCATCTAGAATTCCTCCTCCTTCCCCTCCTCCGAAATACCTACCCATCTTCCAAGGCTCGTCCTGAAGGTTTCTTCAAGGTGAAACCTTTCTTGACAGACACGTCCACCTTCCCAGAGAGAAGTGGCCCCTGTGCCCCAGCCCCTGGATAGACTGCTCTCATGGCACCAGTATGCTCCAGGGCATTTGTTTGTTTATGGGTCTGTCTCTTGCCTTTTGCTTTATAAACTTCTTGATGCTCCTGTCTGGTCTGTTGTAGGGTAAGAAACCACCACAAAATTTAGTGGCATGAAACAGCTATCATTTTATTATGTTCATTGAGTCTTTGGTCCTGGAAGTCAGGAAGGAAATAGTGTGGGTAGCTGGTGTCAGCTTCTTGATGTTTAGGGCCTCAGCTGGGAAGTCTCAAAAGCTAGAGGTAACTTGACAGCTGGGCTGGAATCCTTGCAGAGCTCCTTCACTCACTTGTTCGGCAGGTTTTTGCCCACTGTTGCCTGGCACCTCAGCTGAAAAGGTCCGCGGACACCTTCACATGGCCTTTCCACATGGCCTGTGTTTCCTCAGTGTGGTAGCTGGGGCGCCAAGAGTGTGTGTCCCCAGGAATCAGGCAGAAGCTGTATTATCTTTTATGATCTAGCTTTGAAAATCATGACAGTGGCACTTTGACCATTGTGACAAGCTCACCCTGATTTAAAGGGAGGGAACGTAGACCCCACCTCTCCATGGGAGAAGTGCATGTGGGTGGAGGGGTTGTGATGTCCATCTTTGGAAAGTAAACTCTGCCACACCTGCCAAGTACTGGGTGCGTGCAGATGGCACTCTTATTAAATTCGGAAGGCTGAGCAAGGGTGGTGTATGAGGAAGTGTTGTGAAGTTGGCGCTGGGAGTCTCGAGGGAGGGATGTGATCCACAGCAGATCGTAGGGTAGAGAAAAGACTGGGGGGCTGGGGAGCTCCTGTCAAGTTGGACAATTAAAAAGTGTGTATGCACACCAAGGTCCCAATTAGGAGGGCAGGAAGGGAAAGGGAGGAGATAGAACAGAGAGGCGCTCACGTTTAGAATTGTTTGGACCTGGTGACTGGGCACATTGGAAGGACGTGGAGGATGTCAGGGTTGGGGACACTCGTGGTAATAGGAGTCGGGGACGGAGCTGTTGGAGGTGGGACAGGGAGTTTGGTCCGTTTTAGACAGGCTGCTCTCAGTGGGCCTGTAACATGTTCCAGGGGCTAGAGGCAGCTGGAGACCAAACTTGAAGGAGCACCCTCAGAGCGGTGCTTGCTGTAGCCCAGAGGGGAGTGAGAAGTAAGGGATATAAAGTGTGGAAGGCTTTAGGGTTGGGGCATGTCTAGCTGGGACTTTGCAAGCACCTAGACTAGCCTCCATCCTCCGCCAGCATTGTCCTGCGCCTTGCCAGTAATCGTCAAATAACTGCTCGGTTTCCTTTTCAATACCCCCTGCTTGTTAGGGGGACAGGATTTCAGTATCTCTCAGTATTAAAACTTTTCCTAAATTGAGCCTAAGTCTTCTCTTCTTCCACTTCTTAGGGCCACTTGAAACAAGTTTAATTTTTTTCCCAAATGATAGGCCCTCAGATGTTTAAAGATCTTCTTGAGTTTTGTCTTCTTCAGAACCAAAAGGGACCTGTTCCTCTTATGGTTTTGAACTGTCCTGCTTCCTTTTTCACCAGAGGGAAGCCTGTGTTCAGGTAGGGACTGGCCAGGCAGAGCAGGGCTGTTGCTGCCTGTGCTGCAGGTCCTGTTCCGGTCAGTTCCTATCTGTGTGTGTCCAACTGCAAATGGGTTGGGACCTGTTAGTAGACTGTGAAATCAACTTAGATTATTGCAACCTGCAAGAAAGAGGGAGGGAGGGATTTGTGTATCTAGTAAGCGGAAATACTATTTTACAAACTTGTCATATATATAAGAAGAATATAATGGACCACAGTGTAAAATGTATTTCTTACTGTGGTTTGTAGTAAAAAAAAGTTTGAAGAAACCTTGAGTAATAAGACCTTTTGAAGCTGCCAAATCACATCATGTTGAGTATACCATCAGTAAGTCGTTTTTTTAAAAAAAATTTCTGGCTGTGTTGGGTCTTCGTTGCTACACGTGGGCTTTTTCTAGTTGCAGTGAGCAGGGGCTACTCTTTGTTGCAGTGCATGGACTTCTCATTGTGGTGGCTTCTCATTGCGGAGCACGGGCTCTAGGTGCACGGGCTTCAGTAGCTGTGGCACGCAGACTCCAGAGCACAGGCTCAGCAGTTGTGGCACACGGGCTTAGTTGCTCCATGGCATATGGGATCCTCCCAGACCAGGGCTTGAACCCGTGTCCCCTGCATTGGCAGGTGGATTCTTAACCACCGTGCCACCAGGGAAGTCCCCCATCAGTAAGTCTTTTATCCCTCCTGATTTCTAAGACATTTTCATGTGCACTGCTGCCACTGTTATGTGCTTCTTCCATCTTTAATTTGCACAGATGTGGCTTAGGACCCTATTTACCCTGTTAGATCTTTTTCTCTCCTGCCTATTGACCTTTTGGCACCTGGTCCTATCACTTAACATAGTTTTATCCCTCCTGTTTTCAACATCTCTCTATTTAATAAGTGTGCCTTCACTATCATTATTAATAAATATGTTGAACAGGATAGTTCTGAGGACAGAGCCCTGTGGCAGGCCACTACAGACCACCCCCCTGCAGTTGATATACCACTCTTACTTTGAGCGTGGCATGGCCATTCAGCCATTTGTGAGCCAGCCCATTCAGCCTGTCATTTTCCATAGCTGTCCCTCAAAGGGGTCACAGCCAGCCTTGTGGAACTTCAGTGTCTGCAACCTGATTCGCAAACCCAGGGCCTTGGCAAGTAATACAAATGAATGAAGTGATAATTAATTCAGGCAATTAATAAATAATCCCTGACTCCTGGCCTTGGTTTCAAGAAGGCAGTGCAAATGATGTGGCTGGGGGTGAGCTGGAGCGGTAGTCAGTGCTCAGTTGTAGACGAAGTTGCCAGGCAGGAGTGTGGACCTTCAAGAAAATCTGGGTTTCATGTGAAATTCGATTTTTTTTAACATTGGCAAAACAAACATAAAAACCAAACAAAACAGATTTGTTTTGTGGCAGATTTGACCTGCAGCCCTTGAGTTTGTGACCTCCTTATCTCCTGGTCCAGTGACCACACAACACAAAGCACTAAGATTAGTTGCGTGTTGATGGGTTGATGGCCTTCATTGAACCTGACTCCTCGAGGTCCCTTTAGTTACCCACTCAGGACTCTTACATGGACTGAACTCACCCAGTGTTCTGAAAGTTGGGGATGACACTTGCTCTTTTCTCACCTGTTGGCACCTTCTCCTGATGGCAGGTTTCTTCCAGGATCACTGGCAGGTGTGAGGAATGTGTCAGTGGGATCCCCTGGCTGGGAAAACTGGAATTTAGAGTTTCTTAAAGTCTCCCACCCGGCTTGGTTTCACTTTCCTCTTATCTGTATCTACTCTTCCTTTTCTTTTCTCTTTGGTCTGAAGAACATTTTCCTTCCCAGGGAATTCATAGGCACAAGAGTGGGCCTAGCTCTTCCTTGTTCTTATTTACACACCAAAAATAACTTTAAAAAATCCTTTTAGTTGTCTTGACCATTTGGGGAAGCCTCAGCTCATGCAGCATTAGTCTTCCTGACACCGTTTTTGTAAATCCATGCTACTCTCTCGTGTTTCTTCTCGTTTTTGCATGCTTCTTCTGTCTTTTATACGTAAACATGTAAAATTTGATCACTTCAAATTTTGTAGCCTTTGCAGCCACGTTAGTTTAGGTTTTGAGGAAGGAAGGAAGGGAGAACTGGGTGATCAGCCACATTCCTGGAGGAAAGGTATTTGTTCCTAGTTTCTAGTTCTGAAAGATAGTAGTCTTCCACCAGCGTCAGGGAGAGGCTGGCGTATTCCATGGCCCGTGGGGCAGACGGACGGTGGACTGGGCCGGAGGCACAGAAGTCATTACGATTGGGCTCTTGTCTTGAAGGAACTACCATCTGGTCGGGGGAGGCAGCTGCTTGGCAGGTGATAAGTGCTAATAGAGGCATGTTTAAGGTGCCATGGGAGCCTAGGGAAAGGAGCATCGGTCAATCTGTGAACCAGGTCAGAGAGGAGGTGACATTGAGCTGATGCTTGAAGGATAAGCCAAAGAGACCTCACAGAGGCTGGGAAGGGCATTCCAGGCAATGAGAACTGCATGTGCAAAGCTCAGAAAAGCATGTTGGAAAAGCATGAGGGTCCTTAGTGGCCAGAATTGGGGCAGTGATGAGAATGAGATGGGAACCACAGGCTGGGGCCTCTGCTCATCTCCCAGAGGCCTGTCCCAATTCCCAGCTCCCCGCTACCGCTTTGGAGCCTATGATGGCCATGTTTGACGATCTGGGGACTAGTATCATTTAATTATCTGTTTAATATACTGTATGTTCTACCTGAGGGACTAATTTCTTTTTTACAGGTCTTTTTAAAAAATTTATTTGTTTTGTTTATTTATTTTTGGCTGCATTGGGTCTTTGTTGCCGCTTGCGGGCTTTCTCTAGTTGTGGTCAGCGGGGGCTACTCTTTGTTGCGGTGCGCGGGCTTCTCATCGCAGTGGCTTCTCTTGTTGCGGAGCATGGGCTCTAGGCGCGCAGCTTTCAGTAGTTGTGGCTCGCGGGCTCTAGAGCACAGGCTCAGTAGTTGTGGCGCATGGGCTTAGTTGCTCTGCGGCATGTGGGATCTTTCTGGACCAGGGATCGAACCCACGTCTGCTGCATTGGCAGGCGTATTCTTAACCACTGCGCCACCAGGGAAGTCCCCTAATTTCTTTTTTAACTTTTTATTTTGATAGAATTTTAAAACTTATAGAAAAGATTAAAGAAGAGTACCTGGGACTCCCGTATACCCAAATTGTTTACATTTTGCCATATTTGCTTTATCATTTTCTCTATGTGTATATATTTTTATATATGCGTATACTTTTTTTCTGAACCATTTGAGATTAAGTTGGAGATACCCTTTATCCCTAAATACTTCAGTGTGTATGTGTTCTAAGGACAAGGACATTCTTTTACATAACCATAGTATAGTCATCCATGTCCAGAACACAGAGATTGATATGATATGATCTTATCCACATCCATATTCAAATTTCATCAGTTGTCCCAATGATGTGCTTTATAGCTATTTCCCCCCACTCCAAGATCTAACCCATGAGCACGCATTTTGCTGTCTCTTTAGTCTTGTGTCATCTGGGAGAGATGTTTGTTTTTCTTGTCTTTGAAATTTTTGGAGAGAACAATCCAGGTGTTTTCTAGCATACCCTTTAGTTTCAGTTTATCTGACGTTTCCTATGATTATATTTAAGGTTATATGTTCTGGCTGCACTTCTGTGTGAGTGACGTTATATCCTCCTTCTCAATGTTATCATATCAAGGGACACATGATGTTGGTTTTTTCCCGATATTGGTGATGATGATAACTTTGATCATTTGGTAAAGGTGGTGTCAGCCAGATTTATTTCTCCACTATAAAGTTGCTATTGTATTTAAGTAATTTTTGAAGAGATGTTTTGAGGCCATGTATATATCCCGTGCTTCATCAAGCTTTCACCTGCTATTCGTAGCATCCACTGATGAGTTTCTAAGTCCTTCTGTATCCTTCTATATTTTTTATTGGCATTCTATTGTAAGGAAGAGCTTTCCTTTCCGGTGGGATGAATTCCTGCAAACTCAGATCTGCCTCCTATTACCTTTTAACTTACTGGACTGGACTCTGGGCCCACTTCCCCTGTGCTCTCCCCCTTCAGTGTGCTTTGGGTGGACATCAGATGAATAATGGTGGTTCCTGGGAAGCTTGGATCTTCTTCCAGGCAGCACCTCACTTGTCATTGGCGTGACTGGCTTGGCGTGGGGCTAAACACACGCTGTATTGGATGATCAGTGTTTCCTCAGGCCTGGGGCTGGGGTGGGAATGTTGCCTTGTCAGCTCTCTGAGTTCAGCCTGGGCTTAAGCGAGGGCAGTAATGGGCAGAGAAAAGAACTGTGGGTTCCTTCCCCTGAGAAGCCATGACTGATTCCTTGTCCAGGCTGAATTCGTTAGTCAAAGCTGCTCGTTCCTGCCCGTTCACACACAGACTTCGCACTTCTGGTGCATTGTTACATGGATGCTTAGTTAGCTTTCTTTTCCTCCTGACAAAAAACAAAGGTTCTGGTGTCACTTTGGTCATTGTGAGTTAAAGACCTCTTTGTGTGTCCTCAACAAATGCTTGGTTTCAAGGGAGTTTCATCGGTGTGATCAATATGAGGCTCAAAATGGGTCTGAGCAACGTTCAGAATTCTGCGTTAGGATCTCTTAAAGACCTGCTTTCTGTTTCTGTGGTGCAGCCAGCTGAGAAATGAGGTGTGAGAAGATGAGCTGAGGTTCAAGCTCTATCAGAGACAGGGAGGGTTTGCAAGGAAAGCAGGGTTAGTTGTGCCTCTGAGTGGTGTGGTGCAGGACAGTGCTTTTCAAATACTGTGGCTCATCTTTTCCCCTTTTGTTCCTCCTCCTCTCTCTCTCTCTTCAGACAGGCTCAGAGCTCAGCCCAGTTGATGGACCTGTTCCAGGTCAGATGGACTCAGGGCCAGTGTACGATGGGGACTCACGGCAGCTAAGCGCCTCAGGGGCGCCAGTCAATGGTGCTAGAGAACCTGCTGGACCCGGTTTGCTGGGCACTGGGGGTCCTTGGCGAGCAGAGCAGAAGCCTGACTGGGACGTGACCCCAGGACCAGCTCATACTGCTCGCCTGGAAGATGCCCACGATCTGGTGGCCTTTTCGGCTGTGGCCGAAGCTGTGTCCTCTTATGGAGCCCTTAGCACCCGGCTCTATGAAACCTTCAACCGTGAGATGAGTCGCGAAGCTGGGAACAACAGCAGGGGACCCCGGTCAGGGCCTGAGAGCTGCTCTGCTGGCAGCGAAGACCTTGACACGCTGCAGACGGCCCTGGCCCTTGCTCGGCATGGCATGAAACCACCCAACTGCAACTGCGATGGCCCAGAATGCCCTGACTACCTCGAGTGGCTGGAGGGGAAGATCAAGTCTGTGGTTGTGGAGGGAGGGGAGGAGCGGCCCAGGCTTCCAGGGACTCTGCCTTCTGGTGAGGCTGGTCTTCTGGCGCCAATCACCAGGCCACTCCTCAGCTCTGAGGTCCCTCATATACCTCCTCCTCCGGAGGGCCTGCCCCTGTCCCAGAGTGCCCTGAGTATCGCCAAGGAAAAAAACATCAGCCTGCAGACCGCCATTGCCATTGAGGCCCTCACACAACTCTCCTCTGCCCTCCCCCAACCTTCTCACGCCACCTCCCAGGCTTCTTGCCCCCTTCCTGAGGCCTTGTCCCCTCCTGCCCCGTTCAGATCTCCCCAGTCCTACCTCCGGGCTCCCTCGTGGCCTGTGGTCCCTCCTGAAGAGCACCCATCCTTTGCTCCTGATAGCCCTGCCTTCCCTACAGCAACTCCTAGAACAGAGTTTCCTGAAGCCTGGGGCACTGACACCCCACCAGCAACTCCCCGGAGCTCTTGGCCCATGCCCCGCCCAAGCCCTGATCCCATGGCTGAACTGGAGCAGTTGTTGGGCAGTGCCAGTGATTACATCCAGTCAGTATTCAAGCGGCCCGAGGCCCTGCCCAGCAAGCCCAAGGTCAAGGTTGAGGTACCCTCTTCCTCCCCATCCCCATCCCCATCCCCATCCCCCATTCTCCAAAGGGAGGCCCCCACACCGTCCTCAGAGCCCGATTCCCACCAGAAGGCCCAGACGGCCCTGCAGCAGCACCTCCACCATAAGCGCAGTCTCTTCCTGGAACAGGCCCACGACGCCTCCCTCCCCCCTCCCTCAGAGCCTCCTGCTTCCGGCTGGTGGGCACCACCCAGCTCACCTGCCTCACGGCCATCTGACAGACCACCCAAGGAGAAGAAAAGGAAGCCCCTGGCACCAGCTGGAGGTCTCGTGGGAACAGACAAAGCTGGCCCTGGGATCAAGCCCAGTGTCCGGAAGTCCATTCACATCAAGAAGTCCAGGCCACGGGAAGCACAGCCCCTCTTCCCACCTCTGCGGCAAATCATCCTGGAAGGGCTGAGGTCCCCAGCCTCTGAGGACGTGCAGGCACATCCACCTGCCCCCGTTCCTGCCTCACAGGGCTCTGCTGTCCCCCTGCCCCCAGAACCTTCTCTTGCGCTATTTGCACCTAGTCCCTCCGGGGACAGCCTGCTGGCCCCTACTCAGGAAATGAGGTCTCCCAGCCCCATGGCAACCCTGCAGCCAGGCTCCGCTGGTCCTCTTCCCCCTGCCGATGACAAGCTGGAAGAGCTCATCCGGCAGTTTGAGGCTGAATTTGGGGATAACTTTGGGCTTCCTGGCCCCCAATCTGTGCCCATTCAGGACCCCGAGAACCAGCCAACCTGTCTCCCAGCCCCCGAGAGCCCTTTTGCTACCCGCTCTCCCAAGCAAATCAAGATCGAATCTTCAGGGGCTGTGACTGTGCTCTCAACCACCTGCTTCCATTCAGAGGAGGGAGGCCAGGAGGCCACACCCACCAAGGCCGAGAATCCACTCACACCCACCCTCAGTGGCTTCTTGGAGTCACCTCTTAAGTACCTGGACACACCCACCAAGAGTCTGCTGGACACACCTGCCAAGAGAGCCCAGGCCGAGTTCCCCACCTGTGATTGTGTAGGTAAGTCCTCCTGGGTGTCAGGGAAGGGCAAGGGCATGTGACCTGGCAGGCCTGGATTTCTAGGCACTGTCTTTTATATGGAAAACATTCACTGTGTGCCAGACACCACACCGGGGCCTATGGACACAGAAGTGAGCTCCAGGCTAGTGGAGAAGACATTGAAGGAAACCCATGGTGATGCTGTGTGGTGTATTGTGTGTCAGTGGAGGTGCTTTGTCGTACAGATTGAGGTGAAGGCATCATGGAAGCCTTCTTGTAGGAGGTGGTGCTTGTGCTGAGGCGTGCAGGGCTGTCGGGTAGAAAGAAGACATGCTGGGAAGAGGCAAAAGCTTGGGCAACAGCTCGGTGGCTGTGACAGGGTAGTGCTTATTTAGAGGGCTTTTGGTCTGGGGGAGCGAAAGGGGAGGAGTCTGTGTGGGGATGAGCAAAAGGTGGCTAGAGAGGCAGGCAGGGGCCAGATCTTGCCGGGCCCAGCGAGCCAGTCGGGAGTTTGACTTGATATCTGGTAATACATCGTGAGCTCCTGAGGGTTTTAAAGCAAGTGATGACCAGTCATCACCTTGTGCTTCTGAAAGACTATTCCGGCTTGTGGTGGGGAGCAAAGGTTGGCGGGGGAGCCTGTAAGAAAGGTATTGTTGTGAGCCAGGCAAGAAATAACAGGGGCCTGTTCTGAAAGAGTAGGTGGGCAGAGGCTGCAGAGTGAGTGGCCTCTGAGGAGGGGGGCTATGGGGATGCAGACCACTCAGGTCTCCGCCTTGGTGGGGTGGGGGGCACTGAGAACACGCGTGTGGAGAAGTGGTGAGTTCTGTTCGGACCGACTGAGTTTGAAGGGGCCGAGAGATTGGAGATCGGGCTCTGACTTACGGGTTTGGATGTAGTTAGCATTCAGGTGATGGTTGAAGCCATGGTGTGGGTAAGAGCACTGAGGAATTGGCTCTGTTTCTGAGCCTTGTCTTCTGGAATAGAAGTAGGGCCCCGGGCCTCTGAGGACTGCTCCAGGGGATGTCGGCTGTCTCCAGGGAGGTCGTGGATGCCTCAGGAAACTCCAGGTCCACTCTAAGCTGTGGTCCTCTGCTGCTTACCAAGCATTCCATAAAAGATGTGTGTGTTTCAGATGTTGGCAAAAAACACGTTGATTCTGATGATGAGCATGTTGAATTCTTGTGATTTTATGATACACGAATAGGTCTTGTGAAAAGCCTGTCTTCTCTGCTTGTTTAAATACACTAATATCTGGTCAATTGTGTAATTTGTTGGGATGTTGTATCCCAGTTAGTAAGGAGAAGCTGGGCTGTCCTGTCCACTCCAGCTACCCCAGAATCCTGGGGTACAAGACAGTGGGGCCAGTGGCAAAGAATCACTTGGGGAACAAGGAAAAGTTGGCCCCAGTGCTTCTATCTGCGGGGAACAGATGTGCAGCATCCTGCCAAAGGCTCACAGACGTGCTCTGAGATAGTGGTTTCCACCGAGGGCTGACCCTCTTCATTACCGGGTTTAATAATGATGTGACTTTGAGTGCCCCTTATTTCCCACCATTTGGGAGAGACTTGTTCTGATCATAGGAATTGGGGCCCCACTTTCTCTCTTTGTGTTTGTATGTGTCTGGCCTATCTTTCTGTGTTTAGGGCCTCATTTGCTCTTTCTCCTCCTCCGGGGTAGGAAATATTCTTTTACAGGGCTGAGGACATAGTTGATCCATAATAAATATTTTAATTGTGGAATTCAATTATATAGGTATTATGTTTGCTCAAGCTAGTTTTTTTTTTTAATTTGAATTTTAATCCCATCACTTCCTCATGCCTAAAATGAAAGTGCTAATAGTACCCTTTCACCAAGGTTCATTTGAGGATTAAATTAGTTAATATGTATAAAGCACTTAGGACTGTGACTGGCATGTAGGAAGAACTATAAGAGTGCTTAGCTGTTACCAAGCCTATCAAGTGCAAAAAAGCAAGAAAAAGATATAAAAACATAGGTATTATGAAGGAAGAAAAATGTTGGCTGTTACTTTATTCATTAGTCATTTATTGTTTACCTAGCCCAGTCCTAGTGACCAATAAGATAAAAATTAAGAGAAACGGTTCATCTTTGAAGGACTTTGGGGTTTGCTTGAAGAGACAACACAAACAATGAAATACCCAGTTGCCCAATCAGCAGGTATCTGCCAACTGTCTGTGCTGTCATACGGAAGTGGTTGAACTGTCAGAGTGCTCTGAAATACCAGGCTTGGTTGTCATCATGGAGGCTAATACTTTACTTAGGAAACTATTCAGAGCTGGGTTTTGAAAACTGTAATGAACACAGATGGGGAGAGGTGAGTAGGTAGCCACTCCAGACTGAGGAATTTATGAGCACCGTCTAGGAACAGACATGAGCAAGCTCACAGGAGGTAAGGCCACTAGCACACAGTGGACCCAAACCCTCAGTGTTCTCCTGCATTCCTTAGGCCAGAGGAGCCCCCTAGCAGAGAGGACAAGTCTCAGCTAGTGAGCAAAAGCACAGAAAAAGACTGTCGGCATCAGAGAAACCCAGTGTGGCAATGCTGGCAACGGGTTGCCTTGGCAGGCCGGTGGATGGCAGGAACAGTGGGCAAGAGGTAAGGGGAGCCACCACCGCCAATCATTTGTTGCTCCCATTTGTATTTTATTTATATGTAATACAGATAAAATATTTGTATGCTGTCTAATGCTAAACAAAGAATTAGAAGCAGACCCACCTTGTGTTGTTAAATGTTAAGTTATGGGAAAACGCTGAAGTGAAAACAGCAGACACAAAGAGTATTTAAATGATCAGCTCACCTAGGTTAAAAAAAATAGAGAAAACACTAGAAGGAAATATATCACCAGTGGTTGTATCACTGGTCAGACTGTGGGTGACTTTTCCCTCATTATGTTTTCTGAATTTTCTCTAATGAAATATGTATTTTATAATCAAGAAATTTTCTTTTTTTTTTTTTTTTTTTTTTTTGCGGTACGCGGGCCTCTCACTGTTGTGGCCTCTCCCGTTGCGGGGCACAGGCACCGGACGCGCAGGCTCAGCGGCCGTGGCTCACGGGCCCAGCCGCTCCGTGGCATGCGGGATCTTCCCGGACCGGGGCACGAACCTGTGTCCCCTGCATCGGCAGGCGGGACTCCCAACCACTGCGCCACCAGGGAAGCCCCCAAGAATTATTTTTGAAAGTACCTCCTCCTAGAAGTAGCACAGAAGAGTGAAGAGTGATAATCTTGTGGCAGGAGACCACTTAGGAAGCGTTGAGAATAACAATGACAACAATAGTAATAGTAGTAGAATATGAAACACTTGCCCTATTCCAGGCACTGTACCAAGTGCTTTGTAGTCACTACCTCATTTAATCCTCTGTAACATCTATATGAGGCAGGTACTGTCAGTAGTTCCATCTGAATGATGAAGAAAGCAAAATTAGATTCAGTGATTTACCCAAGTCATAGAGCTAGCAGATGGTAGAAGTGAGATTTGAACCTAGGCAGCTGGACCACCATGTCATACTGTGATTAAAATTGTTTAGCTGAGAAATGAGTCCAACTAAAACAGTGGTATTAGGAATGAAGAGGGCCAAAGAAGAAAGCATTCACTTGGAAACAGTTTCTGGAGGTGTTGATGTTGTGTTAGGGAAAGCCTCCACGTCTGGACAGGTGCTTTCATCAGCTGGTTTGATGAACTTGTCTTTGTGAACTCAGGCTCGGGCAGAACAAGGGTTAGGAATGAAGCTTGTTCACTCTGGGATTAATGTTAGCTGGGAACCATCTCATATTCCAGAAACTCAGCCCCTCAACAGTGGTAGATAGGAAGGTGCAGATTGTAGGTCACTCTAATGAAGAATTTTCCATAGAAGCGACAATGAAATTTGGAGATGCCATTAAGCGCTCATAACAGGCGATTTAAGTGTGGAAACAACTTTATAAAAACATGGAAAGGTCTTATAGCAAAAGAAACCTAATATTCAAGCTCCATGGTGATTTTTGGCAAATAAGCAATTTTGGCCAATGTGGGCTTCACCAGGTAACCAAAAACTGCCAAACACCAAGAGCATTGTCTTACACTTGTATGAAGATTACAGGTTTTCTGAAGGTATGGATGGGATTCATATCTACTTGTTCTCTGAATCTTGAAATACTAGAATTAAAGGTACCCCTTGAGGCTTCAAAGAAATAAATTTAAAAGACATGAAAGGAAATGCTAGACTCCAAACGGTAGTATGATATGTACAGGCTTGAGAACACATAGCACAAGTTGAAGTTCTGCATTGAATTATTGGGAGAAGAGAGGATTGATGCATTCCTAATATGTAGGGGCACACATTGGAGATTACCCTAACCACCATTTAACCTTCCTATAACGCTCCTGTCAGAGGCAGGATGATGAACTGTAATGCCTGTTGGCTAAGCCCTTTATGTACTTTATCTGTTCTCAGAAATGGGGACATTCACAGGGAGAGCCAGCTTAGGACAGGGAATGAGTCCAGATGATGTTTTAGTGGGAAGAGCATCCTTTGAGATCATCTGCTCATCATCTTATAGATAAGGAAACAGGTCTGTGTTAACTTTCAAGTCTTGTCCTGATGTCTCTGAAGAGCAGTCCACAGGTAGCTGGAGACATTTAACCACAGCAAAAGCAAGAAACTGAGACATAGATTTTAGAGGTTGTTTTCATACGAATGCTGTATTTTTATCCAGTTGATCATCCTGCCCTAAAGAAGTAGCCAAAGATGAATACAAGAAAAACATCTCCTTTGCCTGAAGCATGGTAAAAGTTTGGGCGAGGGAGGGATGTTGCCCAGCAGACGTGGCTGATAGCAGCACCAACTGGGTGACTTCAGTATGAGCCACAGTTCTGAACAGGGGGACACAGAGACTGACCTCTGTTTAGAGTAAAGTCTGTTTCCTATAGTTTTTGTGAGAATGTATTTTCCTCCTTTGTATGCAGTTTGAGATGAATAGGAACTTTATGTCTTTTAAATATTTTTTTGGCAATAGAGTATTTGTATACCAGTGTAAAGTCGGGAATAAGACTCTGGGTAGGAGGGTATCAGAAAGAACTTTCTGGATGAAGCAATGTCTAATGTGAGTTTTAAAGGATAAGCAGAAGTTTAATAGATTAATAGGGAGAAAGTAGAGTGTTCTAGGCAAAGGGACATGAAGATTATAGAGATGAAAAATACATGAAAAACCACATGAAGATGTGTAGATGAGAAAACATGGAGAAATACAAGTAGTTCTGGTATGACCGGTGTGTTAGACGAAAGATTGGGAGTGGCTGGAGAGGAGAGTTTCAGGGGATGAGAGGATGATACCAAAGGCAGAGAGTTTGCAAGCACAGGCAAGAAATTATGTGTGCCTGAAGTAAGAATGACATTGAGTAGGTCCTGGAAGGAGAGGAGGAGTGGATAAAAGAAAGAATGAGACAAAGAATTAACTGCTTCAGTGACCTGTTGAATGTAGGAGTAAAGAAGAAGCAGTCACAGATGACTCCTGAGGTTCCAGGTTGGATGATTGGGTAGATGGTGGTGCCATTCACCAAGATTTGAAATACTGGCAGGGAAGCAAGTTTGGGTATATGACTTTGAGATGTCTGGAGGACCAGCAGGTGTGCATCCAGTTGGATCTGTGAATCGGAGGTTCTTCAGCAAACTGATGGTAGTTGAAGTCTCAGTTATAGACATTTCACCAGGCTGACTATGTAGATCAAGAATGGAGGATACTATCTTTAGGGTAGAGAATCTCAAACAGGAGGCCATGAGGGAAGTATGGAAGAGATGTGGGAAGAAACTGAGCAGAGGATAGGTTAGAACAAAGAGATAGTTTGGGAACGCCAACAACATCACTGCTGAAGAAGGGTCAATATTTAATGCCTTACGTGATTTGTTATTATATGCATCTTTGTCTTACGTGATTTGTTATTATATGCATACTAGTCTTTTCAGTTAAATCCCAGGTTCCTTAAGAACAGGGACTGAATGTTGTATTTCTAAAGCATCTAAACTGGTGCTGATCATATGGTGGTGAACTCGTCAGCCTTATTCTACCTCCATGTTAAATTCTACAAAGACGTCAGATAGGTTTGGGCATGATCTCCTTACCTTTAATCTTTGTCATCAGTGAGTGTGCCCATTGTTTTGTTTTGTTTTTTTAAAATAAATAAATTTATTTATTTTTGGCTGCGTTGGGACTTCATTGCTGCTTTCGAGCTTTCTCTAGTTGCGGCGAGTGGGGGGGCCACTCTTCATTGCGGTGGGCAGGCTTCTCATTGTGGTGGTTTCTCTTGTTGCAGAGTACAGGCTCTAGGCACGCGGGCTTCAGTAGTTGTGGTGCGTGGACTCAGTAGTTGTGGTGCGCGGGCTCAGTAGTTGTGGCTCACGGGCTCTAGAGCACAGGCTCAGTAGTTGTGGCGCACGGGCTTAGTTGCTCAGCGGCATGTGGGATCTTCCTGGACCAGGGCTCGAACCTGTGTCCCCTGCATTAGCAGGCGGATTCTTAACCACTGCGCCACCAGGGAAGCCTGAGTGTGCCCATTGTTATGAAAGTCTTTCTGCTACCAGCAGACCCAGCATGCTGCCCATGAACTCACAGGCAGATGACCTGAGATTTTAGTTTTAAAAAAGTTCACCTGGCACACCTGATCCAGGGTGGGGCCCAACCATCTACCTGCCCACGCACGGTGTGGGTTTGTTATTGCCAGGAGGCAAAGTTCTAGCAGTCAGTTATTGACTTTCATGCAAGTGGAATTAGTTATATAAACTTAAGGTGTTTGGCTTTACGTCCACTAAAATTACATCAGGAAACTGGAGAATTATATAGGAAAAAGAAGATGAGTACAGTAAAACCTTTGTGTGATTTTGACATCTACGCACTAATTGTACACCAATTATCAACCATCTCTTTTTATCAATGTCATAAGGAAAAGAAATGCCTCAGCCTATATCTATACCTGGTGTGGGTGCCCTAGTCTCTGTGTAGAGAGGTGGTAGAGAAGGTGGAAGGTTCATTTAGAAATTAAGGACCCCTCTTTCTGCTAGGTAGTAATGAGTAGTTTCTTGTGTTTAATATCTCTTGCTGATAGCACAAAGGATACATTTCATTCTCTCCCCAGCCTAGTGCAAAAGTGGAACAGATCATATTTTTCTATTTTGAGTATAAAATTAAGTGCACAGGGAAAAAAAAAAAAAGCAACTAGAGCCACATAACCAGCATTTCCTCAAAAATTGGATCTTGCTCTCCTGAGCTCTACCCCAGAGCTTTCTACTGTGTATTTTAGGAAAAAAACGTCACTTCCCTCACTGCTCAAAGAGAGACATAAAAGAGATTTTACTTTAGGAAGAGTTGAGCCATTTCCTTGCCCTGTCACTTAACCTCTATGGAAAAGGAAGAAATAGTACACTGGGGACTAAAAGGAAAAATGATGACTTAACAGTAAGATAGCAAAATACTCCTTTTTTCTGAAACCTGATGAAAGGAACCAAGACAAAAATATAAGAGGAAATTTGATCAACTGAAATTTGAAAATGGCCCCAATCTTAAGCTATGAATTCCAAGTGCTGTCTGCCAGCTAAAGATCAATTTGAATTGAAAAAAATGATGACATGAGGTATATACAACTCCCAGGGTTAGGAAAAACAATAGTGGAGTCTCAAAAGGACTCCCCAACTTGGAGAGATAGGCTGGAGACCACCCATCTAGAAAGCATGCACTTTGGAAAGTCTCCTTTTCCTGCTCTTCTCCAATTTCTGATGGGGTTAAGGTCTGGGGTGAGGATGGTTGGCTGGAGAAGATGAGAAGCCATCTTAGGAGCCAGCTTTGTAGCCAAGGGCCAACAGCACCAAACAAAGGCCATTGTGTAGAGAAAAATATTTGCTGAACCACCAAACAAAAATTCTGCAAACCATGGGGCTTTATTTTAACTTGATGTCTTGTCAGAGTGATCAGCCCACTCCCAATGTGAGGAAATAAACCAAAATCTTAGCATCAGGACAGAGCACAGCCCAAGTCTCCACACACAAACATACATACAGATTGAGAGGCATTGGCCCCCAAAAACAGAGGGCATAGAGATGACATTTCCCAGCTGCAGCTGTCCACAGCCAGCCCCAGATGCTCGTAGGCCGCTGAACTTTTGAACTAATAATTGAAACCTCTACAACATGTAATTCTCTAAGCTTAATTTCTAAGGGAAGAATTTGAGTAGTATCCAGGTAAATACAGAAGAATAGCGAGATTCTACGCATTCTGCTTTTGGGCAGATGAGTCTAGACCAGTGGCTTTCAACTGAGTGCCGTTTTACCCCTCTTCACCCCAGGAGACATTTGGCAATGTCTAAGGACATTTTTGGTTATCACACCAGTGTGGTTCTACTGGCATCTAGTGGACAGAGGCCAGGGATGCTGTTAAACATTCTACAATGCACAGGACGCCCCCCCACCCCCCACCCGGCCCCAATAAAGAATTGTGTAGTCCAAAGTGTCAATAGTGCCAGTGGGTAGAAAGCCGGGAGATAAACTCCATTGAAAGACCAATTAACAAGCAAACAAACAAAAAATTCAACGTGCAACCCATTCAGATTCTGTGGGGAAGAGTAGAGGGATTAAATATAATACTCAAGTGAAGACTTACATTAGGAAATACAAGAAGAGTTTGAACAACTGATTTATACCTTCAAGAAAGTTGACTAAAATGTTCATTGTGAAACCAGAAATGAAAGATGAGGTCCTAGATTAAAGTGACAAAGAAGTCACAAGAAGCATGGATTAAACTGCAGAAGTGTGCCGTTTCACAAAGCACTTACAGTGCACTAGAAGCTGCAAAAAGCAGAATCAGGGTTACAGAAAAAGCAAATCAGTGAGGAAGAAGGACAGGCTTGAAAGACCACTCCAAAGTAGAAGGAGAAAATAGAAATGAACATAATCAGAGTGGAGATAAGGGATAGAGAAGAGAGGCAGGAGGGATCTTCCACAGATTCATTCTGTCGGGAATATTGGGAACATTTGCTGGTGTTTCCAGCAAAGATCATGAAACAAATTGAACCACAGGCAAGAGTCAAAGATAAAATAGAAAATGTTTTTCAAATGAAAGAAAATGAATTAAAATTGGCAAATAATCTGGATGAACTTCAAGATGAATTCCAAGGATGAAGAATTCCCTACAAATAAATTAACCAAAAATTAAGTTGGTCATACATACTTGGTTTTATAAACTTTTTTTTTTTTTTTTTTTACAATTTAAGATATACTTTTAAAAAGAAATTTTTTTTAAAACGCCCCATTTGTTTATTTATTTATTTTCGGCTGTGTTGGGTCTTCGTTTCTGTGCGAGGGCTTTCTCTAGTTGTCGCAAGCAGGGGCCACTCTTCATCGCGGTGCGCGGGCCTCTCACTATCGCGGCCTCTCTTGTTGCAGAGCACAGGCTCCAGACGCGCAGGCTCAATAGTTGTGGCTCATGTGCCTAGTTGCTCCGCGGCATGTGGGATCTTCCCAGACCAGGGCTCGAACCCGTGTCCCCTGCATTAGCAGGCAGATTCTCAACCACTGCGCCACCAGGGAAGCCCTAAGATATACTTTTTAAAAACATTCACTTAGGGACTTCCCAGGTGGTCCAGTGGGTAAGACTCCGAGCTCCCACTGCAGGGGCCCGGGTTCAATCCCTGGTTGGGAAGCTGGATCCCACATGCATGCCACAACGAAGATCCCACATGCTGCTGAAGCTAAGACCTGGCGCAGCCTAAATAAATAATTTTTTTTTTAAATAAAAAAATTTTAAAAACCATTTTTAATGTTTAATTTTTTAAAAACATTCTCTTAATTGAAACACATATAGGAAGGTATATAAATTGTAAGCATACCTCGGAGATATTGTGGGTTCGGTTCCAGACCACTGCAATAAAGTGACTATCACATTAAAGCGAGTCCCATGGAATTTTTGGTTTCCCAGTGCATGTAAAAGTTATGTTTGCACTGTATTGTAGTCTGTTAGGGGTATAATAGCACTATATCTAAAAAAAAAACACAAAACCTTAATTTAAATACTTTATTGCTAAAAAATGCTAACTATCATCTGAGCCTTCAGTGAGTTGTAGTCTTTTTTGCAATAGTAACATCAAAGATCGCAGATTACCATAACAAATATAATAATAATGAAAAAGTTTGAAATATTGTGAGAATTACCAAAACGTGACACAGATACACGAAGGGAAGCAAATGCTGTTGGAAAAATTGCACTGATAGACTTGCTTATCGCAGGTTTGTCAGAAACCTTCAATTTGTAAAAAACACAGTGTCTGCAAAGCACAATAAAATGAGGTATGCCTGTACAGTTTTACAAAAAGCATGTACTTGTGTAACCACATCTAGATCAAGAAACAGAACTTTACCATCACATCAGAAACCTCCATATGCCTCCACCCAGTCACTTACGCCTGACTCCCTAAAGCAAAGTGTGGCCTGCAGACCAAGTCTGGCTAACATCTGTGAGCTAAAAACAAGTTTTTTATGTTTTTAAATTGTTTTTAAAAATCAAAAGAAGAATAGTATTTCATGACTCATGAAAATTATATGATGTTCAGATTTCAATGTCCATGAAGTTTTAGTGAAACACAATCACCCTCATTTGTTTATGTACTGTCTATGGCTGCTTTTGCTCTACATTAGCAAAGATGAATAGTTGCCACAGACACTGCATTCCCTGCAAAGCCTTAAATGTTTGTCATCTGGCCCTTAACATAAAAAGTCTACTGACTCCTGTCCTAAGGTAAGTACTATTCTAATTTCTAACCATGTTGATCAGTTTTGGCTGTTCTTGAACTTCACAAGTATGTATTTTATATTCTGGCTTCTTTTGTTCATTGTTGTATTTGTGAGGTTCATATGTGTTATGTAGCAGTATTTGTAGTTCATGCATTCTCATTGCTATATAGTATTCCATTTTATAATATGAATATACCACCATTTATCCATTAGATTGTTGATGGTCTTTTGGATTGTTTCCAATTCGGGGTTATTATGAATCATGCTGCTATAAGACATTCTAATATACATCCCTTGGTACATGTATGTACACACTTATATACTTCTGCTGGGTGTATACCTAGGACTGAAATTGTATGTGTTCAGCTTTAGTAGGTACTGCCCGTTTTCCAAAGTGGTTGTAGCCGTTTAAACTCCCACCAGCAGTACTCCACATCTAAACCAGCAAATGGTATCAAAAGGCTTTCTGCCATTGTGGTAGGTATATCATCACATCTCATTGTGGCTTTAATTTACCTTTCCCTGATGGCTAATATATGTCCTCTTTTGTAGAGTTCAAGCCATTTGCCCATTTCTCTGTGTGTTTCTGTCTTTTTCTTATTGATCAGTAATGTGAGTTCTTTGTTGGATGTATGAATTGCAGTTCTCGGGATATTGAGATAAAATGTTTGGCTTAAGAATTCTATTCCCAGGGCTTCCCTGGTGGCACAGTGGTTGAGAATCCGCCTGCTGATGCAGGGGACACGGGTTCGTGCCCCGGTCCAGGAAGATCCCACATGCCGCGGAGCAGCTAGGCCCGTGAGCCATGGCTGCTGAGCCTGCGCGTCCGGAGCCTGTGCTCCGCAACGGGAGAGGCCACAGCAGTGAGAGGCCCGCGTACCGCAAAAAAAAAAAAAAAAGAATTCTATGCCCAATAAAGTTGCCATTCATGTGTAAAGTCTTCATAAAAACATTTCCAAATATATTAGAACTTAAATTTTCTGGAGATGAATCAAATAAGTAACAGATTGGGCAAGCTGTACTGGGAAGGGGCTGGTAGTGAACGCTAAATGTATTATTTTTCTGAAACAAAAGGTAATGTATTTATTTGTACTATACTTGAACTTTGTTTTATATTAAATATCTCTTTTATAATGGGGGGTGAAATATGTTCACAAGAATACCAACAAAAAGCAGGAGGTAAATGTGAAGGAAGAGGTGTGAGAAGTTGTATAAGGGTGCTGACTTCTTTCTTTCCCACAGTACATTAGCATTACTATTACTAAAAGCATACTATAGATTGGTGGGGCAGGAGGAAGTAAAAGAAAATATAATATCTATTTAAAAAGATAGGAAAGAAAACAAGGAAACAGAAACATGGAAAATATAAAATGACAGAAGACCATGTATATGTTACAGTAATAAATATAAATAAGGTAAACTCATCTACTGGATTTGATTAATAGCACTAGACAGCACTAAGAATGTTAATAAACCTCATTTTACTATGGGAAAACAGAAGCATATATTTGTCACTGATTCAGAGCATAATACTATATTCTATAGAACCTTACCCCAACCTTGCAAAGTATTGTCACCTGTCTGGCACTGTAACTAACTACAAGCCCATTGCCACACTAAAGATATATATATAAAATGATATATATATATATATAATGATATATATCCTCATATATATGTAAATATATATACAAATTAGGAGAATTAAATTTGGGAATGTCTGCTAGTATTATAACTAAGCATATTAGGCTGTAGGTCCAGTTTCTTCCCATAGAATATCTTCTCCCCCATACAGACATCAAGGAAAGGGAAATGCGTGTATATGTGTATATATGTGTGTTATATATATATAATCAGGGAAAGGGATGTAATTAAGAAAAACAAGACTTCTAAACAACTACTTGGGATGCCTTGTAAACTGCAAAAGGGAGAGAATGACTTTGGTTTTGCTTGGCACTTGGAGCTGTGTCTGCCCTTTGTGTGTTAGTGGCCTTCCCAGAGGAACTTGACCATCTATTATAATTTTCAGGTTAGCTTGGTTTTGGAGCTTCCTATCTTTTCCCCTAGCTGCTAGGATAGAGTTGCCAATATTTTCTTCTGAAAATCTCCTTTCTCTGCCTTTAACTGTAAATTTTGAGTTTTTCTGATTTGGGACAGAAGGTAATCACCAAAAACTACATTATATTCTAGTTCCAGTGTGACACCCTACAGTCAATCCATTACTTTGACTTTTCTCCAGACAGTAGAAACTAGAAAGGAGCCCAGAAGTTCTGGCATAGTCCTATATTCTATTTTCCATATAAGCTGTAGTAGTCTAGCACCTGTAAAGAGCTTTCAGACCACTACTTCCAACACCCATATTCTTACGTTCTCTCTCCCTAACCAAACCTTGGTCTCTTTCCCTCCCCCACTTCACATACATCCTTCTATAATCCTCTGTCTTATGGTTCAAAATAGTGCATATTTGGAGCAAGTAATTTTTAATCATTTACTTGAAAAGGATGAAAACATTTAAGCATGGCTAGTTTGAGGACTGTGCTAGGTACCTTACATATCATCTAATCCTCAACAGATCTAAAATATAGAAACCTTACTTTCACTGCTCTAAAGCTCATAAGGGCTGTGTAACTTGGTCACAATCATACAATTTGTTTGGCAGAGCCTAGACAGCAGCTACATACTGAGTTCATGTTATACACCACATACTGCACTTGGCCCTTTATGTATTTTACACAAGAAGGTGTGAGGATTAGAGAGGCTGGGAAGATAACTCACCACAGTTGCCCAGGTCTTTGTAAAATCTGTGTTCATTCTGCTGTGACATAGTAACAACAAAAATGTGATACATGCTCTGATATTTTTGTTGTATGAAAGGTGCTCTGGGAGTCCAGAGGGAAAAGGAGAAGTCCAGTAGGGTTTCACAGAAAAGGTGGCATTTAAACTAGGCCTTATGACATGAGTTTTTCCAAAGAAGGAAAGAAATGAAGGCACTGTGGTCAATGAGGAAATGTGTTTCAAGACACAGGAATATTGCATGGTTGTGTAAAAGGAGCTGTGGTAGCTGTCGCAGGATGCAAGGCTGGGCAGTGTGCAGAGATGGCTCTTCGGGGGCCTTATGGACTGTGTTCTGGAATTTGGGTTCTGTCTTCTGTCTAGCATGGAGTCATCAGTGGGAACTGGTCTGATCAGATTTCTGTTTTGGAAGTGTAACTGGTGGTATTAGGTAGGATGACCTCAGAGGGCTGAGACCAGTTAGGAGACCATGACAATAATACAAGGGGGGGATGAAGAGTCTCCATGAGCAGAAACCATGAGTGATAGACAACTTGCATCAGTTCATCTACTGGGCTGCACCTACCATTGCCAACCTTTTGTTTGTTTGTTTGTTTGTTTTAAACCAGGAATACAACTGAACTCATTTTCACAACATTGGTCTTACTCTTACCCTTATTCTTAGTGTGGGTAATGACATATACACCTTTATGCTTGCATATGTGTATGTATATACTAATGTATATGTGATTGTGTGTGTATACTAACTATAGCATATTACACATGCTATACTGAAATTTGCTTGTTGCCCCACTTAAAATATCTTGGAGGTTATTTTTTGGTCAGTAAATCTGAAGCTGCCTAACTCCTTTTGAAAGCTGCTTAGTATTCCATTATATGGATGTGCTATAATGTATTTATAATACATAATGTATTATGGACATTTAAGTTTCTGATATTTTGCCATTACAAATGATGCAGTGAGGGACTTCCCTGGTGGCGCAGTGGTTAAGAATCCGCCTGCCAATGCAGGGGACACGGGTTTCAGCCCTGGTCCAGGAAGATCCCACATGCCGAGGAGCAACTAAGCCCGCGAGCCACAACTACTGAGCCCGTGTGCCACAACTACTGAGCCTGCATTCTAGAGCCCGTGAGCCACAACTACTGAAGCCCGCGCGCCTAGTGCCCGTGCTCCGCAACAAAGAGAAGCCACCGCAATGAGAAGCCTGCGCACTGTAACAAAGAGTAGCCCCTGCTCATCGCAACTAGACAAAGCCCGCGCACAGCAATGAAGACCCAACACAGCCAAAAATAAATAAATAAATTTATAAAAAAAAAAAGATGCAGTGAGTATTCTTGTATATACAATATCACTTTGTACATATGCAAGTATATCCAAATTCCTAAGAATAAATTCTTAGAAGAATTTGATATTCTTTGAAATTACTGAGTCAAACAGATTGGGCATTTGTAATTTTAGTATATTGCTAAATTACTTTCCATACTGCCTGTTTTCCTGTACCCTCACCAACAGGAGGAGTTATCAGACTTTGATGGTGACTCTTCTGAAAGGTAAAACTGGTACTTTATTGTACCTTTACGTATGTTTGACCCATTTTCATTCACTTTCAAAGAACCAATTTTATCTTTTTTTCATTTATCTCTTGTATTACTGACCTTATTTAGCTGTAGGAGTTCTTGATCTGTTAAAGAAAGCAGTGTTTGTCTGGTGTGAGTTCCAGATATTTCTCCCCGGTATTTGTCTTTTGGCTTGACTTTTGGTAGTTATTACTATAAATTTTTCCTTAGTTATATTTATCAGAGTTTTTGGTGTGTGTGTGTGTTGGCTTCAGAATTTCATGTTATACTTAGAGAAGACCTTCCCACTTCTGTGATTATTTTTAAAAACTCATCCATTGTTTTTCTTCTAGAACTTGTATAGTTTAATTTTTCGTATTTAAATCTTTCAACCACTTGGAATGTATTTTGGGGTAAGTTATTAAGTGTGGAGCAAAATTTTTTCCTCAGTTGTTCCAACACCGTGCACTGAAAAATTAATCTTTCCCCATTGACTGGAAATGCTATAAGGTATCTTTTTTTTTTTTTTCGGTACGCGGGCCTCTCACCGCTGCAGCCTCTGCCGTTGCGGAGCGCAGGCCCCGGACGCGCAGGCTCAGCGGCCATGTCTCACGGGCCCAGCCGCTCCGCGGCATGTGGGATCTTCCCGGACCTGGGCACGAACCCGTGTCCCCTGCATCGGCAGGCGGACTCTCAACCACTGCGCCACCAGAGAAGCCCCGGTATCTTCTTATATATGGGTCTTATCTACCCAACTAGACCATACACTTTTTAAAGCCCCAATTAGATTTGTCCTTCTCGCTTTCCCCATAAAACTGAGCATGATGTTCTGCATAGAACAGGTATGACATTAATTTTTTACCTTTTAAAAATTGTGAATTCCGTATATAGGCAAGTACACAAAGCTTTCATGTACAGTTTAATGAAAATTTATAAAATGAACACCTGTGTAACCATCACCTAAATCAAAAAGTAGGCCCTTTCCAGTTCCCCAGAAGTCCCCTGTATACCTTTCCCAGTCACATTCCTCTCCCATCCCCCAGAGGCGACCACTCTCTTGATTTGTGACAGTGATTTCCTTGTATTTCTTTAAGATTGAGCTGTATGAAATTGCCATTCTTTGTAGGCAAAAAAATCATTTTTTTAATATTTTATATTTCAGTTTAGTAATTTTACCACCTATGTATGGATCTCTAAACAGTATAGTTTGGTTGAACCTGGTTTTGAATATTCCTTAGATATAATCTTACTGTATTCTGTGCTGTGCTTCTTTCACTAACTATGGTGGTGTCGTATTCAACCATGTTGTTGCAGTTTGTCAATTCTCATTGCTGGATATATGCCATTATATGATTCTACTGTGTTTTATTTATCCATTCCATTGTTGCTGGATTGTGGGTTGTTTCCCATTTTGACTACTGCAAATATGTTGCTGTGAAAATCCCTGTACATTTTTTGATGCATGTGGCCAAGATTTCCTCTAGGACAGGATCAGCAAATTAGGGTCCCCTGCATAGTTTGTTTTGGCTTGTTCGTTTTATTAACTTTTTACTATGAAATAATTTTACATTTATAGAGGAGCTGCAGAGTTGGCACAGAGAGTCCCTGGATGCCCTTTATCCAGCATCCCATAATATAAACGTCTTACATAATTATGGTGCATTTAAAACAAAGACATTAATGTTGGCACAATACTATTAACTATATACTCTTTGGATTTCATCAGTTTTTCCACTAAGGTACTTTTTCTGTTATAGGACCCATTGCAGGATAACACATCGCATTTAGTTGTGTGTCTCCCTAGACATGAAACAAATTTACCCACTGTAGTACAGTATTTGTGTAAAGTTCTTTTTGTTTGTAGCCTTATAGTATCCAGTCAATATAGTATTTTCCAGAGTTACTATTACGTACTCTTTTGAGTCTCATTTCTTTCACTTAGAAAAATTCATTTAAAAATCATCCATGTTGTTGTGTGAATCAATAGTTTGTTTTTTTTAATGGCGGTGAACTTCACAAAACATAAAATTTATTTTTAACATCTTTATTGGAGTATAATTGCTTTACAGTGTTGTCTTAGTTTCTGCTCTGTAACAAAGTAAATCAGCTATATGTATACATATATCCCCATATCCTCTCCCTCTTGCGTCTCCCTCCCACCCTCCCTATTCCACCCCTCTAGGTGGTCACAAAGCACCGAGCTGATCTCCCTGTGCTATGCGGCTGCTTCCCACTAGCTATCCATTTTACATTTGGTAGTGCATATATGTCAGTGCTGCTCTCTCACTTTGTCCCAGCTTACCCTCCCCCCCCCCTGTGTCCCCACGTCCATTCTCTACGTCTGCGTCTTTATTCCTGTCCTGCCCCTAGGTTCATCAGAACGATTTTTTTCTTAGATTCCATATATATGTGTTAGCATATGGTATTTGTTTTTCTCTTTCTGACTTACTTCGCTCGGTATGACAGACTCTACGTGCATCCACCTCACTACAAATAACTCAATTTTGTTTCTTTTTATGGCTGAGTAATATTCCATTATATATATGTGCCACATCTTCTTTATCCATTCATCTGTGGATGGACACTTAAGTTGCTTCCATGTCCTGCCTATTGTAAATAGTGCTGCAATCAAAATTGTGGTACATGACTCTTTTTGAATTATGGTTTCTCAGGGTATGTGCCCAGTAGTGGGATTGCTGGGTCATATGCTAGTTCTATTTTTAGTTTTTTAAGGAACCTCCATACTGTTCTCCATAGTGGCTGTATCAATTTACATTCCCACCAACAGTGCAAGAGGGTTCCCTTTTCTCCACACCCTCTCCAGCAATTATTGTTTGTCGATTTTTTGATGATGGCCATTCTGACTGGTGTGAGGTGATACCTCATTGTGGTTTGTTTGTTTATTTTTATAAATTTATTTATTTATTTTTGGCTGCATTGGGTCTTCGTTGCTGTGCACAGGCTTTCTCTAGTTGCGTCGAGTGGGAGCTACTCGTTGCGGCGCGCAGGCTTCTCATTGCGGTGGCTTCTCTTGTTGTGGAGCACGGGCTCTAGTTGCGCGGGCTTCTGTAGTTGCGGCGTGTGGGCTCAGTAGTTGTGGCTTGTGGGCTCTAGGACACACGGGCTTCAGTAGTTGCGGCACACGGGCATAGCCTCTCCGCAACATGTGGGATCTTCCCGGACGGGGGTTTGAACCCATGTCCCCTGCATTGACAGGCGGATTCTTAACCACTGTGCCACCAGCGAAGTCCCCTCATTGTGGTTTTGATTTGCATTTCTCTAATGATTAGTGATGTTGAGGATCCTTTCATGTGTTTGTTGGCAATCTGTATATCTTCTTTGGAGAAATGTCTATTTAGGTCTTCTGACCATTTTTGGATTGAGTTGTTTGTTTTCTTGATATTGAGCTGCATGAGCTGCTTGTATATTTTGGAGATTAATCCTTTGTCAGTC
>NC_041225.1:88719628-88720657 GCF_002837175.3 Physeter macrocephalus
AGTGTTCTAATTTCATACTTTTACATGTAGCTGTCCAGTTTTCCCAGCACCACTTATTGAAGAGGCTGTCTTTTCTCCATTGTATATTCTTGCCTCCTTTATCAAAGATAAGGTGACCATATGTGCATGGGTTTATCTCTGGGCTTTCCTGTTCCATTGATCTATATTTCTGTCTTTGTGCCAGTACCACACTGTCTTGATTACTGTAGCTTTGTAGTATAGCCTGAGGTCAGAGAGCCTGATTCCTCCAGCTCCGTTTTTCTTTCTCAAGATTGCTTTGCTATTCAGGGTCTTTTGTGTTTCCATACCAATTGTGAAACTTTTTCTTCTAGTTCTGTGAAAAATGCCGTTGGTAGTTTGGGAGGAATTGCATTGAATCTGTAGATTGCTTTGTGTAGTATAGTCATTTTCACAATGTTGATTCTTCCAATCGAAGAGCATGGTATATCTCTCCATCTATTTGTATCATCTTTAATTTCTTTCATCAGTGTCTTACAGTTGTCTGTATACAGGTCTTTTGTCTCCTTAGGTAGGTTTATTCCTAGGTATTTTATTGTTTTTGTTAAAGTGGTAAATGGGAATGTTTCCTTAATTTCTCTTTCAGATTTTTCATCATTAGTGTATAGGAATGCCAGAGGTTTCTGTGCATTAATTTTGTATCCTGCTACTTTACCAAATTCATTGATTAGCTCTAGTACTTTTCTGGTAGCATCTTTGGGATTCTCTATGTATAGTGTCATGTCATATGCAAACAGTGACAGCTTTACTTCTTGTTTTCCGATTTGGATTCCTTTTATTTCTTTTTCTTTGATTGCTGTGCTAAAACTTCCAAAACTATGTTGAATAATAGTGGTGAGAGTGGACAACCTTGTCTTGTTCCTGATCTTAGAGGAAATGGTTTCATTTTTTCACCATTGAGAACGATGTTGGCTGTGGTTTGTCATATATGGACTTTATTATGTTGAAGTACGTTCCCTCTATACCCACTTTGATGAGAGTTTTTCTCACAAATCTATGTTGAATTTTGTC
>NC_041225.1:88721183-88729418 GCF_002837175.3 Physeter macrocephalus
GTTTGGGAGTGTTCCTCCCTCTGCTATATTTTGGAAGAGTTTGAGAAAGATAGGTGTTAGCTGTTCTCTAAATGTTTGATAGAATTCACCTGTGAAGCCATCTGGTCCTGGGCTTTTGTTTGTTGGAAGAGTTTTAATCACAGTCTCAAGTTCAGTGCTTGTGATTGGTCTGTTTATATTTTCTATTTCTTCCTGGTTCAGTCTCAGAAGGTTGTTCTTTTCTAAGAACTTGTCCATTTCTTCCAGATTGTCCATTTTATTGGCATATATAGTTGCTTCTAATAATCTCTCATGATCCTTTGTATTTCTGCAGTGTTAGTTGTTACTTCTTTTTCATTTCTAATTCTATTGATTTGAGTCTTCTCCCTTTTTTTCTTGATGAGTCTGGCTAATGGTTTATCAGTTTTATCTTCTCCAAGAACCAGCTTTTAGTTTTACTCATCTTTGCTATTGTTTGCTTCATTTCTTTTTCATTTATTTCTGATCTGATCTTTATGATTTCTTTCCTTCTGCTAACTTTGGGGTATTTTTGTTCTTCTTTCTCTAATTGCTTTAGGGGTAAGGTTAGGTTGTTTATTTGAGATTTTTCTTGTTTCTTGAGGTAGCATTGTGTTGCTGTGAAGTTCCGTCTTAGAACTGCTTTTGCTGCATCCTATAGGTTTTGGGTCATGGTGTTTTGTGTGTGTTTTTTTAACATCTTTATTGGAGTATAATTGCTTTACAATGGTGTGTTAGTTTCTGCTTTGTAACAAAGTGAATCAGCTATATATATACATATATCCCCATATATCCTCCCTCTTGCGTCTCCCTCCCTTCCTCCCTATCCCACCCCTCTAGGTGGTCACAAAGCACCGAGCTGATCTCCCTGTGCTATGCGGCTGCTTCCCACTAGCTAGCTATTTTACATTTGGTAGTGTATATATATTCATGCCATTCTCTCACTTCATCCCAGCTTACCCTTCCCCCTCCCTGTGTCCTCAAGTCCTTTCTCTTTAGGTCTGCATCTTTATTCCTGTCCTGCCCCTGGGTTCTTCAGAACCTTTTTTTTTTAGATTCCATATATATGTGTTAGCATATGGTACTTGTTTTTCTCTTTCTGGGTTGTCGTGTTGTTATTGTCATTTTTTTCTAGGTATTTTTTGATTTCCTCTTTGATTTCTTCAGTGATCTCTTGGTTATTTAGTAGTGTATTGTTTAGCCTTCATGTGTTTTTATTTTTTACAGTTTTTTCCTGTAATTGATATCTAGTGTCACAGTGTTGTGGTCGGAAAAGGTACTTGATACAATTTCAGTTTTCTTAAATTTACTGATGCTTGATTGTGACCCAAGATATGATCTATCCTGGAGAATGTTCCATGAGCACTTGAGAAGAAAGTGTATTCTGTTGTTTTTGGATGGAATGTCCTATAAATATCAAATAAGTCCATCTCGTCTAATGTGTCATTTAAAGCTTGTGTTTCCTTATTCATTTTCATTTTGGATGATCTGTCCATTGGTGAAAGTGGGGTGTTAAAGTCCCCTACTATGATTGTGTTACTGTCGATTTCCCCTTTTATGGCTGTTAGAATTTGCCTTGTGTATTGAGGTGCTCCTATGTTGGGTGCATAAATACTTAAAATTGTTAAATCTTCTTCTTGGATTGGTCCCTTGATCATTATGTAGTGTTCTTCTTTGTCTCTTGTAATAGTCTTTATTTTAAAGTCTGTTTTGTCTGATATGAGAATTGCTACTCCAACTTTCTTTTGATTTTCATTTTCATGGAGTATCTTTTTCCATCCCCTCACTTTCAGTCTGTATGTGTCCCTAGGTCTGAAGTGGGTCTCTTGTGGACAGCACATATATGGGTCTTGTTTTTGTATCCATTTAGCCAGTCTGTGTCTTTTTTTGGAGCTTTTTTTTTTTTTTTTTGCGGTACGTGGGCCTCTCACTGCTGTGGCCTCTCCCGTTGTGGAGCACAGGCTCCAGATGTGCAGGCTCAGCGGCCATGGCTCACGGGCCCAGCCGCTCCGCGGCATGTGGGATCTTCCCAGACCGGGGCACGAACCTGTGTCCCCTGCATCGGCAGGCGGACTCTCAACCACTGCGCCACCAGGGAAACCCTGTTGGAGCATTTAATCCATTTACATTTAAGGTAATTAGTGATATATATGTTCCTGTTACCATTTTCTTAATTGGTTTGGTTTGTTTTTATAGGTCTTTTCCATCTCTTGTGTTTCCTGCCTAGAGAAGTTCCTTTAGCGTTTGTTGTAAAGCTGGTTTGCTGGTGCTGAATTCTCTTAACTTTTGCTTGTATGTAAGGGTTTTAATTTCTCTGTCAAATCTGAATGAGATCCTTACTGGCTAGAGTAATCTTGGTTGTAGGTTTTTCCCTTTCATTACTTAAATATGTCGTGCCACTCCCTTCTGGCTTGCAGAGTTTCTGCTGAAAGATCAGCTGTTAACCTTATGGGTATTCCCTTGTATGTTATTTGTTGCTTTTAATATTTTTGCTGGTTTTAATATTTTTCTTTGTATTTAATTTTTGTTAGTTTGATTAATGTGTGTCTTGGCATGTTTCTACTTGGATTTATCCTGTATGGGACTCTCTGTGCTTCTTGGACTTGGTTGACTATTTCCTTTCCCATTTTAGGGAAGTTTTCAACTATAATCTCTTCAAATATTTTCTCAGTCCCTTTCTTTTTCTCTTCTCCTTCTGGGACCCCTATAATTAGAATGTTGGTGCATTTAATGTTGTCCTAGAGGTCTCAGAGACGGTCCTCAATTCTTTTTACTTTATTCTGCTCTGCGGTGGTTATTTCCACTATTTTATCTTCCAGGTCACTTACCTGTTTTTCTGCCTCAGTTATTCTGCTATTGATTTCTTCTAGAGAATTTTTAATTTCATTTATTGTGTTGTTCATCATTGTTTGTTTGCTCTTTAGTTCTTCTAGGTCCTTGTTAAACGTTTCTTGTATTTTCTCCATTCTATTTCCAAGATTTTGGATCATCTTTACTATCATTACTCTGAATTCTTTTTCAGGTAGACTGCCTATTTCCTCCTCATTTGTTTGGTCTGGTGAGTTTTTACCTTGCTCCTTGATCTGCATATTTCTCTGTCTTCTCATTTTTTTTAACTTACTGCATTTGGGGTCTCCTTTTAGCAGGCTGCAGGTTTGTAGTTCCCGTTGTTTTTGGTGTCTGCCCCCAGTGAGTAAGGTTGGGTCAGTGGCTTGTGTAGGCTTCCTGGTAGTGGGGACTGGTGCCTGTGTTCTGGTGGGTGGGGCTGGATCTTGTCTTTCTGGTGGGCAGGGCTGTGTCCGGTGGTGCGTTTTGGTGTGTCTGTGACCTTAGTATGATTTTAGGCAGCCTTTCTGCTAATGGGTGGGGTTGTGTTCCTCTCTTGCTAGTTGTTTGGTATGGGACGTCCAGCACTGGAGCTTGCTGGCCGTTGGGTGGAGCTGGGTCTTAGTGTTGAGTCGGAGATCTCAGTGAGAGCTCTCACCAATTGATATTACATGGGGCCGGGAGGTCTCTGGTGGTCCAATGTCCTGGACTTGGCTCTCCCACCTCGGCGGCTCAGTCCTGGCACCCAGCTGGAGCATCAAGACCCTGTCAGCCACACGGCTCAGAAGAAAAGGAAGAAGAAATAAGGAAGACAAATAAATTAACAAAATAATAAAATGAAAAAATAAATAATAAAAATAAAAGAAGAGAGCAACCAAACTAATAAATCCACCAATGATAACAAGTACTACAAACTAAAATAAAATAAATATAAAAATCAGAAACAAATAAGTTGCAAACAGCAAACCCCAAGTCTACTGTTGCTCCCAAAGTCCACTGCCTCAATTTTGGGAACATTCGTTGTCTAGTCAGGTATTCCACAGAGGCAGGGTTCATCAAGTTGATTGTGGGGATTTAATATGCTGCTCCTTGGGCTGCACGGAGAGATTTCCCTTTCTCTTCTTTGTTCTCACAGCTCCTGGGGTTCAGCTTTGGTTTTTGCCCCACCTCTGTGTGTAGGTCACCCTCAGGCATCTGTTCCCAGCCAGAAAGGAGGGGGTTAAAGTGGCGGCTGATCAGGGCACTCTTGCTCACTCAGGTCGGGGGGAGGGAGGGGTACAGTTGTCATAACTGGAATGCAGGGCGAGCCTCCAGCGGCAGAGACCGGTGTGACATTGCAACTGCCTGAGGCGCGCCGTGTGTTCTCCCAGGGAAGTTGTCCCTGTATCTCGGGACCCTGGCAGTGGCGGGCTGCACAGGCTCCTGGGGGTGTGTGGATAATGACCTGTGGTTGCACACAGGATTCTTGGTGGCTGCAGCAGCAGCGTTAGTGTTTCATGCCCGTCTCTGGGGTCCGAGCCGATAACCGCGGCTCGTGCCTGTCTCCGGAGCTTGCTTAGGCGGTGCTCTGCCTTTCTGTGGGCGCACTGGGGAGGAATGCTCTCTCCTCGTGCACCCTTAAAGAATGGTCTCTTGCCTCTTCAGCAGGTCCAGACTTTTTCCTGACGGCACCGATCCTCTGTGCGGGAATCTCTCCGCTTTGCTCTCCACACCCCTGTGGCTGCGCTCTCCTCCGCGGCTCCGAAGCTTCCCCCCCTCCACCACCCACAGTCTCCACCTGCGAAGGGGCTTCTAGTGTGTAGAAACCTTTCCTCCTTCATGGCTCCCTCCCGCTGGTGCAGGTCCTGTCCCTATTCTTTTGTCTCTGTTTTTTCTTTTTTCTTTTGTCCTACCCAGGTATGTGGGGAGTTTCCTGCCTTTTGGGAGGTCTGAGGTCTTCTGCCAGCATTCAGTAGGTGTTCTGTAGGAGCTGTTCCACATGTAGATGTATTTTTGATGTATTTGTCAGGAGGAAAGTGATCTCCATGTCTTACTCCTCCGCCATCTTGAAGGTCCCCACCCAAATTAATCATTTTAAAGTGTACAATTCACTGACATTTAGTACATTCACAATATTGTGAAATAATCACCTCTATCTAGTTCCAAAACACCTTCATCATTCTAAAATAAAATCCTATACCCATTAAGTAGTAACTCTCCATTCCTCCCTCCTCCCAGCCTCTGGCAACCATCATTCTGCTTTCTGTTTCTACGGATTTACCTATCCTGGATTATTTCATGTGAATGGAATCATGCAATATATGTGATATTTTGTGTCTGACTTTTTCACTTATTGTAATGTTTTTGAAGGTTCGTCCACATTGTAGCATGTATCAGTACTTCATTCCTTCCTCTTTTTTTAATTGTGGTAAAGCATACATAATATAAAATTTGCCATTTTAACCATTATTTAGTGTATAGTTTAGTGGCATTAATTACATTCACAATATTGTGCAACCATCACCACTATCTATTTCTAAAACTGTTTCAACACTAAACAGAAACTCTACCTATTAAGTAATAAGTCCCCATTGCCCACTCCTCCCAGCTGTTGGTAACCTGTAATCTAATTTTACCTCTATGAATTTACCTATTCTAGATGTATCCTGTAAGTGGAATCATACAATATTTGTCCTCTTGTGTCCGGCTTATTTTACTTAGCCTAACATTTTCCAGGTTCATCCATGTTATAGCACATATCAGAAAAAATCCTTTTTATGGTCGAATAATATTCTGCTGTATGGATATACCACATTTTATTCATCTGTTGATGGACACTTGTGTTGTTTTCACCTTTTGGGTCTTGTAATAATGCTGCAATGAACACTGCATACAGGTGTTGTTTGAGTCCTTGTTTTCAGCTTGTTTGGGTGTGTACCTAGGAGTGGAGTGGTTTGCCGACCTCTGGTCTAGATTATGTATAATGATAAACTAAATTCCAGAGTGGTTAAGCCTCAGTCTTGATAATGCATAGTTTTATCAGATTTTTAAATTTTTGCCAATTTGGTCTGTGTGTAATGGTGTTTCATTGTGATTTTAATATGTATTTCCTGATTTCTAATGGGGGTGAACATATTTCCACATGTTTATAAGCCACTGAATTTCCAATTTTGTACTATGCCATTAATTTTCCTATTGATGGTTTGCCTTCCTAAATTAATATTGATGAATTGATGTCTCCAAATAATGTTTACTTTGTATTTCTGCAGAACAAATAGTGGAGAAAGATGAAGGTCCGTATTATACTCATCTGGGATCTGGCCCCACGGTAGCCTCCATCCGGGAACTCATGGAGGAGCGGTGAGTGATGCACAGATGTCCAAGGAGAAATGGGCAAGTTGTTAATAGAATATGGATTTTAAGCACCTCTCGTTTTCATTGCCTTATACTAGACAGCCTACAGAAAGGAATCCTTGATACACAGACTGAAAAGTTGAATGTGGGATTTTCACCCCCAGTGCCCCGGGTTTCTTTCTGTCTATAGGTCTGCCCTTTACAGATCCCCCAACCCCCTTTTATCTCTTTCTTGAAATATTTTTTATTAAAGAAATGGGGTTAAATGGTTGTATATCCTGTAGAGTTTCCCATGGTCTGAAGTTTGCTGCTACCTTTTCTGTGGTATTGTCTGACAGGTTCTTCTTCCCTGTGTCATTTAAATTGGTTAGATCTAAAGGCTTGATCAGAATCAGATTGTTTCTTTCTTTCAAAACTACTTCCTAGGTGGTGTTTTGTACTACCAATAGGAGAAATGCTAGGTGCCAGTGGGCACCTATTCACATTGTCTCCTGAGTCCTTTTTTTTTTTTTTGCGGTACGCGGGCCTCTCACTGTTGTGGCCTCTCCCATTGCGGAGCAGAGGCTCCGGATGCGCAGGCTCAGTGGCCATGGCTCACGGGCCCAGCCGCTCCGCGGCATGTGGGATCTTCCCGGACCAGGGCACGAACCCGCGTCCCCTGCATCGGCAGGCAGACTCTCAACCACTGCGCCACCAGGGAAGCCCTCCTGAGTCCTTTTGACATGATCCTAGGAGTTCTTGATTTCTCGTATTTTTATTGGGGGAAGAAATATTTAGAAAACAGACTCTGGGTGCTGGGGGTGCTTATTTTTCTAGGCAATTTCAGTAGAAAGAGCCAAGATGTTGGTTTTTAATTTTTGCTATTGTTTCGTGATTAAATACATACACTGGGTTTATAAACACTTCCAATTTGAACTCAAGACTATAGGGCTTTTACTTAACAGCTCTGTTTTACTTTTTTAAGCAGTTTTGTACAGATGGAAACTTTAAAATCTACGTACGTGTCCACAGTAGATATTAAATACTGTGAGTTCCAGTGTGTAGAGAGGTAAAAATAGCTTGGTGATTGAGAGCATATAGACGCTGGAGCTAGACTAAAGTCCAGTCCTGGCCCTTCCACTTATTGATGAGTTCTTTGCTAAGTTGCTTCACTTCTCTGTGACTCGGTTTTCTTATCTGCAAAATGGAGAAAATAAAAGTACATACATTGGAGGAGAGTTATGAGGATAAACTGAATTGATGTCTGGAAAGCACTTAGTGCTTACTAGTAAATATTATGCACAGGGTGTCTACATCATATCTGCATTTACTGACTGCATTTTTATAACAAACAGTATTTTAATAGTAAAGGCGTAAATTATGTAAGACATAAACATGTTTGCTCATACATATACATAGACTTACAGATGTGTGGAAGGCTGGGGGCTGAGAATTGTAGCTTAGAATTTCTACAAATTTGGGGACCAGATTTTGTCTGACCAGGGTAACTAATACTGTCATTAATATAGCAGGGAACATGATTTTGAACTAAATAACTGTAGTGATATCCCTGAATGAATAAAAGGTAAGATGGATGGAGCACAGTGATCTGCTGTAAACACTCTCAATTATTGTGTGCCATCTGGAAACATTTATGTTCATAGTAGCCCATCAGAAAAGCATTTGATCCAAGACCCAATCTGTAAATTCAAGACTGATTGAAAGAGCACCTCTGAGTCCATAAGAATCATCAAAAAGTCTACAAATAACAAATGTTGGCAAGGATGTAGAGAAAAGGGAACCCTAGTATACTGTTGGTGAGAATGAAACATTTAAAACAGTATGTGGGTTATTCATGCATGCCTGCATGTGCCCACATGTGTATGTGTTACAGCTTCGAGGTTGGAGTGGGCATTATTTTGGCCAGCGATTTTTTTTTTTTTAACATCTTTATTGGAGTATAATTGCTTTACAGTGGTGTGTTAGTTTCTGCTTTATAACAAAGTGAATCATCTATACATATACATATATCCCCATATCTCTTCCCTCTTGCATCTCCCTCCCTCCCACCCTCCCTATCCCACCCCTCTAGGTGGTTAC
>NC_041225.1:88729609-88761027 GCF_002837175.3 Physeter macrocephalus
CCTTCCCCCTCCCTGTGTCCTCAAGTCCGTTCTCTAGTAGGTCTGTGTCTTTATTCCCGTCCTGCCCCTAGGTTCTTCATTACCATATTATTTTTTAGATTCCATATATATGTGTTAGCATACAGTATTTGTTTTTCTCTTTCTGACTTACCTTACTCTGTATGACAGACTCTAGATCCATCCACCTCATTACAAATAACTCAATTTTGTTTCTTTTTATGGCTGAGTAATATTCCATTGTATATATGTGCCACAGGGTATCTGCCCAGTAGTGGGATTGCTGGGTCATATGGTAGTTCTATTTTTAGTTTTTTAAGGAACCTCCATACTGTTCTCCATAGTGGCTGTATCAATTTACATTCCCACCAACAGTGCAAGAGGGTTCCCTTTTCTCCACACCCTCTCCAGCATTTATGGTTTGTAGATTTTTTGGTGATGGCCATTCTGACTAGTGTGAGGTGATACCTCATTGTAGTTTTGGTTTGCATTTCTCTAATGATTAATGATGTTGAGCATTCTTTTTGGCCAGCGGTTTTTGTGAGGAATCTTGACACTATTGTTTACAGGTTGAGGGCTACATGGGAGTCAAATGTACAAGTTTGATCTGGGACAGTTTTTATGTGTGTTTGTTTTTAGGTAACAATTTTTCAAGATTTCTAGACAGCTCTCTCAATAACTTTTAGTTATAGAAGAGTATGTTTTTAAACAAGGATTAAGAGATAATGATAAAGTTGAGATTTGTCCTTTTTTTTTTTTTGTCATTGCTTTAAAAATAACAGCCAAGTGTAGATTCTTCAGAAACTGATCCAAGGGAGGAATTCCTCTCAAGACCAGCAATACTTGTGTTTTTCCTCAGCAACTGGTTTATTTTTATCTTAAGGGCCTTGTAAATCATGGAACAGATTGTGTTTCCATCTTTATGTTGGCTGCTAGTAAGCTTTGAGCCAGATTTGTGTATCCTCATTAGGAGGAACGTAATTTCTCATCTTTGGCCCGTGGGAACCTATTCAGGTTCACTCCTGAGTCCTTTTGACATGACCGTAAGGAGTCTTCATTAGCTTCCTTGATTTCTCCTGTGATGAAATGTTCTATGCTCATCTCTTAAAAATACGCACAAGATCCCACCGTTTGCGTTTTGCATAACAACATCATGTCTATCTGTTTCCCCCTTTACTCTGATTTCATCACCTGTTATTTTTATCACATAGACATCTTTTTAAGCTCCTTCTGGAACAGAAAGGGAGTGAATGATTGCTGAAAATCACCTGGAAGGGGGTCTAGTTTGTGAATGATCCAGGCTGTCTCTTTCGCTAGGCTTCCCGCCCAACCCTTACTCTGCAGGACCACTCCACTGCCAGGAGCTGGCCAAGGCAAGGAGGGAAGAAAACTGAAATCCAGGGGATGTTGGTGCTTTTAGTTTATCTGGGAAAGACTGTGAAAGGAGGAGGTTGAAAGCAAGTCCTAAAATATTATCAGATTTGTTAATGGGTTCCATACCTCCTGGGTACCCAGGTCCTTGTTGTCATAGATAATTGGAGTCAGGTGTTCAAACCCATATCTGAGAATGGCCTGCTGCACAGGGCCACATGTCCTCTACTGGAAAGGGGATTCTCTGCAGCCTAGGAGTTCATTAAATGTTCCTTCTAGGAGTGAAAGCGCAAACACCATGCCAGCAAATCCTCTGAGTTTGGGGGGAACTGGTCTCATTAATGTGTGATAGAGGTAACCCTGAAGAATCACAACTTTAGATCAGCGGTTATCAAGCTTGAGCATGCTTCAGGTCTCTGGAGGACTTGTGAAAGCACAGATCGCTGGGCCCCACCCCAGGGTTTCTGACCCGGCAGGTCTGGGATGGGACCCGAGAGTCTGCATTCCTCCCAAGTTTCCAGGGGATGCTGGTCCCAGCACCACCTTTGAGAATCACTGGCTAAGACGATCAGGTTACCCTTTAGAATAAGGTTTCACCCTACCCTTCCAGACTTAGTTTAGGGTCTAGGAGTTCACCTATATCCTAGCCTCTTAATGATAGGCCAAAAAGTAAGACATTTAAGAAAAAAGAACTAAATCCAGAGTTGGTTGGTTGTCTTTAAACACAGAGACAGTTCTGGTTAAAAAAAAAAAAATCTAACTGATCAGACAGTGCTTGGCCCTTTTATTTGCTCTCAAATATGAAGTTCACTACAGGAAGCATTTCTCACAAGGATGGGACGGTGGGGAAGGTCTTGGTCAGAAAGCCCTAGTCTTTGTCCTCAGCTCACCCTCCTGTGGGGAACACGATATCCTGTCCGTTCCAGTGAGAACAGTATGATCACCTCAGGTTGTTCTTCCCACAGTGAGCCCAGGACACACGGAGTGTCCGGGCTCTGCGCTCCTGATAGGTGCTTGTGGAGCTGAAAGTTTTCCAGGAACCAGACAAAAGCAGCACCATCTGGTCTTTTCCTCTTGAGCCAGACCACGCTATATAAACTCCCCAGAGGTTATATAATATAATGTCCTGTCTCCAAACATATTCTATAGGGGACTAACATAGTCTTAGAATTTTAATGCGGCAGTTGTCAGCTTTTTACCTCATTCCTGAGGTCTTGAGTGAAATAGAGAACATTGAACTCAGAGAAACCTTAGATCAGCATTTTTTTAAAATATTTGTTTTCTTTTCCAATTACAAAAATAAAACATGTCTATAAAAGGCTGTTTTTAAAAAGTCTAGAGTGAATAAAGCTCTCTAATAATTACCCTTCTTAGAAGAAAATTTTTTTAAAAAGTTTGACGCTTACGTTACTATTTTTTCTAAGCATTTACGAAGATACACATATGTATATAGAGAAATTTTGAACAAAATGGGATCAAGCATACTATCCCCATGTTTGTAGCTATTAATCCCCACCCCACTTAATTTCTTTCATGTCAGTACATACAATTCTGTAGAATCCTTTTTGACAACTACATGGTTTTCCATTGCATGGACATTTATTTTATTATGTTTTATTTAGCCAGTCCTATACTGGATATTTAAGTTCTTTCTAAATTTTCTCTTGTTGATGCAACAGTGAATATCTTGTTCCTAAATCTTGGTGTATTTGTACAGTTATGTCTGAGGTAGAGATTCCTAGAAGTAGAGTGGATGAGATAAAGAATTATGTGTAACTATATATGTTTTTATATATAAAGAATATGTAAAACAGAATATGTAGTAGCTATGATAACATTATCCTCTATTAAATAGTATATTAAAATAATATGCTATGACCAAATTGGATTTATTACAGAAATATAAGGATTGTTTGCTTTAGACAGTCTGTTAAAATAGCATACCTTGTTAACTGACCAAAGGAGAAAAACCATTCAATCATCTATGTCCTTAGTTGCTAAAAATGTATTTGATAAAATTGATCGATTCTTGATTAAAAATCCTTAGAACAAGGACTTCCCTGGTGGTGCAGTGGTTAAGAATCCGCCTGCCATTGCAGGGGACATGGGTTCTAGCCCTGGTCCGGGAAGATCCCACATGCTGCGGAGTAACTAAGCCCGTGCACAGCTACTGAGCCACGTGCCACAACTACTGAAGCCCGCGTGCCTAGAGCCCGTGCTCTGCAACAAGAGAAGCCACCGCAACGAGAAGCCCGCGCATCGCAACAAAGAGTAGCTCCTGCTCACCGCAACTAGAGAAAGCCCGCGCACAGCAACGAAGACCCAATGCAGCAGAAAAAAAAAAAAAATCCTTAGAACAGGAAACCCTTAGTAGAGCCCTTCAAAGTAAGGGAGTCTCTATCTGTATCCCAAAGTCAGCGAGCTTCATGCCCAGGGATGAATAGTTAGAAACATTTCCAGTAAAGTCAAGAAATAAGCAAAGATGCGTGCTAGTGCTTTGGAAGGGGCTGGCCAGTACAGACAGACAAGAGATGGAAATAGAGGCATGGAAAGTGGAAAGGAGGAGGTGGCAAATAACCAGTACTTGCAGATGATATAATATTGTACTTGAAACTAAAAAGCTGTTAAAAATAAGACAATTCAGTAAGATGGATGTTTACAGTATTAAGAATAATTAATATTTATTGGGCTCTTTCCTCATGCCAGGAACTTCAGAGTACTTTAATGCACTCCCTGTGTATTATCTCATTTGATCTTTTCCCAAGCTTAGGAGACAGGAACCATTTTTATATCCATTTTACGGTTGAGGAAACTGAGGCTTAGAGAAGTTCAGTCATTTGGCCATGGTCCTGTAACAAGAAAGTGCTGCGCTGGCACTCAAGCCCCAGCTCTCTGACCGCTAAGGCTGCACTTTAACCGCCATTGCCCCCAGGTAACTGTGTGGCCTTGGGCAGGTTAGTTCAGCTCTGGGGGCCACAGTTTCATCACCTCTGAATGTGGTGAATCCCTGAGTGTGTGCACACATGTATGGGCCAGGGCAGGGGTGTGTGCAGAAACCAGACGTGTTTACTGTCCATGGGACTCTCAGCCAGTTTGTACTGGGTAGGGTCACTTCCCCCTGGCCTCAGCTATCTGTCCTCGTCTGTTCAAATGTCGGTTGGGGATTGTTGAACGAGAATAATAAGGGTTTCCCCATTTGTTTTCTTTTGTCTATTGCATTTTACTGAATTTATAAATAACTAACTCTGCTAACAGGGCTGGATACAAATGCCTGTGTTGAGCCTTGGGTTTGAGTGCTCAGAGGTAATAATCAGAGACCTTCTGCCCTGGGACAGAGCGGAGCCAGGTGGACCAGAGGCCCTGGGAGTCTGTAAGTGGAGCTGTGTCCCCAGAGGCTTTCACACGGAATAAACATTTAAATCATTCTCTTCCTTCTCTATTGCCCCACAGTAACTAGAGACCCTAGCTGAAACACACTGAGGCTTGCCATCTTACCAAGACTAGCTCTCCTTTGGGGTTCAGCTGTGCTAATGGTGCCTTCTGTCTCCCTCTCCAGGTACGGAGAGAAGGGGAAAGCCATCCGGATCGAGAAGGTCATCTACACAGGGAAGGAAGGGAAGAGCTCACGTGGCTGTCCCATCGCAAAGTGGGTACGTGTCAAAGCTCCACAGCCCAAGCTGGGCCGGGGAGTGGAGGGCAGACGTGTGCACCGTCCAGGGAGCTGTGAGCCAGCATCCGGTGCTGGTTAGGGTCATCTTCCCCCAGCCTCAGCTATTAGTCCTCACTTTGTTTAAATGTCAGCCTCTGATGTCCAAGGCTGGCCTTGGAACTGCTCTGGTCATTACTCTCAGCTCATACTGCCCCTGTGGTTCAGGGCTGCAGAGGGAGGGAGGAGAAGCAGAAGCTGGAGATGTCATCTTGCTCAAGGCTGAGCCCCAACCACAGTCCCTGTGACTCCTCTGCCCCCTTTGTGTGCCCTGGAGCTGCAGGTGTTCCTGTCTCCTGTCCACAAGAACTAAGCCTCTGGGCAGGGTCAGGGACAGCATTGCATCTGTCTTACTTCTGAGCCACTGTTTCCTATAAGGCAGCCTGTGTGTCTTGGCAGAGGGGACGTCAATGACTCAGACCCCAGTTTCACCCAGAGTTTTCTGACCTTGCCCTTCCAGTCCTCATAGAGCACTTTAGAACCACTGTGGATCCAGTGCCCAGAGCAGCAGCAAGGTTATCAGGTAGCTGTTTGCTCAGTGCTTGGTAGGGAGAGTATACATGGAAAATAGAAGGCTCCATCCCTGTGTTCAAGCTGCTTATGACGTAGAGACACAGGAAGTAAGATCATGGAGACTTGAATAATTGAGCTTTAACACTGAGAGGCAGACTTGGTGCTGTAGAGTTCAGGGGCAAGGGGAAGTGTTCATGCTGGGTTTCCCAGAGAAGGTGGATATGCGTGGAGCCATATTAAATGGGCCAGGAGAAGGTAGGAGCATTCCTGGTGAGGAGAGTCATGTTGGCAAAGGCAAAAAGGCTGGGTGAACATACACACGGCTCACTTTGAGTGAGGGATGGTGGTAAGATGACCTTTGTCATCCTCTGTCCGTCTGCGCACATGCCTGTTTTTACCTGGTCTGTACCCCATGCCTTTGCACCTTTATGTTTAACGAAAATAAAAGGTGTCTGAACCTGAACTACCACATATCTATTTGTAGCAATTTTCAGACAGTAGTGGAGAATTATCTGGAAAAATCTGGAATACTTAAGAGTATTCACAGGTATGTAGAAGCATGTTGTCCCCACCCTTGTGAAAGATGGTTATTACAGTGGGAGGTTGACTATGTCTGCGGCTGATCAGGGTGGGGTGTTATCCCCCCAGAGAACCTATTAGAGAAATGGCATTGTCCCTCTCTCCTGCTAATTCAGGCAGTTGTTGAGGAATTCCAAAGTCTTGGGCAAGAAACTGAAGATCCTTGGGGCGTAGGTAGAGATAGGGACTTCTCAGCTTCAGACACTTCACCTTAAAGAAAGAAAACACCTGGCTATGTGGATGGTGTTGAGGATGAGAACATGCATCTCCAGTCTCCGAACACCCATGGTCAAGCTTTAGCTCTTGACCAGCGCTTGTATGTCTCTGCTGAGGGCTGAGGAGGAAGTTGCCCAGGTAAAGCGTGAGATCAGTTTCTGGGGCTGTGAGAGGAAAGCAGAATGATGAGGGGGGAGCTTGGTCCTCAGAACTTTGGTCCTCCAGAGTCTGTGGACAAATGCCCAGAGCAGGACACATGTAGCACAGTGCTTTGTCCAAAGGTTGGAATAACTTGTGGGTATCACCAAGTCTGGTGGGGGATGCCAGCTTTGAAAGAAAAGCTCAGATAGAAGGGAATACATAGTGACAGAGAGGTGAGGAAATTCTGTATCTGATGAGGGAAGGTAAAAGGAGAGAGGAAAGAGGAATTTTTTTGAAAAGAGTGGTAGATCATAGAACTGTTACAGTGGCAAGAAAAAGGCCGTGCTGAGTTGTGTTTGTTTTTTTTTTCCTCTTTTATAGCCATCTCTCATAGTGTGGTGGGCTTCTCTTATTTTTTGCCTACACAGCCACCAAATACCCTATGTATTTTGGTTGTAGAGCTCATCTAGAGTTCCACCTCCTTGGAAGTTAGAGAAGGGGCAGGTGTTCCCTTTCTCTGCCCCCCACCCCTGGGGAAGTGACCCACAAATGCTAAGAAGGATAGATTATCCTTGGTGGCAGCATGGCATCAAGAGCGCAGGAAGTGGTCCATGGCCACGGGGGAGTGGCAGCATCCAGCTGCCTGTGGTGGACAGTGCCTTCTGTGGCTCTCCCCACTTCCCCTGTCCCATGTCTAGAGCCTGGGTTTTCTTTCCGACTGGGGTTCATGTCTGTGTTTGAAGCCTGAACCTCCCACCAATACCTTCATTACAAGCAGTGTACCTGACGAGTTCTAGACTTAACCGGCTAGGATCTTGGGGGACAAAGCTGAGGTGCATCATGGATGCCCAGCAAATGTGTGTGGAGAGAATGATCTAAGAAAGCAATGGGGACTACCCAGAGAGCCTGCTGGTAGTCTCTGATTTTAAGGTGGCCTGTACAAAGTATGGAAGTCACCAAGCATGGGAGTAAAGGAGTGACCCACGGAGCCTTCCAAAGGCTCAGAATAAACAGAGGCATGCCAGAAGCAAACACTGCAGACGGGAAAAATGGACTTTTGGTAGAAGAATCATGGAGATGCTGCTTCGCCAGCCTGTAAAGGTAACAGGTCAGAAGGCAGATATTTGAAGACCCTTCAGGGGCATGGTAGAGTAGACTTACTGGGGAACCCCAGTGGGTGGAACTAAGTACCAAGGGTGAGAGTTATGGGGGAATAGATTTGAGTTTCTGCCTGGTGCTGTTCTAGGTTCAGTGCTCAGGGAATTCCTGCCCAGAATCTAGGTGATTTGTTTACAATCCTGTGATGGCATGTGAACAGTCTGTGTTGCCATGCTCGAGTGTTGGTTTGTTCACACCTTACGTTGGCCTTTGACTTTTGCACTTTGTGTATTTCATCCTGCTGGGTTCCCTCATAGAGTGTGGATAGGGAGCTCCACTTTGTTATAGCTTTTTTGAGTGTACCCAAAGGCCTGTGAGGGTGCCACAGGGCTGTCTGCTCATGCCTAGTCACCTTTATGTGTTTGTCACTTGGGAAACCCAAAGGACATGACCTCAATCTCAACTTTGACAGGTCGGGTGTCTCTGTGTGCTCTGAACGTGTGTTGCACATGTGCAATTAGTCAATGCACTGCCCAGGCAATGAGCAGAGGTTGACAACAGAAACCCTAGTACCTACGATGTGTGCAGATGCCCATGAAATGCCCAGCTCAGTCTGCAGTAGGCCAGTCACACAGGGATATGATTAATGGCATGTTCATATATTTACTGAGCCACAAAAACAATTTTATAAATAATGATGTAATCGATGCTTCCACAAAGGGTGAGGGTGGTGGGCACCATTATTGCTGTGGCTCAAAACAGGAACTCTTGGCCCAGTTATATGTTTTGTTTAGCATACAAGGTGTCCTTTAAATTTTTGAAGCAAATTCTGATACATGCTGCATCATGGATGAAACTTAAAGACATTATGCTAAGCGAAATAAAGCCAGTTATTAAAGGACAAATGCTGTATGATTCCACTTCTATGAGGTACCCAGAGTAGTCAGATTAATAGAGTCAGAAAGCAGGATGGTTGTTACCATGGGCTGTGGGCAGGGGAGAATGGAGAGTTAGTGTTAAATGGGTGTAGAGTTTCTGTTTGGGAAAATAAAAAGTTCTGGAGATGGAAAAAGTTCTGCTGATAGTTGACACAACAACGTGAATGTACTAAATGCTACTGAACTGTACACTTAAAATGCTAACTTTTAAGTTACATATATTTTACTACAATTTTAAAAATTGAATTTGGTGTTCCTATGTTTAAAAGGAGAGATTTCATGTGAAAATCTAGATTTCTGTTTTCTTCTTGCAAGACTGGAAGAGGTAGGTACACTCCACTGGAATTCCCACCAGGCAGTGGTCGATGGAGAGAGGTCTGGCTTCCCACCCCACCCCCCAACTCTTTAGTTGTACATCTGGCCTGCTTTCCTTATTGGTATTTCCTGCCCGGTGGCTCTCTCAGCATCTCCCTGCACTGACGTACTCATGACCAAGTCTGTCTCCAGCCCAGACATCTCCTGACCTCCAGACCCATTCTGTTGGGGCTGCTTAGGATAGCCACTCCAGTGTTCCAAAGTGCCTCTGGCCTCAGCATGCTCCCTGCTAACCTGCCAGGAAACACCGCCCACACTCACCCACTTTTCTGCGCCGCAAAACCTGGAAGTGATTTAAGACTTTTCCCTGGCCCTCAGCTCCTATAGTCAGGTGGTCCCAAAGTCCCCCTTCTCCTAAAGGTCTCTAGAATCCATGCCTTTTCCTGTTTCATTCCCCATTGTTCTAGTTCCGACTTCATCTGTTTTGCTTGTGTTACGTCAGTGGTATCCCCATTTCACCCCTCTCCCGACTCTCTGCGCCCCTTTCTAAAGCATGTAGCTATGTATGTAAGTGAGCCCCTGCTTTTAGTCCTTTGTAGAAGCCCCGCCTCGAGTCCTTGTCCCTCTTCCTGCCACTCAGAGCCCTTCCCAGTCTCCCCTCTTCACAGGTCCCCACATCTTATCTAGTCACAGAATTCCCTGGGATTCTGGGGGGAGATTCAGCCACCTCATCCCCCACTCCTGGACCCTTTGCCTTGATACATCTTTGCGTGATCCAGGACGGTGTTTAGGGAATGAGTGAAGAGGAGAGCAGTGCCCAAGGCCCGTGCTTTTTTTTTTTTAACAGCCTATTGAGATATAATTCACATACCATACAGTTCACTCATTTAAAGTATATAGTTCAGTGGGTTTTGGTATTGTTAATTTTTTTAAATTGTGTTAAAATATACATAACATAAAATTGGGCATTTTAACCATTTTTAAGTGTACAATTCAGTGGCATCAATTACATTCACATTGTTATGCAACCATCACCACAGTCTATTTCCAAAACTTTTTCATCATCCCATACTGAAACTCTATACCCATTAAACAGTAACTCCCCAAACCCTCTCTTTCCGCCATCCCAGCCCCTGGTAACCACCATTCTACTTTCTGTTTCTATGAATTTAACATGTACAGGTACCTCATGTAAGTGGAATCATACAGTATTTGTCCTTTTGTGTCTGACTTGCTTCACTTAGCATAGTGTTCTCAGGGTTCATTCATGTTGTAGAATGAGTCAGACCTTTGTTCCTGTTTAAGGTTGAGTAATATTCCGTTGAACAGACATGCCACATTTTGTTCATCCGTTCGTCAGTTGACGGACATTTGGGTTGTTTCCGCCTTTTGGCTATTGCTAGGTAATGCTGCTCTGGCCATGGGGGTACAAGTACCTGTCCAAATTCCTATTCTCAATTCCCTTGGGTGTATTCTTAGTTGTGCCTGGTTATATTTGTTTAAATTTTTGAGGAACTACCAAAAACTGTTTTCCACAGCATCAAGGCCCTTGCCTTTTAACTAAAAACATACAGATATGCACCGTTTTCTCTGCAAATGTTTTAGGACAACATAAAAATCTCTGAATATATTTTGGCTTATAATTTTATCTATGTTTTGGTTTGGCCAAAAGGTTCGTTCGGTTTTTTCTGTCAGTTGGCTCTAGTAGCATTTAGTTGTCTTTAACTTCATTCGAAACAATTTTGTTGGATTGTGTTGTGACAGCTGTCATATCAGAGTGCATTAAAAAAAAAACTTATCAAAATTGGTGAATTTTTGTGTAGACATTTTAATATTGAAGATGGAAGGAAAAACAACATTTTTGGCATATTATGCTTTATTATTTGAAGAAGGTAAAAACGCAAAAAAAGATTTGTGCAGTGTATGGAGAAGGTGGTGTGACTGATCAAATGTGTGAAAAGTGGCTTGTGAAGTTTCGTGCAGGAGATTTCTTTCTGGACAATGCTCCACGGTCGGGTAGACCTGTTGAAGTTGATAGCGAATCAAATCGAGATATTAATTGAGAACAATCAACGTTATACCACGCGGGAGATAGCCAACTTACTCAGAATATCCAAATCAAGCTTTGAAAATCATTTGCACCAGCTTTGTTATGTGAATCGCTTTGATGTTTGGATCCCACATAAGTTAAGCGAAAAATACCTTCTTGACTGTATTTCCACGTGCAATTCTCTACTCAAACTTAATGAAAACATTCTGTTTTTAAAACAAATTGTGATGGGCGATGAAAAGTGGTTACTGTACAATAATGTGGAACAGAAGAGATCGTGGGGCAAGCGAAATGAACCACCACCAACCACACCAAAGGCCGGTCTTCATCCAAGGAAGGTGATGTTGTGTATGTGGTGGGATTGGAAGGGAGTCCTCTATTATGAGCTCCTTCTTGAAAACCAAACGATTAATTCCAAGTACTGCTCCCAATTAGACCGACTGAAAGCAGCACTTGACGAAAAGCGACCAGAATTAGTTAACAGAAAACACATAATCTTCCATCAGGATAATGAAAGACAACATGTTTCTTTGATGACCAGGCAAAAACTGTTACAGCTTGGCTGGGAAGTTCTGATTCATCTGCCATATTCACCAGACATTGCACCTTCGGATTTCCATTTATTTAGGTCTTTACAAAATTCTCTTAATGGAAACAATTTCAATTCCCTGGAAGACTGTAAAAGGCACCTGGAACAGTTCTTTGCTCAAAAAGAAAAAGTTTCAGGAAGATGGAATTATGAAGTTGCCTGAAAAATGGCAGAAGGTAGTGGAACAAAAGGGTGAATACGTGCTTCAATAAAGTTCTTGGTGAAAATTAAAAATGTCTTTTATTTTTACTTAAAAACCGAAGGAGCTTTTTATCCAACTCGATATTCTTATCCCTAAGTCTATATACATCACCAATGACTCAGGTTTTGTAGTAATTGTTTTTTTATTTTGCTATTTAATGTTTCTCTTTCCCTAATTATAATGGTCCTTTAGCCTGTGTGGTTGCTGTCGCCAAGGTGTGACACCCCTGGTACACTGCCCTAAAGATCTGCGCCCCCAGGTCTGTTGGGCAGAGGTGAGGGTGTGTGACATCCATGCAGAGGAGCATGGGTGCCCGGCTCCTGTGACTCACAGCACCCCCACCCCACCTCCCTGCAGGTGATCCGTAGGCACACGCTGGAAGAGAAGCTGCTCTGCCTGGTGCGGCACCGGGCGGGCCACCACTGCCAGAATGCCGTGATCGTCATCCTCATCCTGGCCTGGGAGGGCATCCCCCGAAGCCTCGGAGACACTCTCTACCAGGAGCTCACCGATACCCTCCGGAAGTACGGGAACCCCACCAGCCGGAGATGTGGCCTCAACGATGAGTATGTGGACGGTCCCAGTGGGCAGTCCCAGTGGGCAGGGGTGGGGCAATGGGGTCAGGGCCCTGTGTGTCCTGCAGAGTTAGGACTGTGGTGGAAAGAATGCTTACCTACGGATCTGGCCTGGGGTCTGGCCCTGGCTGGGGAGGGTCTCTTGACTCAGCTTAGCTTTGCTTTCCGCCCCAGGTTGACTCTGAGGCTCTAATAGTGGTAACAAGTGTGGAAAAGTGTGAGTGCCCCGCTAATATAAGGCATCAATGGTACTCACAAGACCTACCCTTATAGGGTCCCCTCCCCCATTTTTTAAATTAAGATATTTTTACTTACAGTAAAATTCATCCTTTGAGGTGTACCGTTTGAAGAATTTGACAGATGTTTACAGTCATGTAGCCACTGCCACAATCAAGATATAGAAGCGTTCCATCACCCCCCAGACTCTACCGTGCCCCTTTATAGCCAGGCACTTCTCCCCACCCCTGGCAAACACAAATCTTGTTTCCTGCCCCTGTAGGGTTGCCTTTACAAGAATGTCATATGAATGGAACCATACAGCATGTAGCCTCCTGAGTCTTGCTTCTTTCCCTGAGCACAGTGTTTCTGAGTTTCATCTATGGATGTGTGTAGCAGTAACTCATTCCTTTTCACCACTGAGTAGTATTCCACTGTGTGGGTGTGTCACAGTTTGTTTATTCATTCCCCAGTTGGGGGGCATTTGGGTTGTTTCTGGATTTTATTAAGTGTTGAATGGTAAAGTCAGTGTTCATTTGTTTAAAGGCCTGTCAGCACCTGGGCCTGCAAGAAGCAGGCATGTTCAAACTCTGTGGTTCACATTATTCTCGTTTGTGTGGTCTGTGTTGGAGCTGGTCAAGATATTAGAGTTAAGGCAAAGTGTAAACGTTATTGGGTTTTTGATTAGATCCTTCCCAGCCATCTCAAACAACCCATGTGCTTCTCCCCGCAGCAGACTCTCAGACTTCAGCCTCAGGAGTGGGAGCCAAACAGGCTGCTCAGAGCTGATTCTCTGCCCACAAGGGTAGAGATTTGGGAAAGGAGTTGAGGGCAGGGAAGGATGTCATGGCCGTCACTGGGAGGCCAGTGGATGCCAGGCCTCAACAGGGCCTCCCCCCGAGGGAGGGGGAAAATTCCAGAACTAAAAATGTGCCTTGTATGCCTAACATGTGATATGTGTTGCAGCCGTACCTGCGCTTGCCAAGGCAAAGACCCAAATACCTGTGGTGCCTCCTTCTCCTTCGGTTGTTCCTGGAGCATGTACTTCAATGGCTGCAAATATGCTCGGAGCAAGACTCCTCGCAAGTTCCGCCTCGCGGGGGACAACCCCAAAGAGGTGAGCACAGCCCCACAGGGAGCATGAGACCCTCCCACTCACCCTGTTCCACCTACTGCCTTTAATAGTCCTGGTGGGACGTAGGATTAGCACACTGTAACTCAGATGTGTAAAAAATGGAACTTCTTTTTTTTTTTAAACTGACCTTATCTTGCAGTGAAATAAGGTATGTGGGGTGTAGTGTGGAGGGATACGATGAGTGAAAAATTAGACTTACCAATTACAGCTACCTCAGACTCTTGCAGTTTAGAAAAGTCTCTTTAAGGTAAGTGTTCAGATTCCTCATTAGAATTTGACCCTCTTAAAGGGTTATTTCTCCCCCCCATTCTTCTCAAGACATCTTTCTGGGTGTGAGGTGTGGCACAAAGAGGGGCCTCTGGGCCTCAGGCCACCTTCTGGCCGATGCTGGATGTCCCGAGGTGTCCCTCATCCTGCCTGGCTGCTGGGCCCACATCTCTGCGCACTTGTCCAGTTGTCCAGGTCCTTGGTGTCTCCTTGCTGGGGGCCTGGCACGGTCCTTGGGCACTGGACTGGCATCCACATGGTATGGCCACTAGGCCTGAGGCCTCCTGCCGCCCACCAGAGCTCCTCCCCAACCCAGTGACAGCAGGACAAGGGGCCTCAGGGTCTCCTCTGCAGGCCGAGCTTAGGCTGGGAACCAGAAGCGTCAGGTCAGGTCGCCTCCCACTCCGCCACTTCTCTGTTGCCCTGGTTGTGAGGGCCATCCCGAGGGGGTCTCCACTTGGAGTCCAAATGCAAAGCAGGCATAGGCCTGAGTGGTCTCTCTGTCATGTCTCCTCCAGCCTCCCTGCCATCTGCCTCCCGCCTCTGCTACTGTGAGGAGGGTACTGGATCCAGGCAATACCTTGATCCCAGCCTGTACCTTCCAAACCTCTCCAAGCTCCTTTTACCAGAAGGGCTTCCCCATTTTCCAGGGGACAGGGACTCTCCTGGGGCACAATTTTTTTTTATACCACATGTAAATTTCTATGCTCAGACTTCCAAGCTTTGCTTTTCAGAAATAAAAGGAAGCATGTCCAAATTTAGAACCCCCTTTTTCCCCTCAAAGCCCAGCTTTCTGACTATTACATGACCTCGTCTAAGAGTCTGATTTGACACTAGACTTTTATTTATGGCAGTGCCTGGCCTCCCCCAGAAGCAGCAAATGCAGTTGCTTCAATGAATGGAGGAGTCCCAGTGCCACCAGGAACTAGGAATTACCATGAATGAAAATAATTGCTTTAATTTCTCACAAATACTTTCCCTGTTCCATCAGCTACCATTCCCTGTGCACTTACTAAGTGCTGGGTACTGTGCCCAGCACCTCACAGGTGTCTCAGTTAATCTCATGACAGCCTGAGGATCTAGGCACTGTTACTGCTCCCTTTACATGTGAGGCAAATGGCTTGCCCAGGGCCATGTGACAGTGATGATGAAGTCAGCATTTAAACCCTGGCCTGTGTTTCCCCAGAGCTCACAAGCCTCACCCCCGTGTTGTGCTGGCTTCAGGCCCACTGTGCTGGTGGCAGCATCTGGAAGGCAGCCAGGGAGGTGCAGTGAGGCTGGCTGGCAACTCTGGCCGCCCTGCTGGACAGACAGCTGAGTCACTGGTCTCACCCTTCCATTTCTAATTCTGTGAGTTTGGTACCTTTTTTCTTCCCTCTTCCTCTTCTTTCTTCTCCATAAACTCTTCATGCCTGTGCTCAAGGCCCGCTAGGAGCCCCCATAGCCCAACTTGTTACCCTCAGAGAGCCAGAGAGAGGCTGCAGATACCTTAAACTCTCTGCCAGTCTGAGGGCTGCTGCTTTGTCGAGGGCAGCACTATCCAGTGGAACTTTCTCTGATGATGGAAATGTTCTCTGTAGAAAACAGCCATGGGAGCCACATGTAGCCACTGAGCATTTGAAATGTGGCTAGTGCAGTGGAGGGGCTGAATTTTTTTTTAATTTTTAAATTTCAAAAAATTAATGTAAACTTTTTAATTTTAAAAAAATTTTTATTTAATTTTAATTAAAATGAATTTATATTTCAATAGCTGCACGTGGCTTGTGACTAAACGTATGAGATGGTGCGGGTCTAAAGGACAGAACGTTGTGGTCTGGCTGTGTACCTGGCTCGTGATGGGCGCTGGGCCTGGCTGGCTGTGGGATTTCTAGCACAGGCCTCACCCACCCCTCCCTGCCTTTATTTACCTGTCTGGACCACTGCAAGAAGGACCCACGCCTGCCGCTCGTGCTTGTACATGCCTGCCATCCCGCACCTCTGGCCTCGGGTGTTGAGCAAGTGCTTAGCAAGAGCAGGAACCTGTTCCAGGTGTTTGAGCAGCACTGGGCTGGAGCCTGGCAGAACAGGTGCTTAGTAGTCAGGGTGGCCAGACCCTCAGGCAGTGTCTTTCCTGGTGAGCTTCAGTGTCTCCAGCATTAAAACAGACCTGGCACCCCTCCCAGAGGGAACACCGTAAAGATACCTGATGGCACCTTACTTCCTACCTTCCCAGTGGCAACCCAGCAGTGGTTCTAGAATGGAGGTCAATTTCCAGTGTGCAGAGTTTGCCAGGCAGGGCTGCTCTGGAGGTGTGTGACTGTTCTTCTGTCCACAGGAAGAAGTGCTCCGGAAGAGTTTCCAGGACCTGGCCACCGAAGTTGCTCCCCTGTATAAGCGGCTGGCCCCCCAGGCCTATCAGAACCAGGTACTGGGTCTTGGGCTGTTCTGTGCCCACATATCACCCACATCTCTGCCCAGGCTCCCTGAAGTGGGGGAACAGCGGAGTGGGTTCCTTATGGGAAAAGCCCAGCCAGAGCTAGAGCAGTGATCTTTGTTAAGGTCTTTGTTAAGACCCCTGTTTACACCAAGCTAACCACATCCCAGGCTGTCTCTCCTGTATCCTTGGTCTTTGTCTCTCTCCCCTTAATAATCCTCCACGTCCTCTGCTCTGGTTTCTACTGGGGAGGCTTGAGTTTCTCTCACCTGTCACTTCTGCACCCCATAGACGAGGTGAGAGGGACTTGAGATAACCCAGAAGGAAGTAACCCCTTATAGGGACTTCAGCCAGAAAACCTCCCTCCTACAGCCCAAGTACAAGATGGCTGTGGTCCTTAACCTCCTTCCTCCCTCCTTCCCTCTAAGACCTGGCCTCCCCCATGCCGAATCAGGGCCACTCACCTCAGGTCACTCGAGCAGCTGTCCTTGGCCATCCACACAGGTGACCAATGAGGAAATAGCGATTGACTGCCGCCTGGGGCTGAAGGAAGGGCGGCCCTTCTCAGGGGTCACGGCCTGCATGGACTTCTGTGCCCACGCCCACAAGGACCAGCATAACCTCTACAACGGGTGCACGGTGGTAAGGAAGCCTGTGACCTGTCACAGCCCCACCTGAGAGACGATCCTGGGAGGGCGCACACCTGTTCTCTGCAGATAGGTGGGCTCAAGGCAGGGAGGGACCCTGCCAGACTGCCTACTCCTGCCCACTTCTCTGGGAAATGCAAGGGCAAGGCTGGCTTGGGTGCTGCAGAATGCAGCCTCTTGGGCACCCAGTGTCTCCCCGTTCTCTAAAGTGTGGCTCCAGGTCTCTCTGAGCACTTGGATTTAAGTCCAAACAACCTTTTGATTCATTCATTGAGCAAATGTTTATTGTGCCTCAGGTACTGCTCTAGATGCCGGGGAATAAAGTGGACAGAGTGCTGCCCAAAAATGTGATATAATGTCCAGTAGCAAGGAAGGCTGTGAGGAGAAGATGAAGTAGGGTAAGGGATGAAATGACAGCAGATGCTATTTTAGATGACCTGGAGAGAGGCCTGTATGAGGAGGGGCACCTGAGCAGAGACGCGGAAGTAAGGGACTGAATGCATGAGGGTGGGGTGCTCCAGGCAGAAGGACCAGCACAGGCAAAGGCTCAGAGGAGTGAGATTAGAGGGGCAGGCAGGGGTGAGGTCGCAGGGAGCATGGGAGGCTGGGAGGGCTGTGGGTTGTGCTCTAAGTGTGATGGGAAGCCCTAAGATATCATTTATAAAGTCAGAAGCACTCTCTTGCTCCTACAGATGGAGAATAAAATATGTTGGGGTAGGGGTGGGTGGGGGAGAATCAGAGCAAGCAGGCCAGGTAGGAGGCTGGGACACTTGTCCAGGCCAGAGGTGACAGGGTTTGGGCAGGAGTGAGGGTAGGGCATGGGGAGTAATTGGACAGGTTGTGGGTTGATTTTGAAGGCCGTAGCTGAGAGTAGTTGCTGATGGGGTGGACGTAGGATGTGTGAGTTGCTTGAGCAACTAGGCAGGTGTTGGTGTTTACCGAGATGTAGACTATCAGGAGAGACCAGTTTTGGGGTGAAAATCAATAATTCTATTTTGAGATGCCTGCTATATATCCAGGTGGAGATGTAGAGTAGGCAGGGGAGAGGGAGGGTCTGGAGAAATGAATTTGAGACTGGAGAGCACTGAGTTCATAGTTAGGGCCATGAGCCTGGATGCAGGCCCCAGAAGAGTGAGTGCAGATGGAAAAGAGAGGAGGTTTGGGCTTGGGTGGGGGCACCCTGGAAGGGGTGATGTGGCTGTCTTCTCTGCTTTTTAACTAGGTCCTAGGAGACAGGGCTCCCAGGGGGCTGTGGAAGAGGCAAGGGCACGGGCATATTCAACTGAAAGGGGGTTCCCAGAGTCGGTAGCTTGTGTCCCCAAGGGGATGAATGGCCCAACCCTAGGATTTCATTTCTCCACCTTGTCCTCCTTCCCCATGTGCAAGACTGAGAAGCAAGTCTTGCTTGCAAGACTTCTGTCTACACTGTATTGTGCGGTTTTCTAGGTGAAATACAGAGAAAGAAGGGTGGGCCCTCCAAGATTAGGAGAGGGGCAGGGAAGGAGGATGGGGCATCGAGAGATAGGAGCACAGTGAGGTTATTTGGATCCCAGAGGTTCCGGAGTTTGGAGTGAAAAATAAGTTTTTTCCAAAAATGAATAATATTTTTTGTTCTAATTAAACAGTTATTTATTGTAAAAAATAATTTTAATAATATGAGAAAGTATAAAGTAAAAATGCCTGAAATCTCATAGGTAACCTGTGTTAGCATTGTGATGACCATCCATTCAGACACCTGAATGTATGTGTGCACAGTTGTATACATTTTACACATTATGTGTATGTGATGTTCCATGATCTTGCTTTCTTGCTTTTCTTTTTTTTTTTTTTTTTTTTTTTTTTTTGCGGTACGCGGGCCTCTCACTGTTAGGGCCTCTCCCGTTGCGGAGCACAGGCTCCGGACGCGCAGGCTCGGCGGCCATGGCTCACGGGCCCAGCCGCTCCGCGGCATGTGGGATCTTCCCGGACAGGGGCACGAACCCGTGTCCCCTGCATCGGCAGGCGGACTCTCAACCACTGCGCCACCAGGGAAGCCCCGATCTTGCTTTTCTTAACTCAAGAATATGTGGTGGACAACTTGCTGGTCAGTGGATATAGGCAGCATGTTCTAAGGCTGTGTGTGTGGCTGTGCCACCACTTATCGACCGGTCTCCTATGGATGGCAGTCAGTGCTTTCGTACTCCTCTATAAACCACAGGGAGGGCGTCCTCAGCACAGCTTTGTGCAGTGGCCCCAGGATAAGGACACTTACAGCCTTGGAGTGCTCATTTGGCAGCTTACTGGGCAGGAGTAGGGTTTGTCAGGAGCCAGAGAGGGGAGAGAATAGCCCAGAGCTTTACTGGGGATTTCGTAGAAAGGAATGGGCAAGGTAGGATAAGTAAGCTGAATAAGTTTAGAATGGATAGTTTGAATAATTTCTGCAGGCTCTGGGTTATAGAGGTGGTCCCTAGTTGTCCATACCTAGCCCTGGGGTGTGAGAGTTTTATAAAGGAAATGGTTGAGGGCGGGGACTCTGGGTTGGTTGGTTTGTATATCAAAGTTGCGCTGGCAGGGGATCATTTGCTATCTATAGGAATTAGCTAGTCTTAGGGGAGGGACAGTCCCTCCTGGATCAAGGCCCCAAATGCCAGAACATCAGGAATACAGAAAATAAAATATAGTCAATATAAGAGTAAAATGTAAATGAGAAAAATATCAATCAAACCTTATTAGTAATCAGAGAAACACATACCAACGACGAGATACATTTTGATAACAGGCAAAAAGTTTTAAAGAAATTAATAGCAAAAGTATCAGCAAAAGTATAGGAAAATTGAAACTCATTCTGCCAGTGTAAGTGAAACACTGATGATAATCATTTTGGAGCACAGTTTGGCAATATGTGGCAGTCCTACCTTACGGCGTTTATTCTAAGGAATTAAGTATCTTAGAAAATTCAGTGAAAAGGATAAAAGTATTATTTATGATAGGGAAACAGGTTTAAATGGTCATGAGGGATTAGTTAAATTAACACATTGATACAGTGGAATAATATTGTGTGGCTCTTAAATCATATTGGGGAAGCATATTTAACATGTAAGAAAATATACTGTGTTAAGAAAAAAAGAAGTTATTCTAAAACTGTATGCATAATATAAATGATCCTATTTAATTGTTAAAAAGTGAGTGTGTTCTTAATAACGTTAAATAAATAACATTAAAGTCTAAAAAAAAAAAAGTGAGTGTGTATATGACCAAGTATATACAAGGGTTATTTCTAGTTGGTGGGATTATGGAGATCATTTTTATGTCCTTTGTGCTGGCCTAAATTTTCTACAACCAGCACATATAATTTTCAGTTTTAAGGGCAAAAGGAGGCTGAGTGTTGAAGGCAAGGAGGATAATGGTGGACGGTCCGAGGTCTGTGTGATGACATGTAATGGCAGTGGAGGGCAGAGCACATCTCCTGGTCGTGACCTGGCCCCTTTCTGGCTGTGTGACCCTGAGCCGGTCATCTGATCCCCCCAGAGCCTTGTTAGACAAAGTGAATGGATGTGCTTTGAAAACTGTCGAGCAGACTCTAAACGCTGGTGATACCGTTACTCTATAAAGCAAGACAAATGCGCTTTTTAGATGCTCCGGAAAGGGATAGTGGATAGCTGGGGTGGGGACGGTGTGGGGAAGGGGCGGCCTTGTGTGCGGGACGCTCAGCCCCTCCCACTCAGTGTCTGGCTCCCCCAACCCCATGCACCCTCCCCGTCTCTCTGTTTGGGGCAGGTCTGCACCCTGACCAAGGAAGACAATCGCTGCGTGGGCAAGATTCCCGAGGATGAGCAGCTGCACGTACTCCCCTTGTACAAGATGGCCAGCACGGATGAGTTCGGCAGTGAGGAGAACCAGAACGCCAAGGTGGGCAGCGGGGCCATCCAGGTGCTCACCGCCTTCCCCCGCGAGGTCCGGCGCCTGCCAGAGCCTGCCAAGTCCTGCCGCCAGCGGCAGCTGGAAGCCAGGAAGGCGGCAGCCGAGAAGAAGAAGGTTCAGAAGGAGAAGCTGAGCACTCCTGAGAAGATCAAGCAGGAGGCCCTGGAGCTGGCTGGCATCCCCACTGACCCAGGTGTGTGGGGAAAGGGTGCCCGGCAGGGGTGGCACGGGCACCGTTGGGTGGGGGGCCCTGGACGGCTCCCTTACCACCCCTCTTCCTGCCTTGAGATAGAATTCCATACAGAAAAGTACTGGGGGGGGCGGGTCTCTCAGCCACCTGGACCATCAATCATCTTAATTTTGTCAGTCAGTGCCATAGCTGCAGCAGCCCCGGGAAACCAGGCTAGATGGGAGGCACCTGGGAGCCAAATGAAGGAGGTCTCCCTGTCTTCCCAGAGGGCAGCTGGGCGTCCCCCCGGCTCACCCGCTCTCCTCGCTGTGGGTCTGCGGAAAGTACCGAGGCGGCAGGCATGTGGTCTGCAGCAGGGTTTTTGGGTGTGGGGCGGCTCTCATCCCCGCAGTGGCTGGCACGAGAGGGCTTCAGTGAGGCCGGGTGGCGTTCGCTAGAGTCGGGAAGAATGACAACACCGAAGCCCTGGGCTCTGCCGGCTGCTCTTCTGGGGCTTCCGTGGGGCCGGGCCACGCCGCGCTGCACTGGGAGCAAGTTCAGCCTCTCTCATCTTGCCCGCCCAGCAGAGGAAACCTCCTGGCAAGAGGGAGCGTCCGTCTCTGTGCTTCTCTGTGCTTCTTCTCTGTCTTGCCTCCTGTCTTCCTCAGGCCTGTCTCTGAAGGGTGGATTGTCCCGGCAAAGCCTGAAGCCCTCCCTCAAGGTGGAGCCACAGAACCACTTCAGCTCTTTCAAGTACAGCGGCAACACAGTGGTGGAGAGCTACTCGGTGCTGGGCAGCTGCCGGCCCTCCGACCCATACAGCGTGAACAGCGTGTACTCATACCACTCCTACTATGCACAGCCCGGCCTGGCCTCCGTCAACGGCTTCCACTCCAAGTACGCGCTTCCATCATTTGGCTACTATGGCTTTCCATCCAGTAACCCCGTCTTCCCCTCTCAGTTCCTGGGTCCTAGCACCTGGGGGCACAGTGGCAGCAATGGCAGTTTTGAGAAGAAGCCAGACCTCCATGCTCTGCACAACAGCCTGAGCCCAGCCTACGGTGGTGCTGAGTTTGCCGAGCTGCCTGGCCAGGCTGTTCCCACAGACACCCACCACCCCGCTCCTCACCACCAGCAGCCTGCTTATCCAGGCCCCAAGGAGTATCTGCTTCCCAAGGCCCCCCAAATCCACCCAGTGTCCAGGGACCCCTCTCCCTTTGTACAGAGCTCCAGTTGCTACAACAGATCCATCAAGCAAGAGCCAGTAGATCCACTGGTCCACGCCGAATCTGTACCCAGAGAGCCTGGCAAGATGGGCAAAATGCCTTTGCCTGAGGCATCTCAGAATGGGGGACCCAATCACCTATGGGGACAGTACTCAGGAGGCCCAAGCGTGTCCCCCAAGAGGACTAACAGTGTGGGTGGCAGCTGGGGGGTGTTCCCTCCTGCGGAGAGCCCTGCTGTTGTCCCCGATAAGCTCGGTTCGTTTGGGGCTGGCTGCCTGACCCCTTCCCACTTTCCAGATGGCCAGCATCAGTGGGGGTTATTCCCTGGCGAGGGACAGCAGCCAGCCCCCCAGCCTGGAGGACGGCTGCGGGGCAAGCCGTGGAGCCACTGCAAGTTTGGGAACAACACCTCGGCCTTAGCTGGGCCCAGCCTAACTGAGAAGCCGTGGGCGGTAGGAGCCGGGGATTTCAACTCTGCCCTGAAAGGTGGTCCCAGATTCCAAGACAAGCTGTGGAGCCCCCTGAAAGGGGAGGAGGGAAGGATTCCAACCCCGGGGATGAGCCAGTTGGACAAAGCCTGGCAGTCCTTTGGCATGCCCCTGGGCCCCACTGAGAAGCTGTTTGGGGCCCTGAAGTCCGAGGAGAAGCTGTGGGATCCCTTCAGCCTGGAGGAGGGGACGGCGGAGGAGCCCCCCAGCAAGGGCACGGTCAAGGAGGAGAAGGGCGGCGGAGGTAGCGGTGTTGGTGGGGCAGAGGAGGAGGAGGAGGAGCTGTGGTCCGACAGTGAACACAACTTCCTGGACGAGAATATCGGCGGCGTGGCCGTGGCCCCCGCTCATGGCTCCATCCTCATCGAGTGTGCCCGGCGGGAGCTGCACGCCACCACGCCCCTCAAGAAGCCCAACCGCTGCCACCCCACCCGCATTTCGCTGGTCTTCTACCAGCACAAGAACCTCAACCAGCCCAATCACGGGCTGGCCCTCTGGGAGGCCAAGATGAAGCAGCTGGCAGAGAGGGCGCGGGCGAGACAGGAGGAGGCCGCCCGGCTGGGCCTGGGCCAGCAGGAGGCCAAGCTGTATGGGAAGAAGCGCAAGTGGGGGGGTGCCGTGGTCCCCGAGCCCCAGCATAAGGAAAAGAAGGGGCTTGTCCCCACCCGGCAGGCGCTGGCTGTGCCCACGGACTCAGCAGTCACCGTGTCCTCGTACGCCTACACGAAGGTCACGGGCCCCTACAGCCGCTGGATCTAGGCGCCAGGGTGCCAGGGAGCCAGCGTACCTCAGCGTCGGGCCAGGCCCGAGCTGCCTCTGTGGTGCTTTCGCCCTCCCACCTGGGGGCGGGTTGGGGGTGCAGAAGTCTTTTTATCTATATATACATATATAGATACGCATATATATGTATTTATGGTCCAAACCTCAGAACTGACCCGCCCCTCCCTTCCCCCCAATTCCCCAGCACTTTGAAGAAGAAACTACGGCTGTCGGGTGATTTTTTTCGTGATCTTAATATTTATATCTCCATGTTGGTTTTTTTCCTCCCTTGTTTGGGGGGGCCTTTTATTTTCTCTTGTTTTTAAAACTCTATCCTTGTATATCACAATAATGGAAAGAAAGTTTATAGTGTCCTTTCACAAAGGAGTAGTTTTAAATTCCATTTAAAATGTGTATTTATTGGATTTTTTTTAAAGTGACAATTGTAATGGTAAAGGATCGGCAGGAAAGGCCAGAAGCACTCATTCCTGCCCAGTTGTGCTGGGCCTGGTGAGCCTGGCCCTCTTGGGAGCTGACAAGGTTCTCTCAGCCATCGGCCCCTCATGAGCCAAGTGCAGGTTGTAGCCACCCACTGCATCCCTCCTGACAGACATGCCTTCCCTTCAGGGGAGGGAGCCCTCAGGACAGCTTCTGTCCTCTCCGGTAGGATGGGAGAATCTGTAGAAAAACAGCTGGGGTCCCTTTTCCAGTCACCGGCTTGGAGTCGGGGATGGGGGCGGGTGCACCCCAGGCCAGGCACCTGAGATGCTGGCATAGATTTTCCCAGAAACCAGGTTGGAAGTAGACAGCTTCAAGCTTGCTAGTCTCCACACTGAATCCTCTCTGTCCCTTAGCTATCAAGTCACGTGGTACCGTGGTCCCCTCGGCAGCACCTCGGGATGGAGCTGGAATCGAGCCTTTTCCACCGAGCTGACTAGCCAACGAATACTGGCTGAAGGAATTTGTCTTAGTGGCGGTTTTTTTCAAAAAAAGAGATGCCCCAAAGTCTGTGCTGATACCGAAAAGGGCTACTGTATCTTTAAAAACAGGAAGTTGAACCCAAGCTGTGAAAAGCCAGCGGTGCTGTGTGCAGCACTGCGCAGAGCCTGGTGCTGTAGTGTTGTGCTGGGACTTCCTTGACTCGGGCAGGCTGCATCTGCAGGAGCTCCGCACAGCAGTGTGACAGCAGTAACGCATCTCCTTATCCCTGGATTTCACATTGAACAATGGTGCATGCCTCATACCTGAGCCCACCCCCTCCATGCTATCATTTGGGGAGTGGACCTACACTTAATGATTTTAAAATGCAAGAGTCAAACATTTTCAGCAGGTAGCTATGATTTTTCTCCCTAATTGGTGCCATTTCTCTATTTGGTCATTTTCTCCTTTCCTTCCTCCCCTCTCCACCCACTTGAACATGCCCGTTCTAAAATTCTGGTGCATTCATTCAGTTCTTTGAAATGAGAATGTGGTGCTTAATTTTTTCAACATTGTTGAGAGAGGTTGGGCCTGACAGGCAGAAGCAACATGTGTTGACAGCAAGTCAGACTCCTTGGAGTGTCTGTTTTACCTGTGGTATTAGCAGAAATTATATCCAGCTACCCATGTGGATGTGTGTGTTGAGTGGGAGGCTTCATAAGGACACAGAGGGGAATATGGCCCCACAGTGAATGACAGCCAAGCCCTGAGATAAACATCGGATATTTATTGAGCAGTTTTATTCAGATGTGGGTCTTCATAAAATGAGTTTAACAATCAGATGATGATGCTAAAGGCAAGTTCCTGAGCTTCCAGGTGCCTTGTGTAAGAGCTGAGAATTGACCCGCTGGGTGTTTACTGTAACTGTTCCAGAAACACTGGCGGAGAGTCGCTGTGAGATGTCCTGAGCATTTATGTGGTCTGGTTTTAACTGTAAATAGTGAAAAAAAAAATTTTTTAAGCACTTTTGCCTAGATTTAAACAGCAACTTGAAAAAAAGTATGTTTTAACATGTAATTGTGGGAGAAATTGTAAATAGTAGCTGAATATTTAACGTGCTTTGTCTATCCTTCACTTTTACCATATTCTGTAAAGTTGCATTTATTTTACAGGACAAAAATGAAATATTATTGCTTTTGAAATAAATACCCAAGAGCTTATCAGGATTTCGAATTATTCAGAACTCAGATTTATAGGAAAACCTCTGACCTTCAGTTTGACAAGCTAAAGGAAGCAGAGTCTTTAATGAGCATGCTGATTTTCTAGTTTTGAGGAAAAGTTGGGTCCTTTAAATGCTATTTTGCTTATCGCATCAGTACTTTTATGCAGGTCTCATTTGACTCCGTGCTTAGGTAGATGCGGGGGTGCCTTGAAAACTTCATTTTAAATTATCTTAAGCAAGAAATACAATATTTTACAAAACATTTGGAGAATGTGACCGTCTGTATGACCCGGGAAAGCCCCAGGTTGGCTGTTGGTTTGGAAGGTCCTGAGTGTAACCCAGGTGATTCTGATGCTTGGCATGTATGAATCTCCTTGATGTGTGTTAAATAGACTCTTCCCCTCCTCCCCCTTTGGTAGCAAAGCCATTAGATGAAAGAAGAAACCAATACAAGCTAAAAGCATGTGATGTCTGTCCCCCCAGCCCAAACAGCCTTCGGTTCATAAATTCTAGATCAGCAAATAGGCTGCTGAGAAGTAAGTCAAGAGGCAGTCTCCATTGGACGTCCCCACGCCCTTCAGAACGGTGTTTCAGAAATTAGGTGGTGCTGTTGCCATGCTCAAGCCCATGCTGATTTTTACACACTACATGTATAACCTACCTCAAATCTCAGTCATTAAATTAGCATGCTTTAGACGTATGTTTAAAAAGTAACTATGCACAGCTCTTTATCCCCCTCCCCTTGCTGCTGAAGGTTTCTTAAAGAGAAAAATCAAATTTTTATTTTTTACTGGCACTATCATTTTTTAAGTCCTAAAGATGATTAACAGACATTTTTATCATGAGAAGAAAAATAAAGCCATTGCAACTAAAGAACCTAACAGCATGATCAAGTTTTAATAATAGTATAGCAGCGGAAATGATGGAGTCTTAGAGTCATCCCCCAGTGTGCCCTGTCCACAGACGCCATCCACATGCAGTGCAGACATTTGGTTCTTCTTTTGTTTTGTTTTCCCTGCCTTTTGCTTGCAAGGAAAGTACTTGCAAAGTTTTGTGCTAAGAGGTTTTTAAAATAAAAATCGCTTTGCGGCATGTTCTCGCAAAATAACTGGTGCTAGCTCAAGAAACCGTTATCTAACCATCAGAAATCTTGAGTAAGGTGTTTCATGGATTTTGAGGTTTCTTGTTTTTGTTGTTGTTTGGTGTGTTTTTTGGCAGGGCCTAGGTTTCCCACACTCTGGCTTCGTGGGTACTGCTTTGCTGTCTCACTGAGATGACAGGTATGCATGGAAAGAGATCATACCCAGCCCTCTTGGTCCTTTCACCAGCCTCTTTTGGAAACAGTAGTTTGCAGAACAAGGGACTTTTAAAGTGCTAAAGTAAGGAAAGAAAGAGCAGATCTTAATTGCTTTGTACCAGACAGCAGTGGGTGTGCGAGGACGGGTGACAGTGAGTAAGTAGATGGTAACCTGATTCCATTGAGAGAACCCGGCCAGGCTTCATGAAGTTAACCACCGCCAGATCTCACACCAAGGCAGTGCTGTGGAAAATTAAAATGATAGCCCCGACGTGCCTCAACCAATCTCTCTTTCCTTTTGTTACTGAAGTGTGTTTTATGGACTAGGAAGCATTTTTATGAATTGAAATAGTATAAATAAAATGGTGCTATGGTGTTTTAATGTGACTGTCCCTGATCCTGTCCTGCTGAGGTGCTATCAAGGTTCTGAAACCACAACCAACCAAAAACAAGGTGGGCTCCAGTCTCTCTTGGCTTCTCCCCCCCTCCCCCCTTTTGGTGCTGTCTCCTTAGACCTCTGTTTACGTGCTAGAACCTGCTCTGAGCAGTTTTTCTGTTTTGTTTTATTCTTCCCTTGCTGGCCAAATAGAAAGGCAAGTCTCGAAGGCAGCCAGGCCCCTTACTACACAGGGGAATGGGCCTTCCTGGCTTGGAGGTGGTGGGCGCTCTCGTTTCACATCTGTCCTCTTAGGCCTGATGAGAAAGGAGGTGTGAAGGGCTTTTCTTTTTTCTTTTTTTTTTGGAGGAAGGGGAGTTGGGTACTCCTGCCTCTTCTAACGTGGCAGGCATTCTCATAGCCAACACACATTTTCCTCCTGCAGTCCAGGGTGCCAAGTAGATGTCTCTGAGGGTTCCAAAGGTGCTCTGCATACCAAGGTGGGCCAGATGGGCCTCCTTCCTCACCTAGCACTGGCCAGGACCATGGTGGGCAGGGGTCTCATTCCTTTGCCCCCCACAGCCTTTGCCCCAGCAATGCTTCTGCTTCCCATTGGGAACCCCTCATGTTCAAACTTAAAGGAAGGAGCTTTCTTTGCTCACTCAGTGCCACTGAGGCTCTTTTTAGTTGGTGCTATTCTAAATTTCTTCTTGGGTCCACAAAAGTTGATATTTAAAAAACTCAACAGGAAGCTCCATTTTGTGTCATCCACTGTCACAGTAATTTTTTTAAATACCTCAAAAACGGGACATCATGACAACTTTGGTAAAGTAGATTCCATGAGGGTCTGTCTGATACATACAGGTTGTCCATTTGATGACATAACTTGACCTTGAAGAATCTGGGGTCATTTTGTTTTTCATTCTTCAGTTAAAATGGCAGAATGCCTAAAGGAAGGACTGTGGTTGACTTTATTTCATTTCCTTTTTTTGCTTTTGAATAAAATGTGAATTTCCCATGCCCATCTCATTGAGCTTTTTCAGTCATTGTTGCTGTCATATGAAATGACTCCCTCAAAACCTAGTTTTATTAGCCAGCTGCATCTGCTGTAGTACATGGCCAACTTCAACATACCCTGGACCAAAATGAACATGTTTTGGGGTGCATACCCCCAGCATAGGTTATACAGTCCCACACCCACATGTGCAAAGAGTTTTTCCATCTATGAGGCCCCTGTCTTGGCGCTCCCAGCCCTTCCTTCTGCAGAGCTGCCGACAAGAGCAAAGCAATAGGCTTCTTCCCTGAGCAGAGACTGCAGCACAGAAATGCAAAGTCTAAAGTTGCTTTTTGCCTAAGAATCAGTGAGAATTGGCCTACTTCCTTGTTTGCTTCTATTCTGATATCAGGGATGCTTTTTGTAGTGGTATTGTTTGCTCTCTTTTCTCATTTTGACTACCTGTCATTCAGGGATAACTCATCATTATTCACATGAGGATTTAAAAAATACTATTTGGCTAATTTGAACATCCAAATTTTCTTGGTTCCAGTACTTTTTTTTTCTTTTGAGGGGAAAAAGGAGGAGAAAAACAGGAGCGATGTAATTTCTTTTTCACGTATTCTAATTTAAAAAAAAAAGAAACGAGGACAGGTCATATTGTGGCATATTAATGCATTAGACTTCATCTAGAACCCCTGTAGCTTTTTGGTGTGTTTTATTTCTTCTCTCTTTGAATTCCTGTTTGGTTACTTGGCTTCCAATGGAGGTGAACTTAACAACCATACTTGAATATTCCGTCTTGACTTCGTAACTGTGGCTACTTGAAATGAAGTTTATCTGGGGTTGATGGATGAATGGTAGATTTTTGCAATGTCTCAAGGCAATAGGATGTGTATTATTAAACTGTAGATATTCTTAGTACAGTAAATTTATGCTGATAATTTTATTTTGTATAATTTTTACTTTTTTGTTAATATTTTTTCCTCCCACTTTATTGGTTTGCCTCCTGAGCTACCCTCCTTGCCTTCCCTTCTCCCCCAGTGTTTCAGCAGATTTAATTTAGGGTGCCTAGAAATTGCAAGTATGTATCCTTTTTTGATTTGTATTTTATTATAATTTACACAAACAACTGGGTTTGTGAACTGTATTACTCCTGGTATCTTTAAAATATTGTGGGTGTTTTAATAAATTTTATATTTATTTTTTGCACTCAAATTCTGTGTGGCTTCTTCCCCGCCCCCCCACCCCCCTTGAATTGGGCCCAGATTTTGGTATTTAAGATTCCCTGTAATCCCACCCTCCCCCTGCAGGTTGTAGGTAGACAAAGGAAGCCCTGACTAATAGCCTGTTCCCCTTCCACCTCCTGCATAAAGTGATGTTCAAAGACTGGCAGCTGTTAAAGCTGCTATAAAGGGGGAAAGTAGACTTGGCCTTTTATTCATCTGTTTCTCCTTTTGTTTGTTTTTCCCCTTTGATCTTTTTGTCCCCTTTTTCCATTCAGTTTGGAGACTCCCACCCCCGCCCCCCGCCCTCATTAAGATTGTTCACTTCTGATGTACTGTTTGCTAAGGATTGCTGCATCCTGCTCCATTCTGATGGCCTCAGCAGCACATCCAGTAGGAAGGGCCTATCTTTGGAGAGAGGAGATTTCCCATAAGGTCCCATGCCTGGGGCTACCTCTTTTCATTCAGATTGCCAATTATGTTGATGGCTGAAAAGGGAACTATAAATTGAAGAAAGGAAAAGAGAGAAGGGTAAATGGGAGGAGGAGAAACCATCCCTTCTGCTTGAAGCATCGGACTAAAACGGATTCAGCGTCTCTGAGGGACTATCCACCCCACAGTCCATAAAGACCAGCACTGTCTCCAGTTGATGCCAGTATCCCGTTAGGTCACTAGACAGGAAAGCTCCTCTCTGAGGACATTTGCGTGAAAACCCCATCATTCCAATAGGGGTGCCAGATGACAGCCTTGGGGGTTTTCTTCTCTGTTTCAGTTGCAAAGGAACCCTCTGGAAATGCCTGGGCACACCAGGGTTACCAGGGATTCTCACAGATGTTCGTGTGTTTTATGGAAGTGGGGTCACACTGTGTTTGGTAACGTGCTTTCCACTTGACATCTTTGAGTTGAAAGAGACCTAGTGTCCCCTTTCCCAGCCCCTGTTGTGTTGGCCCCATTTCCAGGCCCTGAGGTGAGGGGCTAGGAGATCACTGCTTCGGCAGGGACTGACTCACTACTGGGTAATATAAATATGCTTTCATCTCTTCTTATACAAATTCCGTGTTAAATATAGAAAAATTAGAAGACAGGATTTAAAAAACTATTTGAAATCTCACTACAAGAGAACCACATATTGGTCACAAACATTTGCTGAGTATTTAAATATAACCATATGTGTGTATATATATATATATTTTTTTAATGGAATAAAACAGTAATACCATGTTGTGATCTTTTTTCACTTAACAAATCTTCAAGTGTCAGTAATACAGAACTATAGTTGACCCTTGAACAACGCGGTGGTTAGGCGCACCAACCCTCTGCACAAAGAGCCTCAGATTATTTACTAGTCCACCCTCTGTATCTGCAGTTCCTTGGTATCTGAGGTTCCACATCTACCCACTCAACCAACTTGGAACCCGTAGGACTGTAGTATTTACTATTGAAAAAAATCTGCATTGGGACTTCCCTGGTGGTTCAGTGGTTAAGAATCCACCTGCCAATGCAGGGGACACGCGTTCGATCACTGGTCCGGGAGGATCCCACATACCACAGAGCAGCTAAGCCCGGGTGCCACAACTACTGAGGCCACGTGCCGCAACTACTGAAGCCCACGTGCTGAGAGCCCGTGCTCTGCAACAAGAGAAGCCACCGAAATGAGAAGCTGGAGCACTGCAATGAAGAGTAGCCCCCACTCGCCCCAACTAGAGAAAGCCCTCGTGCAGCAACGAAGACCCAGTGCAGCCAAAAATAAATTTTTAAAAATTAAAAAAAAAAAAAAGGGCTTCCCTGGTGGTGCAGTGGTTGAGAGTCCGCCTGCCGATGCAGGAGACACGGGTTCGTGCCCCAGTCTGGGAAGATTCCACATGCCGTGGAGCG
>NC_041225.1:88761269-88820285 GCF_002837175.3 Physeter macrocephalus
CCGGAGCCTGTGCCCCGCAACGGGAGAGGCCACAACAGTGAGAGGCCCGCGTACCGCAAAAAAAAAAAAAAAAAAAAAAAAAAAAAAATCTGCGTATAAGTGAACCTGTGCAGTTCAAACCCATGTTGTTCAAAGGTCAACTGTACATCTTTTTAAAGAGTTGCCTAGTATTTCATTGTGTGGATTTACTCATCCACACATTACTACTGAACTCTAAGATTCCAACTTGTTGCCGTTATAAACTGAACTAATCTAAATCTGCCTCCATCGTATTTCCACTAAATTTCTTTGTACTCCAAGAAGCATCTCAATTAATCCCTCTGAGCCACATGACTGCATCCTTAATTCCCTGAACCTTCTTGTGACCCTATACTACCCCCACCATACCCCTGTTCACAGCTAGAGCATCCTTCATTATAGTGGGATCTCTAGAAATGACCACTGTCCCAAATGGGATCTGGCTGGCCTAAACCAAGCACACAGACATCACGGAGTCCCACAACCTGGACACACCATTTTTATTAACACACACCAAAGTTTATTAGCTTTTTAAGCAGCTGAGTCACACTGAGGGCTGTGTGGCTCAGTGGAAAGAACATGGCTCCCTCACTTCCCAGTTGTGTGACGTGAGATGAGCTGTTTCATCTCCCTGTGTCCTTTTCTTTGTCTGTAAAGCAGGCTAATAACACCACATAAGATGGATATGAGGATCAAAAAGAAATACTAGAGAAGTAAAAGTACCAGGCATTTGAGATGTGGCCGGTATAGAAGCTATCGTTATTACTCTGGGCATATACAAAGCTTTAGGTCACTAAAGAGTCCAAGACTCAGTCGTGGACCACAGAGTGACCTCTTATGTGAACTACTGCCCAGTCAGGCTCCCGAGTTCCAGCCTTTATGCAATTAATCTTGTGTTTTTACTTCTACACACGGCACTTGAACCTTAACCATCCTAAATGGGCTGTTTAACCCATCCTCCCTGCCAGTGTTGAATCTTAATTTTGTCAATATTGTTTAACCCTACAGAGCTATGCAAACTTGTTCAACAACCTTATCACAAGTTCTGCTGATGCTCTGGGTAGGCTTCTTAACCTAGGAGAGCTGTTAGTCATTTTATGTCTCCCATTGTACTCTGAAAATAATAGGCACTCATTGTCCTGTAAGAAGAAATGAATTGATACCCTTAGGGAGCGGGGGATCAGCTGAAATACATTCAACACACGTAATAGCACACGTTCCCGTCAGAGAGACAAGCACACCACAGAAGACACAAGAGGACCACACATAGAAGACACCATAGAAGAGAGAATCAAAGCGTCATCAAAATCTAGATCCTTCCAGTGCTACCCTGACTCCTACCTGCAGAAGCCTTGGCAGATACCTGCTCTCTTCCTCTGCCAGCAAGCCCAAACCCAGGCCCAATACCCCTTCCCTACCCTTCAAACATCTTCCCTATTTTGTCTTTTTTCTTCGCACACATTGACTCCTACTCCTTGGGACTACTCTCCTCCCCCCTGACATTTTCTCTTGATTTGCACCCTTTGCTTCCCCTCTTACATGCCTCATCAACTATCCTCTTTCTGCAGCTCCTCCCCTCACCGTGCTCTCAGGACTGTCGGCCTGATCCCGCTCTGCCCTCAAGCTCACCACCTTTCTCCCTGCTTCCTATCACCACCACGTTTCTGCAGGTGTAGATAACCTCCTGGCTTCAACATCCACACTACTCACTCACTGTGTCTTTGTTCCTCCAGAAAGAGCTGTCTTCTAGGCCAATGATTCTGTCTTCACTGATCTCTCAAAACCCTCCACTGCTGGGATGTGCCACCAGTGACGTCCCATTATCCCAGAACCCTAAAGCCCTCTGCTCTTCTCATGGCCCCTTTGTGCCCTCATGTCCATTAAACACATATGCCCCCCGGAGAATAGGCTCAATCCTCACTATGACCTATAGGCTTTCCCTCAGAGGCCTTGCTCAGCCACCAGGCCTCAAACATGACCCTAATGCCAGTGATTTCCAAAGCTGTGTCAAGCCCTGAGACCCTCATGAGTTTGGGCTGCTGGATAGCTCTGGCTGGCTGTTTGGCAGGGCCAAAGTCTTTACACCCCTAAAATTGACCTCTCAAGTCTCTGCCATATTTTCCTCTGGCTGTTGATGGCCCCACCATTCTACTGGTCACATCCTGACACCTGCCAAGGCTGGATTTTACCCCCTTAGTGTCCTCAATCCTGCCTCCTCTTTTCACTATTATTAGCAGTCCACACTGTGCAGTTGCACAGGATGTGCACTGCACAAGTCTGGGGGGCACCATTCACACAGACTAACATGTTGGCCTTGATCATTGGCATAGATTCCCTGTGGGCAGGAGAGGACCACAGCAGGGCCTTCTAAAGCCAGGGGCCCAGGGCAGAGGCCTCTCATACTTGGGTCTAAAAATGAGGACTTTCAGAAAGATTAAGTGACTTGCCCAAGACCATCATCTAGGAAGTGGCAGAACCCAGACTCAAACCAGGTGTGTCTGACACCAAAGCCTGAGCCCTGTCCAAATATACTCCTGCTTCTTCTGCACCTTAAGAGCCATGTATCCAAGGGATACACATTGTTCTTGCTGGCAGGAATCTACCCACAAGCTGAGCTTAAGGTATGGCTGGCAGCCTGCAGGTCTATGAGTACAAGAGGCATAGGACAAGGTGGCTCTGCAGGAAGACTTGTGCGTTTTAGAGCTTTTCAAAAGTATCAATATTTGAAAGTCTGCATTCTAGCCCCCATTTTATCTCTGCTCACCTCACCCAAAGCCGATCTCCTTACCTAGATAATCTTCCTTAAACCAAAGAGGATGATACTATTTCCCTGTAATACTCCTCACTGCTCTCCATTTGGCACAGCCCTCAGGGTAAGGTGCAACACCCTAACTCTGTCCGAGGGCCCTGCAGGACACGGCCCCAGCTCACAGCCCACTCGGTGTCTTTGTCCGATGATCTCCTCAGTGCCGGCCCCCACCCTGGCCAGGTGGCTTCTCACATATGAAAGTGCTCTCAGGCTAATGGTAGTGCAAATAATACCCCCAAGAACTCACTCCTTTTAAAATCCGTTAAAATATTTACATAAACTATAAAACTACTCCAAATAAATTATCAATAAGAACAAAAAGATCAACAAGATTTTACTCAGGGAAGTATGAATAAACAGGAAGTCGAGTTTTCTGAAACCAAAGAAAAACTTTTACTGCACAAAGAACCTCAAACATTAACTCAGGGACTAGCAATGAATCCTTTGCAAGAAATACAGAAGGTTAGACAGTGATTGCAATCTATTCTCAAAAAAAAAAAAAAAAGCTACAAGTGTATATTGTACAACACAGGGAATATAGCCAATATTTTATAATAACTATAAATGCAGTATAACCTTTAAAAATTGTGAATCACTATACTGTACACCTGTAACTTATATAATATTGTACATCAACTACACTTCAATAATAAATAAATGAATAAATAAATAAAAAGAATATCTCACCCACTCAACAGAAGCAAGATTCCTCGATAATAGACTAAATAGTATCCGTGCTGAAAGCACGACTGATATGCTGAGAACAGAATAACTAAGGTAGATCAGGAAACAGCTACTTAACACAAAAGATTACATAGGGAGATGCACAAGGCCATAAAAGACTATGAGAATAGAGCACTGAAATGCCTCTTGAAAATACAGAGAGTTCCCAATAAAGGACACAGAATAAATGGTTCTGAATCAGTAATCAAAGGTCTATGGGAAGAAAAATGTTCTGAATGAGGTCAGGTGGAATTGATACCTCCAAGGCATTGCAGGCTGTGGCTCATTTGATCAAGAAGGCCAAGTCCTGGAGATTAACCTCCTCCTCATTGGCTGAGGAATCATTTCTGCAAAAACATTTCAACTCTTCAGCCATGTTTACATTCGAAACCCTGAGCCAAAGCTGTAGACCCACAGCCCACAGGTCTCAGATCCATTCAATCCATAGCCAGCACCGAATGCCTTGCTCTCAGCAGCTACTGTGCTGGGTGCTGGGCACACACCGCCAGGCGCAGACATCCAAGCAGTTCAGAGCAGAGGACCTCACTGGAGACTAAAATGTCCGGCTGGTTTTTACTATCCCTATGCACTGGCAATTCTAAACAATGTCATTGCTAAGGCAATAAATGAGGTAAATATTATGGTACAAAGAAGGAAAAGTGAACTAATGCTTTGTTTTTAAATTAATAAACTTTATTTGTAGAGCAGTTTTAGGTTTATAGAAAAATTGATTGGTAACTAGAGAGTTCCCATATACCCACCCCATCCTCCCCAATTTCCCCTATTACTAACATCTTGCATTAGTGTGGTACATTTGTTATGATAGGTGAGTCAATATTGATACAAAATTATGAACCAAAGTCTATAGTTTACATTAGGGATCACTCTTTGCATTGTACACTCTACGGGTTTTAACAAATGTGTGATGACATGTATCCACCATTGCAGCATCCTACAGAATAGTTTCACAGCCTTAAAAATCCTCCGTGTGCCACCTTGTTCATCCCTTCCTCCCCTCCAACCCCTGCCAACACTGATCTTTTTTCACTGTCTCCATAGTTCTGCCTTTTCCAGAATGTCATATAGTTGGAATCCCACAGTGTGCAGCCTTTTCAGATTGGCTTCTTTCACTTACAATATTCATTTGAGTTTCCTCATGTGTTTTCGTGGCTTGATAGATCGTTTCTTTTTATTGCTGGAATTGACACTTTAATTGCATTAACGTGTGTTTTGTTAAAGGGCGGGAAGAGAGGGGTTTCTGCGGGTGTGGAGGGAAGTGTTTGGTGTAGACAGAGCGCCAGGCCTGAGGAAGCTCCGGGCACCCAGGTGACAAGCCGGAGGCGAGGGCGGGGGCGGTGCAAGCGGGAAGCAGTACCTGGAGAAGAGGCGGCGCCGGGGGGACCTGATCGGGTCTGTATGCTGACAGCGTCCTTCTGGCTGCTGGGTGAGCGCTGAGAAGCGAGGCGGAGGAACTTCACGTCAGGGGGCCTGGAGTCCCCAGGCGGGGTCTTTGCTTTCAGCGGGCGCTTGCAGATGGCCTCCCCAAGGAGCCCACTTTGTGGGTCTAACAGTTGTTGTGGTTACTGTTTTAACAATAAAGAACCTTCAGATTAGCACTTTTTTTAAAATTATTTTTTTATGTTAACATTTCATGTTTTTTCTTTAAACATCTTTATTGGAGTATAATTGCTTTACAATGGTGTGTTAGTTTCTGCTGTATAGCAAAGTGAATCAGCTATACATATACATATATCCCCATATCTCCTCCGTCTTGCGTCTCCCTCCCACCCTCCCTATCCCACCCCTCTAGGTGGTCACAAAGCACAGAGCTGATCTCCCTGCGGATTAGCACATTTAAAAATTACTCTTGGGCTTCCCTGGTGGCCCAGTGGTTGAGAGTCCGCCTGCCGATGCAGGGGACGCGGGATCGTGCCCCGGTCCGGGAAGATCCCACGTGCCGCGGAGCGGCTGGGCCCGTGAGCCATGGCCGCTGAGCCTGCGCGTCCGGAGCCTGTGCTCCGCAACGGGAGGGGCCGCAGCAGAGGGAGGCCCGCGTACCACTGAAAAAAAATAAATAAATAAATTAAAAAAAATAAAAAAAAAAATAAAAAATTACTCTTAAAAAAAATTACTCTTTAATAAACATTACATTCTGCAGGCAAATTAGTACCAATTCAGCGCCTGACACGCAGACTCAGCAGCATGCTTTTTTTAATTTTATTTTAAATTATTACTATTATTTGGGTTAAAGTGAGTTTTCCCCTTGGCTTCTGTTTACTTAGCAATTTTTTCAATTTATTTTTTATTGTAAAATGTACATCAAATAAAGTTTACTATTTTAACTATTTACACGTGTACAGTTCAGTGGCATTAATTACATTCACATTGTTTTGCAGTCTCCACCATCCATCTCCAGAACGTTTTCATCATCCCAAACAAAAACTCTGTGCCCACTAAGCAATAACTCCTCATCCTCCTCCCTCCCGGCCCCTGGCAACCATCTTTTTACTTTCCCTCTCTATGAATTTGACTACCTAGGTACCTCATAGAAGTGGAATCATACAATAGTTGTCCTTCTGTGTCTGGCTTAATTCACTTTGCATTAATGTCTTCAAGATCCATCCATGGAATAGAATGTGTCAAAATTTTACTCCTTTTTAAGGCCAAATAATATTCTACTGTATATGCATACCACATTTCATTAGCCGCTTGTTTTAAGAGTGAATTTGTAAAGGTTCTGAATCTTTGGTTCTGGCTTTGAGCTCCTTAATGCCTCTAATTACCCCCTCCCGCCATACCCTGCTTTAAATTGTACATTTGAAATACAGTCCTCACAATAAAATGTAAGGATGAAGAAATAGACATATTATTTCAATTCCATCATTCTGTGTGGCCACTTTGAATTGTATGTTTAAAACTTTTAACTTGGAGACAAATTAAACCCACTAGAATCAGTCTTGATAGATAATCAGTCTTGAAAAAAAGACACAGACATAATTGCAATTTCTGGAATTCATTGTGAAAAGACACTTTTATGAATCTCTGCTGCACTTTGCCTTTTTTTTTTTTTTTTTTTTTGGCTGCGTTGCTGCACGCAGGCTTTCTCTAGTTGTGGTGAGCGGAGGCTACTCTTTGCTGCGGTGCGCGGGCTTCTCACTGCGGTGGCTTCTCTTGCTGCGGAGCACGGACTGTAGGCGCGCGGGCTTCAGTAGTTGTGGCTCGCGGGGGCTCTAGCACAGGCTCAGTAGTAATGCCGCACAGGCGTAGTTGCTCTGCGTCATGTGGGATCTTCCTGGACCGGGGATGAAACCCGTGTCCCCTGCATTGGCAGGCGGATTCTTAACCAACTGTGCCACCAGGGAAGTCCAAACTTAGCCATTTGTATGCAACTCTTCCTACTGGAATATTTCTTCTTCCATAAGCTACTACTGAAGACTGACATATCTGTCTGTACCATCAACTGAACATGAATATGCAAAGAAAGTCTGTTTTGACAAATTTACAGAAATTAAGATCATAAAAAAGAAATTGTAATTTTACTCTTTGTTACCATGATAGACTAACATGTAGGTATAAGTTTTCCCCTTTTTAAAAAGACATATATTACTATAATTTATAACTATTAATCCATTTTTCCTCTTTTGTGCCATACTTTTAATTTTATTTTTTACATTTTCTTCCAAATATAAAATACTCCTTATAAGTTTTATATGTACAAATTGTAGCAGTCAGGTTAAATAATGTATATTTATTACTACAAAAGTAATATGCCACAATAACTAATGATTGTGAAAGCTGTGAACTATACAAAAACAATTATTAAGAATTTATAAATAACTATAAGTTTAATGCACAAGGAAATAGGTGGACTATTAATACAAAGACTGAGAGACAGTGTTAATTGGGTAACCTTAGAAAGACCTTATATCCTTTTTGAGCCAACAAATGTTTATACGTTTTAAAATAATGTGAAGCAGAATAATAAAAATGAGATTAAATCTTAATTCTAATCTTTATAGAATTGGTTGGTACTAACATCTGTAACTTAGGACATACTAACCTTTAAGGACTAAATTAATTTTAGTCATTTAGTTATACTTAGGTCATGAGGCTTTCAGGAGAAAATGCTATTTGGGAATTCTACACATTACATTTGGATGAATTGAAACATCATCAAAAAAAACCCCCCAAAAAACAAAAAAAATCATCATCGATATACATTTTCTACCTCAAAACATTACGAGAAGAAAAAAATTCCAAGATTGCGTACCAAACTATCCATGCTCAGTGAACTTCAATCCAAACACAATAAGGAATATGATGAAAAAGAGAAATTGTTGGAAAAAGTTAGGTACTCATTTTATTTTACTAATCTGCCCAAACAATGGCCTTTATAAAAATAAAGAAAAAATTTTTTTATACTTTTGAATCTATGAAAACTGAACTTTTTGAAGTCTTTGTTTTAAAAAATGTCAAATTTATAGAAAGATTGCAAATACTACAGTGCATACCCCAACATGCCCTTTACCTAGATTCATCATTAGCGATTAGCTATATTTGCTTCTCTCACGTTCTCAACACACACACCTATGTACAGACACACATATACATCCCTACGTATACATAAATGCTTACATTTGCATATACATATATTTTTACATTTACACATATATTTACCTATACGTATATTTTGACGAACCATTTGAGAATTCACTGCAGACATCAGGACACTTTCCTCTAAGTTCTTCTGCCAGTGTCTGCTAAGAATAAGGTCGTTCTTCATAATGACAGTATAATTATTGCACTCAGGAAATTTAACATCAATGTAATATTATCTAATACAGACGTCATATATTAGGTCATATCCAGTGGTTGTAATAATGTCCCTTCTAACTGTGGTTTTCCTCCCTAAACCAGGAACCAATCTGGAATCATGCAGTGCATTTAGTTGTAATGTTTCTTTCATCTCCTTAATGCTGCCACTGTTGCCCTATCACTTTTTTCTTTTGTGGTATTGTCATCTTTTAAGAGTTCAGGTCAATTTCTTTGCAGAATGCCCTTCAATTGTGGTTTGTCTGTTTCTTCATTAATTAAATTCAGGCCAGGCCAATTTGACAGGAATCCTACCCAGACAATGTGTCCTTCTCAGTACCTCACAGGAGGAGGTACTCTTGTCCCATTATTGGTAATGTTAAGCTTGTCATTTAGTTCAGGCAGTGTCCAGCAGAATTCTCTATTGCAGAGGTGCCTGAAAAATTTCCCCTTTGTAATAAATCAGATTTGTGAGATGATGCTTTGAAATTGTATGATTAACCTGTTCCCCAATAATCTTTCACCCAGTGGTGGGGTTTTGTTTGTTTGTGGTGAAGGAAAATACAGTGTTTATCGAAGGGCGCCCACCAAGTGGTTTTAGTTTCCATTGATTCTTTTAAAAAAAAAAATTTATTTTTGGCTGCATTGGGTCTTTGTTGCTGCGCACAGGCTTTCTCTAGTTGTGGCGAGCAGGGTCTACTCTTCGTTGCGGTGCGCGGGCTTCTCATTGCGGTGGCTTCTCTTGTTGAGGAGCACGGGCTCTAGGCGCACAGGCTTCAGTAGTTGTGGCACGCGGGCTCAGTAGTTGTGGCTTGCGGGCTCTAGAGCGCAGGCTCAGTAGCTGTGGCACAGGGGCTTTGCTGCTCCGCGGCATGTGGGATCTTCCCGGACCAGGGCTCGAACCCGTGTCCCCTGCATTGGCAGGCGGATTCTTAACCACTGTGCCACCAGGGAAGTCCTCCATTGATTCTTGTGCGAATCAACTATTAACCATGGTTGTTACAAAAATGGTAATTTTCCAATGTTATAATTCCTACATTTATTGGTTGGCATTCTTCTATTTTAAAAAAGCACTTTTTCTTCTCCCTCCTTTTGTATTATTAGTAGTAATATTAGTAGTACTATGAACTCGTAGATTCTTATTTATAATTGCACGTTTTTAAACTATTCATTTTTGATACACAAGTTGTCTCTACTTTAACCAGTGGCAGCCCCTCAAGCTCATGCCTGTGACCTTTGATATGTCCTCATCATTCGAGTGTTTTCTTGTTTTCTGTCACACAGTATATTCCAGGCTTATCTCACACTTTCCCTGCCCCAGTCCTGGAATCAGCCATTTCTCCAAGAAGCCCTGGTTCTTTTTAAATGGGAAATATTTAGAAATCAAAATCTGGGAGATATTCATGTCCAGTGCTACTTGGAGTATCGTTTCCCAGCCCTTTCAGTTGACAGATTTAGGAGGTACATGAACACATTTTTTAAAAAAATCATGAGTTCAAATAGATAACCCTAATTCCCCTCTAACACTACAGGGCTTTTCCTCTCCGTTTTGTGTTCCACATCTGTATTGTAAATTTCTTTCATCAGCCAAAGGCCACCAGCAGCACACCTACAGTTAAACGAAGTTAGATTTATTGACCTGTTGCAACAAGGGAAACTGCTCAACTTGAGGAGCCATGGGACGTCCCAGGGGGAGGGTGTCAGAAAGGACTTAGCAGGATTTGGGCTTGTGTTGGGTGATTACCGAGGAAGGTTTGAGGGAGTGCGCATTGCTCTGAATATGGCTGTAAGGAGGCAGGGCTAACTCTATGGGCAGGTATCTTAATTCTTTTCTAGAAAGAGAGAAGCATGGGAACAAGGCTACCAATCACAGGGTGAGGCCATTTTTGTGGTTTAAACAATGTTCAAGTTTTTGTCTGTGTTTGGACACGATTATGAGGTGGCCCTCTTTCTATTTGGATCCATCACCATCACAGAATGGCCTTCCCTGACGTTGGCGTTCTGTGAAATTTTTACTTTTAATAAACACCACAGCCTACCTCCGGTGCCAGGTCAGCTCCCAGCTGTCAGGGGCTAATTCTCTCTCTCAATATCTCCCTTTTTCCACAGTGAAAACATTCACTCCCAACAGTATTGATGTATTTAGTCATTTGCTCAATCCTACAATACACACAAAATAGTTTCAGAGTTGTTACAATTATACCACTACCAACAACAAAAATATCAAGTAAAAGTCAAGATTTCTTTGTAGATTTTTTAATTCTCAGAATATGTCCAATTAAAAGGACGGTGTTCAAAGTTACTTGAACTAATCATATTTTTTTCTTCTGTATAAATGAGTTTGTTATCAATTTGACTTTCAACTAGGTTCATTTTTAAATGTTAAGTATTTTCCCCATCCTCATCGATTTATTTTTATTTTTTGAATATGTAAAATATTAACACAGTTAAAAAGTCAACACTATATGAAAAAGATGTATTCAGAAAAGTCTCATTCTTTTCTCTCTTCCTCTCTCTCCATTCCCACCTAGCCCCTCTAGATAAGCCAATTTCATTAAATTTCTGGTTTATCTTTCCAATCTTTCCTTTTACAAAAATAAGCAAACACAATATAGACTTTTATTTCCCTTACTTACACAAAGGCCAGCATATGAAATATACTTTCAAACTTTTGGTTTTTTTTAAAAGGAAGGTTTATTGAAGTATGATATACTCACTCTTTTTAAGTGTACAGTTTGATTGATGCTGACGTATCAAACTAGGTAACCACCACCAAAACCAAGATACAGAACATGTCCAGCACCCCAATAAGTTCCCTGTCCCTTTGCAGTCAATCTTCTTCCACTCCCAGCCTCTGGCAAACACAGATTTAATTCCTCTATTATTTTACCTTTTCTAGAATATCATAGAAATGGAATCAGACAGTATTTAGCCCTTTGTATCATCTGGCCTCTTTCACTTAGCATAATGAAAGTGAGATTCATAATTGTTGTTAAAAGTACTAATTGTTCTTTTCCTTATTATTGTTGTGTACTATTTCGTTGTGTGGCTAGAAAAATTTGTTTATCCCTCTACTGGTTCATGGACATTTGGGTTGCTTCCAGTTGACTGCACTTTTATATCTTAACAACATAAACTGGAAATAATTCCTTATCAATTTATAGATTTCTTTCTTATTCCCTTACCTCCACTTTTATATGGGTTATACAAGTTAACAGCTTTATTAAGATATAATTCACAAAGAGTAAGGCTCACACTTTTAAAGTGTACAATTCAGTGGTCTTTAGTATATTCATAAAGTTGTGTGTGGATCAACACTATATAATTCCAGAATATTTTCATCACCTCAAAAAGAAACTCCATACCCATTACCAGTCACATCTTATCCCTAACCCTATCTACTCTCTTTTTCTAAGAATTTGCGTACTCAGGAATTTTCATGTAAATGGAATCATATAATATGTGTGTCTGGCTTCTATCACTTGACATAATAATTTCAAGGTTCATTCACATTGTCGCATGTATTAGTACTTCATTCCTTTTTATGGCTTAATAGTATTCCATTGTATAAATATATCACATTTTGTTAACCCATTCATCAGTTGATGGACTTTTGTATTGTTTCTACTTTTTGGCTATTATGAACAAAGCTATGAACATTCGTGTACAAGAATTTGTGTCCGCATATGTTTTTACTTCTCTTGAGTAGATACTTAGGAGTGGAATTCTGGGTCATATGGTAACTCTATGTTTAACTGTTTGAGAAACTGTCAGCCAGTTTTCCAAAGCAGCTGCACTACCAGCATGTATAAGAGTTCCAATGTCTCCACATTCTCTCCAAACTTGTTATTGTTCATGTTTTTTATTCTAGCAACGCTGGCGGGTGTGAAGTGCTATTTCATGGTAGTTTTGATATTCATTTTCTTAATGGCTAATCCTGTTGGAAATCTTTTCATGTGCTTTTGGCAATGTGTGTATCTTCTTTGGAGATATTCAAATCTTTTGCCTATTTTTAAATTGGGTTATCTGTATTTATTGTTGAGTTGCATGAATTCTTTACATAAGCTTTCTTCTAATACTTGTGTGATTACATCTTTAACATTTAGACCTCTGATCGTTTGCATATTTTTCTTGTGTATGGTGTGAGACATAGGTCCAGGTCCTTTATTTACAAATTTTTTCTCCCACTTTTGAATTGTATTTTCACTTTCTTGATGGTGTCTTTGAAGCACAAAAGTTTTTCATTTTGAAGGATTCCAATTTATTTTTCTTTTCTCACTTGCTTTTAGTGTCATATATCAGAAGGCTTTGTCTAACCTAAGGTCACAGAAATTTACTTCATGTTTTCTTCTAAGAGTTTTATAATTTTAGCTCTTACACTTAGGTCTATGATAGATTTTGAATTAGTTTTTCTGTACAGGGTGAGGAAGGGGTCCAACTGTATTATTGTACATCTGGATATTCAGTTGTCCCAGCGATATTTGTTGAAAAGACTATTCTTTCCACCTTGAATTGTCTTGGCACCTTTGTTGAAAATCAAATGACCATAAATGTAAAGGTTTGTTTCTGAACTTTCAATTCTATTCCATTAATCTCTATTTCTATCCTTATACCAGTACCTCATTGTCTTGATTACTGTAGGCTTGTAGTAAGTTTTCAAATTGGGAAGCACAAATTCTCCAACTTCATTCTTATTTTTCAGTATTGTTTTGGCTAATCTAGGCCCCTTACATTTCCATATGAATTTTAGAATCAGCTTGTCAATTTCTGAGAAAAAGGCAGCTGGAATTCTGATAGAGATTGTGTTGCATCTATAGATCAATTTGGAGAGTATTGCCATCTTAACAATATTCTAATCCATGAACAGGTGCTTTCCATTTGTTTAGATCTTCTTCAATTTCTTTCAATAATGTTTTGTGGTTTTCAGTGTACAAATCCTAAACTCATTTTGGGAAATTTATTCTTAAGTATTTTATCCTTTTTATGCTATTGTATGTGGAATTGTTCTAATTTTATTTTCAGATTATTCACTGTCAGTGTATAGAAGTACAATTGATTTTTGTATATTGATCTTGTATCCTGCAACCTTGCTGACCTCATTTACTAGTTCTAATAGTTCTTTGTGGATCCCTTAGGATATTTAAAACAGGTTTAATTTTATTAATTAATTTATATTAATTGATATACTTGCTTTGCAAAAAGATTTGGCTATTTCCTTTCATCTTTTAGTTCCTGGAATTATTTGTGTAGTATTAGGCTTATCTGGTGTTTAAGGATTTGATAGAATTCCCCTATATATGGTGTATTTATTTGATAAATTTCTCTATTATTTTATGGAGATTGGTCTGTTAATGTTTTCTCTCTCCATGAGGGTCAATTTTGGGAAACTGTATTCTCCTCTGAAATTATTGATTTTATCTGTGGTTTGAAATGTATTTGCATAAAGTTGTACAAAGTAGTCTCAAATATGTTTTTAGTTTCCTCTGTTTCTATGGTTATTTCCCCTATGCCCCTTTATATTTTGTATTTTTGTGCTTTCTTCCCTTTTTTCTCAATTAGTTTAGCTACTGGTTTGTTGATCTTGTTAATTTTTTCCAAAAGAACCAGCATTTTGATTTATTATTTTCACTACCTTTTGTTTCCCACCTCATTAATTTATGCTTTTATGGTTATCATTTCCTTCCGTGTTCTTTATCTGGTTAATTTTGTAGTTCTTTTTCTGGCTTTTTGAGGAAGGTAAAATTTTAAACAAACAAAAGATAGCTTATAGTCTGCCAACTATTTTTTAGCAAAAAACAAAGGGTTTTAAAAATGTCTATTCAAGCTATGAATCCTAGGAACAAAGTTCCTTCTAGAAAGTTTTACTGAAAAATCTCCTTCGTGAATTAAAGTTAATGATAACAATGATGCGATAGCATGACGTGAACATAAACATTTTTTTCATTCCACAAATGTGTAACATAAGGACCACAGGAATGATCTAAGCCTGACACATCTGAGATGTTATCTGTACAACGTAGTATATAATTTTAAGCTTTTTAGTTGAATTTTTAACCATAAAATATCAGATTACTGACGTTAATTATCTCTGAAGTTAATTCTCAGATGATGGCATTCCATTTTATTCTTGGCTCTGGCTTAACATTTATTTTGCCCGTATGGACTGAATGTGTCTGGTCCACCTCTACCAGAAGAGGGCGAGAAGGTTGCGCGGTACAGTCTGCTTTATGGGTGGCCGAGAGAGAATGGAATGAGGAGGCAGAGGTAAGTCAGGCTTGAGGTGCCAGCGGGAAGGCCCAATAGTGTTCTCGGGGCCCTGTTACCAGAAGCGCTCTGGGACCATCCATGGGCCAACTTCTTTCTTACATGAGAGGGCCTCTTGGACCTCCGGACTCCTCCCAGGATGCTGCATCCCAGAGACCCGTCAGACCTCCCTCTGGGGCGCTCCATCCTGCTAGGTCCAGGGCCAGGGTAGCGTTGACAGGCGACGTCCGTACCCCTCGGTCTTTCCCTCCGGGCCTGTGCGCCATTCGCCTGGACGAACCTTGAGCGCGCGCTTCCGGACTCGGGAGAACATCCGGGTCATTTACAAACTAAAGCACACAAGAGGTCACGGCGGGCGGTGGGTGGAGCTATCTTGGTGCGGATCTACCGGGAGGCGTGGGCCGTGGGGGAGACCCAGCAGGACGCGGGCGGCGCGCCGGCCGCGAGGAACCTCTAACCGCCCCTGCGCCCGGACTGGGGCACCGAGCTCGGGGATCCGTTCGACTTAGGAAAACACAAGCAGTGAGGAATTGGTATTCTTGAGAAATACATCACATTTGTCAGGGAAACGACAGAGACTGAACTCAGCTTTATAAAGCAACTCAGGAATCTTTTGAAGAAATACCAACCTAAAAAGAACTGGAAGGAGGAAGAATACAAGTATATTCGTCATGTAAAGCGTTCCTTCCCACCCTGTGAGCGAAATGAGCGGTCACGCTGGGCACCATGAATTTACCTTGACCTCACAGGTCACCGTGGAGTTAGCGGGCTGTGTTCAAAACCAGAGCAGGAGTGGAAAGCGCACTTTTCTTGATGCACAGAAGAGAGCCACCGATAGACACTTGCTGGAAGCAACGTAAATCAAGTAAACGAGGGTATGTGTGAGATTCCAAAAGACTGACAGAACACAGCAGTATTTTGGAAAAAAAAAATCATGCTGACATGAGTGTTTAAAAGGTAGGTGTTGAAAAGCACACCAACAAACTCAAAAGTGTCACCAATAGCAGAGGACAGCAAAGCAGATTACTCACCAAGCCTTCAAGAAATTGGACCAGGACCTGCATGAATATTACCATCCTCATATATCCAACATCCTTCAGAAAATACAAGAGATGGAAGAAAGAAGGACAGTGAGAATTGGAGGATCAATGAAGACATGCAGATGTTGATCAACAGGCAATAGTAATCAGTGGGAAATGCTTGGATACCATAGTTAAGGCAGCTGAATCAATGATCAGATAAATGTCATAGTTGGTAACAGAAACTTTCAAGTCAGAGTTTGAGCCTCCTGGAGACATCTGAGGAAGACACTCAGCCAATGAAGTGTACTGTGTCTGATCATAGTGTTTAAAATTCCAGAGTAGACAAAACAGAGGTCAAATCTGATAGCAAATCCAAAGGAAAGTTATGGCTGTTCATAAAAATAAATGTCTCCCACACAGTAAAGGGAACTCATTGCTTCAATGAGTTCATGATCTTCAAACCCCAAATTCACTTTAAAAACCTAAAGCATGGTGGGGGGGGAGGGCAACACCAGAGGGTTTCAGCAATCTTTCATCTCAACAAAGAAGGAAAAAGCTATATAAAGAAAGTCAATGAATTAAATAAAGAAATCCAGATGGAGATGGATCAGAGATGGTATAACAAAGGTGAAGAGTGACTGTCTAATGAATCCTCAAATGGGAGACCCAGCCAGTTTGGGTCACAAATTAACTATATATATATATATATATATATATATATATATATATATATATATGGAGAGAGAGAGAGAGTTTCATATACATATATACATATACGTAGGAAAACTGACGAGAGGCCCAGAACCTTGAAGTCTGGCTAGCTGAGGTTGAAAGCAGGCTCCCAGCACCAAGTGAAGAGGCCTGACAACAGAGTGTAATGTACAAAAATCTCAGTCCCAAATAACTGTGCACAAGACTGGAAGAATACAGACACCAGTTACACAGAGGAGCAAAGTCAGGAGAGTGAGGTGCAGGTCTGGTCATGACTTTTAATAATAAATTCGATGACAAGGAACATCATCCCCCCCACAAGGACTTGTAAAACTCTCTACGTATTTGAAGATCAGAATGAAGGAATTCTGTCAGCAGTTGAAGCAGAAACATTGTATGTTATAGAGGAAAATGAAGGTGATTCTGCATTTGGAGAAATGAAGTTGCAAAGGGTTATATTCCTACTTTATTTGTCAAAGTCTATTTGGACAAAAATGCCAAAGGTGCTAAGACGTATACAGGCATACCTTGGAGACATTGCAAGTTTGGTTCCAGATCACTGCAATAAAGCAAATATGATAATAAAGTCACACGAATTTCTTTGGTTTCCCAGTGCATATAAAAGTTATGTTTATGTTATACTGTAGTAAGTATGCAATAGCATTATTTCTGAAAGAACAACATATATACCTTAACTTTTTTTTTTTTTTTTGGCTGCACTGCGTGGGATGTGGGATCTTAGTTCCCCAACCAGGGATCGAACCCCCACCCCCTGCATTGGAAGGGCAGAGTCTTAACCACTGGACCGCGAGGGAAGTCCCACAGCTTAATTTTAAAAAATACTTTATTGCTAAAAAATACTAACCATTGTCTGAGCCTTCAGCAAGTCAGTCTTTTTGCTGGTGGAGGGTCTTGCCCAGATGTTGATGGCTACTGACTGATCAGCGTGGTGGTTGCTGAAGGTTGGGGTGGCTCTGGAAATTTCTTAAAATAAGACAACAATGAAGTGTGCCACATCAATTGACTCTTCATTTCGTGGACAATTTCTCTGTAGCATGCCGTGCTGTTTGATAGCATTTTACCCACAGTAGAACTTCTTTCAAAATTGGAATCAATTCTCTCAAACCTGCTGTTGCTTTATCAATCAACTAAGTCTGTGTAATATTCTAGATTCTTTGCTGTTATCTCAAGAATCTTTACAGCATCTTCACCAGGAGTAGGTTCCATCTCAGGAAAACACTTTCTTTGCTCATCAATAAGAAGCAACTCCTCATCTGTGAAAAGTTTTATCATGACGTTACAGCAATTCAGTCCCATCTTCAGGCTCCACTTCTAATTCTAGTTCTCTTGCTGTTCCACCACATCTGCCGTTGTTTCCTCCATGAAAGTTTTGAACCCCTCAAAGTCACCTGTGAGGGTTGGAATCAACTTCTTCCAAACTCTCGTTAATATTTATATTTTGACCTCTTCCCATGAATCATGAATGTTCTTAATGGCATCTAGAATGGTGAATCCTTTCCAGTTCAGAGGGTTTTCAACTGACTTCACCCAGATCCATCAGAGGAATCACTATCTATGGCAGTTATAGCCTTACAAAATGTAATCCTCTTTTTCTATCTGAATTTTAATTTTAATAGATATTGCCAAGTTTCTCTTGTTTAGTTAAAATCATCTATGCCTAACAAAATCCAAAAATGTATTTCTTAAATACTAACACTTGAGAGTCAAAATTACCCCTTGATCCATGGACTGCAGAATGGATGATGTGTTAGCAGGCATGAAAAAAGCATTTATCTCATTGCACATCTCCATCAGAGTTCTTGGGTGACCACGTGCATTGTCAATGAATAATAATATTTTGAAAGGAATCTATTTTTTTAATAGCAGTTGGTTTCAACAGTGGGCCTAAAATATTCAGGAAACCATGTAGTAAGTAGCTGTGCTGTCATCCAGGCTTTATTGTTCCATTTGCAGAGCACAGGCAGAGTAGATCTAACAGAATTCTTAAGGACCCTAGGATTTTCAGAATGGTAAATGAGCATTGGTTTCACCATAAAGCCACCAGATGCATTAGCCCCTAGCAAGAGAGTCTTTGAAGCTCTGAAACTAGGCATTGATTTCTTCTCTCTAGCTATGAAAGTCCTAAATGGCATCTTCTTCCAATATAAGACTGTTTCATTTACATTGAAAATCTCTTGTTTGGTGTAGCCACCTTCATGAATTATCTTAGCTAGATCTGGATAACTTGCTGTAGCTTCTATATCAGCACTTGCTGCTTCCCCTTGCACTTTTATGTTATGGAGATGATTTCTTTCCTTAAACCTCCTGCACCAACTTCTGCTAGCTTCAAACTTTTCTTCTGTAGCTTCCTCATTTCTCTCAGCTTTCATAGAATTGAAGACGGTTAGGGCCTTGCTCTGGATTAGGCTTTGGCTTAAGGGAATGTTGTGGCTGGTTTGATCTTCTCTCCAGACCACTAAAACCTTCTCCATATCAGAATAAGGCTGTTTCACTTTCTTATCATTTGTGTGTTCACTGGAGTAGCACTTTCAATTTCCTTTAAGAACTTTGCCTTTGCATTCACAACTTGGCTAACTGGCACAAGAGGCCCAGCTTTCAACCTGTCTTGGGTTTTGACATGTCTTCCTCACTAAACTTAATCACTTCTAGCTTTTGATTTAAAGTGAGAGATGTGTGATTCTGCCTTTCACTTGAACACTTAGAGGCCACCGTAGGGTTGTTAACTGGTCTAATTTCAATATTGTTGTGTCTCAGAATAGGGAGGCCCAAGGAGAGGGGGAGAGACAGGGAACAGCCGGTAGGTGGAGCAGTCAGAAGACACACAACATTTAGTTTTTTTAGTTTGCTGTCTTAAATGGGTGCAGTTCGTGGCTCCCCAAAGCAATTACAATGGTAACATCAACTCAGCCATAAAAAAGAATGAAATAATGTCATTTGCAGCAACATGGATGGATCTAGAGATTGTCATACTGAGTGAAGTAAGACAGAGAAAACCAAATATCATATGATATCGCTTATATGTGGAATCTAAAAAAAGGGTACAAATGAACTTATTTACAAAACAGAAGTAGAGTAACGGATGTAGAAAACAAACTTATGGTTACCAGGAGGGAAAGGGGGGAGGGATAAATTGGGAGATTGTGATTGACGTACACATACTACTATATAAAATAGACAATTAATAAGGACATACTGTATAGTACAGGGAACTCTTCTCAATACTCTGTAATGACCTATATTGGAAAAGAATTTTTAAAAGAGTGGATATATGTATATCTGTTAACTGATTCACTTTACTGCACAGCAGAAGCTAACACAATATTTTAAATCAACTATACTCCCCCCCAAATTTTTTTTAAATAGTAACATCAAGGATCACAGTGATCACAGGTCAGCATAACAAATATAGTAATAATGAAAAATTTTGAAATATTGCAAGAACTACTAAAATGTGACCCAGAGACACAAAGTGAGCAAATGCTGTTAGGAAAATCATTCCTATAGATTTTCTCAATGCAGGGTTGCCACAAACCTTCAATTTGCTAATAATGCAGTATCTGTGAAGCACAATAAAGTGAAGAGAGATAAAACAAGGTATGCCTGTATTTAATATTACTTTAAAAATTAAAAAAAAACACCTCAACAACACTGGAGTTTGTTGAAACACAGTTGTTTCTACACACAACTGTGACTATTACAGGACGTTCTTCAAAATACTGGATGGTTGGATTAGCACCACAATACATATTTTTATACAGCCACATAGTGAGCTTTTAGGCATCATACCCCTGAATTTTCCTTGACTTTCCTTTCCTTGAGTTTTGACTTAGTCAAGTTTCTCCTGCTAAGTTGAAGTTTTACATTCAAAGCTGCCAACTACCAAATTACAACTTACAATATTCGAAATCTGATAAACATTTCTTCCTTTGTAACAAAAAAGTTGGATTCTACCTTCTAACCATTATTTCTGAATCAGAAAGCACAGCATCTTGGGGATGCTTCTACTCTCTTCTGATCTCTTCTTTTAACTAATTTATTTATTTTGGCTGCGTTGGGTCTTAGTTGCTGCGCGCGGGCTTTTCTCCAGTTGTGGCCAGCGGGGGCTACTCTTGGTTGCGGTGCGTGGGCTTCTCATTGCGGTGCCTTCTCTTGCTGTGGAGAACGGGCTCTAGGCACACAGGCTCAGTAGTTGTGGCTCACGGGCTCTAGAATGCAGGCTCAGTAGTTGTGGCGCGCGGGCTCAGTAGTTGTGGCTCGCGGGCTCTAGAGCACAGGCTCAGTAGTTGTGGTGCACGGGCTTAGTTGCTCTGTGGCATGTGGAATCTTCCCGGACCAGGGCTCGAACCCGTGTCCTCTGCATTGGCAGGCGGATTCTCAACCACTGTGCCACCAGGGAAGCCCTGATCTCTTTTTAATATACAGTGTCTGCCACAAATTGAAGCATATTCTAATGTTACATTTTGTAACTTCATAAATTGAACTATGCTAGTTTGTTAAACTTTACCACTATTCACTTAGAGGAAATCATGAACAAAATAAAATCTAACCCTACTTGAGTAAAGAAGTAAATAAGAAAATACTTATATTGGTACTAAACGCTTAAATGTGGTTAAGATCATGGCTAGTTCATCATGATTATCCCAGCCTGTCTATTTGATCCCAAACAACTAACTGAAATCTGTAAAAGTTTGGTCAATTAACCTGTTGATTTTTACTTTACATATGGCACCAGTTGAGCTTTCCACCAATTGCAGATCAGATATTCTAGTGAGGTACAGACACACTTACATGAAAACAGCACGTGTCCACTTCTCAGTCACCTAGTTCTGTTTCAGCTGGAGGTTTGGTGGCAGGAGCATCTGTATTCAGCTCACACTTCCCCAGGCTGGGCTATAATTTGAATGCAGTGTGGTGATAACTACAGTCATACACAGACTACGAGCGCAGCATACTGTTTCCAAAGGGTAGATTTTTAAATCATTCCCATCTTTAAGATCTAAATTTTTAGTTTACTGAAATTTTTTTAAAGTAGTAAATGTAAGGGAAATCACTTCAGAAAATGTGATTAACTTTAGCCAGAATAAAATAAACATTTCTCACCATCTTTAAAGAAATATGGCCACATAGGATTTGCATTCTTAAATTGCACTGAAGCAGGAGGATGGATAGTGAAACTAGTCACATGCATAGTCAGCCACCAAATCCAGTGTTTGATAATGCTCAATAAACACCCAGCTATAAATGGGTCAGAAGGAAGGTGTCAGGTTGAGACATACCCTTTTGGCTCTGAAAAATATTTATTCATGTCTTTCCTACTTTTAGATAGGAAAATTAGCTTCTTGCCTCTTTATGGGCTCATTTCATAAGCTCATATCAGAGGATCAGAAAATGGCAGGAGGGACTCATACTTGTTGCTCTGGATGGCCTGTGTTTCAAGGTAAGTTAGCTGCAGTCAGCTTACATTTTACACTGGCTACCAAAGTGAGATATAGCAGACTGTACTTAATGACAGCCCAACTTACAACTACATATATAATTTTTTAAATTTTATAATTAAAATTTCTTTTGCATTATTATGCCTTTACTGACATGATATTGATAAAGCCACTTATCTTGATCCAGACCTCTTCAGGGGATTGTTTCAGTTCTCCTTTTAAGTATTGCATCAAGAAAATCAGCTAACTCTTAAATGATGGAGATTTGTTTTAATGAGCCGTAATGCTCATTAAACTAGTAGACTAACTGCTTCTGGCATTTAACCAAATGAATGGGAGATCAAAGGTATTATAATCTGACTTTCTTATGTCAGATTATGAGCTCACTTCCAAATTGTTAACTACCAGAAAAAGCCTAGAACAGGCCAAGTCAACATTAGCTTTTAAAAATCCTGCCTTGGGCTTCCCTGGTGGCGCAGTGGTTGGGAGTCCGCCTGCCGATGCAGGGGACGAGGGTTTGTGCCCCAGTCCGGGAAGATCCCACATGCCGTGGAGCGGCTGGGCCCGTGAGCCATGGCCGCTGATCCTGTGAGTCTGGAGCCTGTGCTCCGCAACAGGAGAGGCCACAGCAGTGAGAGGCCCGCGTACCACAAAAAAAATAAAATTTAATTAAAAAAAAAAAAGCCTGCCTTGAAAAACATCCTGTTTTTTGAAGTTTTTTTTTTCTTTAGGATTGTGCAAATTTGATTCACCTGTGAGTCTGGAGCCTGTGCTCCGCAACAGGAGAGGCCACAGCAGTGAGAGGCCCGCGTACCACAAAAAAAATAAAATTTAATTAAAAGAAAAAAAGCCTGCCTTGAAAAACATCCTGTTTTTTGAAGTTTTTTTTTTTCTTTAGGATTGTGCAAATTTGATTCAGAAAATAGCTCAATTTGTTTGTATAGAGCAAGTGTTGTGTGCATAAACTTATGATCATTATTTTAAGCCATAGCCTCCACACCAAAAGCAGATGGAGATATGGGACATTGACTAAACAGTTCAAGATATTTTGTAGCTGCAGTTCCTTTAGTCAGTGCCTGAAGTATTAGAAAAAGTATTGAACAATTTCCAAAGCATCAGGAATTTCCTTTTCCACCCAAGATATCCTTTTCTTCTAACAGTTCTCTGTTAAATAAAAGAAGAAAAATCTCAGCCTGATTATAAAGTTTTCTTCCTTTATTTTACAGGTTAATAATAACACACTTATGATAGGGATAGAGTGAAGGGACAAAGTAGGTGATTAAATAGTTAATCCCACTAGGAGATTGTAAGTAGAAAAAAAGTATGGGAGACCCCTGTAAGTTAATGATCACTCAAGAAGGCAGGCTTGCTTAGCAACAAAACCATGCAACAGAAGCATGAGACATGCCCCCAAACAATAAAACAATGGTGAACTGAGACCCACATCCTGCCCAGTGAGGTCAGTAAGTTAATGATTCCTAGGACATGCTCCTCTGAGCATATTAAAAACAAAACTATAGGGAAAAGATGACATTATACTGAAACCTGAGATGATTTACCATATTTTAGTATATGTTACTGCCTTTTTGCCCATTTCCATTGTGCCATGACAGTCCCAGTTTGACCATGTAGGGACAAGAAAACTCCCCCGCCCGACATGGAGGAGGAGCTGATGATGGAAGTTTGACATCTACTCAAGAATGAGGAAGAAGGTGGTCTTCTTTCTCTCCCCGCTTTTCCTTTGATTATAAAAATGTAGCCCGCCTAGCTTTCGGCGCGGCACTCCCTTGCCTGCCTGCTTGTACCCCTCACAAGGGTCCTAGTCTAATAAACTCTTTCCTTACCTGTCATTCTGCCTCTCACTGAATTCTTTCTGTGCGGAGACAGAAGAACCTATGCTCTGCTAAACCCCGAAGCGTGTTCTGCAGTTTCACTTACAGGTTAATAATGTGTGTGTTGAAGTCTTTCCTCCCGAACCTTGTTTATAAATCTACCAAACCTCACCCCAGACAATGCATTTCCTTAAACGCTTGTTTGGGTGAAGCTGTTACTTCCTGAGGTCCAAAACTCAGGGCACTTGTTTTCTTTTTAATAATGCTAGGGCACTTTTTGGGTGTGGTGTCTAACGTGTGATTATTTAATGTTTGCCAAAATGTTTAGAATAACTTTCAATTGGCCAACTGGATTATGACTCCTTTTGTGGTTTTGTTTTTGTTTTCAAAAGTGCTTTCAATCAAACACATCTATAATTCGCCCCACAGAATATACGGCTATTTAAAGAGTCACCAAAAACAAGAAAATTATGAGAAACTGTCTTGAGGGAGAGGAGCCTAAGGCGACTGTACAACTAAAAGTAATGTGGTGCTGTGGAGGGGATACCTGGGTAAGACATTATGGAAAACGATGGAAATCTGAATAAACTTTGGGCTTTAATTTGTTATACTGTATCAGTATTGGGGTTTACTAACAAATGTGCCATAATGTAAGCTGTCAATAATAGGGGAAACTGGGGTACAGAGGAACTCTCCATACTATCTCATTTTTCTGTAAATCTAAAGCTGTTCTAAAAAGTTATATTCAATATAAACTGTTCTAAAAACTGCTTATAAAAAACAAAAACCTAAAGTGATTACCTGAACTTCAGTTGTTTTAACTTTTTACTCTTTTATCCATTTGTTTAGCTGATTATTCTGCTCCCTAACGACATTTTTATTTTCATAACTGCTGGAGAGGCTGCCTGCTGGATGAGACACATGAGACTACTATAGACACTTGGGTTCTGAATAAACTGTGTTTGAATAAAGGTCAATATGGTTGTTTGTTTTTATTCTTATTCTAAAAGAAATGAAACCATCTGGCACCTTTTACTTGTACCCTCTTATCTGCCTCTCTAATAAATATTATATTTTCCTCAAAAAATTAAAGTGCATAAATTTTCTTTTAAATTCACAGTGTGCAGTGGTTGAGAATCCGCCTGCCAACGCAGGGGACACATGCTCGAGCCCTGGACCGGGAAGATCCCACATGCCGCGGAGCAACTAAGCCCGTGCGCCACAACTACTGAGCCTGCACTCTAGAGCCCCGGAGCCACAACTACTGAAGGCCACGCGCCTAGAGCCCGTGCTCCGCAACAAGAGAAGCCACCGCAATGAGAAGCCTGCGCAGCGCAATGAAGAGTAGCCCCCCGCTCGCCGCAACTAGAGAAAGCCCAAGCCCGCGCGCTGCAACGAAGACCCAATGCAGCCGAAAATAAATAATTAATTAAAAAAAAAATTCACAGTGTCAGGGTATTTTACCACAGCCTACGAGATCAGTTCCGTGAAATGAGGTGCCTAACGGCAGACTTCACCCCCTCAACAAATGCAAATAAAAAGGCGTCCAAAGCGTGGCTCGGAGGGCGAGCAGCAGAGACCCCGCCGGCCGGGCAAGGGGCGCCGGGAGCCCCGCAGAGGTTGGGGTCGGGGGAGCTGGGTCTTCGGCGGCGCGGAGCCGTGGCCGCGGACCCCAGCCCGAGTCTCCGCCGCGCGCCGGCCGGTTGTCTGAGTCGTCGCGAGGAAGCGCAGGGCGGGAAGGCGGCCGGCTCTGCTCCCCGGAGAGCGTCGCGGCTGGTGGAGGCCCTGCTCTTTGGCCTGGATCCCGGGGCAGATCCCGCCCAGGGCAGCGTGCCCTCCGCCCAGGTTAGGTCGGGGCTGCACCTGGCTGGGGGGCGTCGCGCACTGCCACGCTTTACTCTGCGCAATTAGGGGCCTGGGGGTGGCTTCCCCTAGACGTTGGGGGCGGAGGCGAGCTGGCCAACTGCCCCCTGTGCAGCAGCTCCCTAGAGGGAAAAGGGGGTGGGCAGGGCAGGCCTCACCCGTCTGGGGGCAGAGGTGAGGGGTCTGGTGGGGGGTGGGTCCCGACTCCTGGGCCACTAAGGGAGTCTGTCTTTAACTTGGGCTCTGGAATCCACTCTCCCCACCCCTCACTAGCTGGTCTCTTAGACTTGGGAGGGACCAAGTATGGTGATTTTTAAAATACCCGAGGTAGTTCTGACTTGCAGTAGGTTGAGAATCGCTGTCTTTATTTCCTAGTATTGATTTTCTCTTAACTCGGACTTGGCAGTGCCCCTCATGACAGCTCCCAGGCCGTTTTTTTTTTCAACTTCCGCTTCTCCTTGACTGATTCTCGATTTGAACCAGGTTTGAACCAGATTTGTTTTCCCAGAGCTTTCCACCAACCATTATCTGTCCTTTGGTCATTTACCCTTTCCAGTTTGGATTCCCATGAAAGGAAATTGAATCTATTGATCCCCTGCCACTGCCATTGTCTGGGTTGGGCTTTGTGGCCCCAATCCCCTCCCAGGTTGCAGGCCAGCCTGTCCCACAACTGCTAGTTGGGTGCTCTAATCAGGGGTGAGAGGGGCACCACAGGAACCCATGGAACAGAACAGGCCTGGGACCCGGCAATGTCTCTTACTTAGGTTGACTTGCCTAGTTAGCAATCACCTACCCTAGGATGCTTTGGATTTTCCACTGGAAAACTGCACACTGTCTTCAAAAGGACCCTTGACTCAGAAAATGTCTCAGGTTAATTCAGCAGTTTCCGTAAGTAGCACTTAAACTCTAGGAGTTGGCTGTTTCAGATGCAATGTATATACTGTGGCTGCTAACATGAAACAATTTCTTCTTATTCAGTCAACTAAAAAAGAAACCCTGTTATTCCTCTCCCAACTTGCCTTTTAATTTGTGGGTAAGAACAACTGTGTATGTGTGTGTGTTTGACAGGGGGCAGGGGGGTACTTAAAAAGTTCTTCTTGCCATATTTGGGAGCAGACATGTGAAGTGGTAGGACTGACACATTTCACTGGGTCTGAAGAGTCCTCTGGGGTGGGGGTGTGATGAAGCAGAGGCAAGAGTCCCAGTTTCTCTAATGTCCCCACACTCCTATGAGGCCTTTTCTTCCTATTCTCCCACTCACCTTTTCCTCCAGCTGAGAATTCCTGTTGTTTCGTCCCCAGTCTCTGCTTTGGAGAATAGAACCCCTGCTTCTTTTGGCAGTTGTTCCTCCCTCCGCTCCAAACCCGAGTCCAGAGAGAGGCTGCAGCGTACTGTGACTCCTGGACTCCAGGTGGCTCCTGCTTCATGACAGGCCGATCAAAGGCCCTCCCTGGCATCCTTTGAAGTGGAAGTTGGAAGGACAGTCTGTCTTTCTCATGATCTGCACATTAAGATATAAAAATTAAGGGCTACTGGCAGTATAGTCGGTTGTATACTGGCAGCATGTGGTGGACGCTGATTTACAGTAGGAGACAATAAAGCTGATCTGCAGAGAGAAGCAGACAGGAGAGGCAAGGAGCCCCAGTGGCGGTGGTGTTCCTGTTCCTGACATTTAGCTGTAACCCTGTCCTTTCTGCAGTTTGGCTCTTCAACCCTTCCTTCAATGTGTAATCCCCAGTGTCCCCCTAGTAATGCACAAGTGTATCGGTTATCTATTGCTGCATAAAAATTCACCCCAGAATTCCATGGCTGGAAACAACAAACATTTATTATCTCACAGTTTCTGTTGGTCAGGAATTGAGGAGTAGCCTAGCTGAGTGGTTCCAGCTGTTTGCAGTCAAGGTGTCAGCTGGGGCTACAGTTTTCTGAAGGCTTGGCTGTGACAGACTTGGAAGGATCCACTTCCAAGATGAATGGCTCTTGTCTTGGCAGAAGGCTCAGTTCTCTACGGACTGCTGGCAGGCCTACTTCATTGGCTGTTGGTAAGAGACCTTGGCTCCTCGCCACATGGACCTCTCCACCGGCTGCTTGAGTGTCCTCACAACATGGCAGCTACCTTCCCCCAGAGCAAGCAATCCAAGAGAGCAAGGAGGAAGCCACAGTGCCTTTTATGACCTAGTCTCTGAAGCTGCACACTGTCACTTCCACTTTAATCTGTTCTTTAGAAGCAGATCACTATGTCCAGCCCACTCTCAAGAGGAGGACAATTAGGCTCCACACAAGTAATCAACATGTATCTAATTCTGTGGTCTTTCTGTTCTCGCTGACACCTGCATTCTTCTTGCCTCTGGGACTTAGGTGTTTCCTCATTATACCACCTAAAAGCTGTCCTGTGGGGTGTCTAGTTCTTTCGGAGGTGCCCCGGGCCCTCAGGAGTTGTTTTATTCTGTCTTTTCAACTCTGATACAACTTAGTGAATCTATTCCATGTAAAAGGCAGTTCTGCCTTGGCAGGACACCAATCCCTCCCCCACACTGTGGGGCTAGAGAATAATTTTAAACCAAAAAATGAGGGCACCGTATGTGAACAGAATATTTAAAATTTGTGCTGCTCCAAAGCTCTGGGGCTCAAGGTTGTTTCACCTACATACTTTTATTTCTTAGGGAGGTAAGAGGGATCTTAAGAACTGATAGTGACCAGTGATTTCTCTGGTGGTCAGTTCCATGAAACACAAAGGAGGAGTTTGAGGAAGGAGTGGATGGTCAACCTGCAATCGCTATGGTGACAGGTCACGTGGAGGACTGAGAGAGGCAGTGGATGTGATTTCTCAGAAAGCTGTCCAGTGGAGAGATGGGAGCAGGAGGGCAGGAGCCGCACTGTGAGGGGTGGGTGAACCCATCAGGGCTCTCAGTTGTAAGCAACAGATACTGGCCAGGCTGATGTGAGCAGAAAAGAATTTAGTGAAAGGATATGGGAATAATCATAGAATTTCTGGGAACATTGAGGAAGCAGCTTCTGAAAATGGGCTGGAAGAGGAAGACCGGCCAGAGCCCAGATCATGTTGCAGACACAGTGACTACCACCATGGACTCCAGAGACAGCGGCCTATAACACTGACACCTCCCAGAACACTGGACACTGCTGCCACAGCTGCCAAAATGGACACGCCACTGCCCAGCTTCTCGGCGTCACTTGGTCCCAATGCAAAGTTCAAGGCAGATCCATCTGGCTGAGTCCAGATCATCTGCCTGTGCCTTGTTTGCCAAGGAGCTAGGAAAGCAAGCCTTTTTAGGTTCTGACACTGGAGGTGGGCTCAACCTCCCACCAAGATGCAAAGGGTGGCGGATCTTCAAAAGTGAAAAAGACCCTGATCCAGGCAGCCCACACTCCTCAGAGTTCACTCCAGGAAGTAAGAAACATGAGGGTCCAAGATCATTCTTGTAAGAAGTTTGGAAGGAAAGGGAAACAGAGTGGTGAACTAAGGGAAGGGCAAAACCAAAGGGTCTTTCCTTTTCTTTTTGGTAAAATTAAGGGACCTGAGCAGTTTCACAAAGGAGAAGAAACAAAGTTTCTTGACAAGACAAGGAAGCTGGCACCCCATTCTGCCTCTAGCATCAGGACAGAACTGTTCAAAGACAAGACCACTTTGAACAAAAGGACATGCTTCTGAAATAAAGGAACTAAAAGCATTACTTATGACTCTTCAAAACTTTCATATAGTCTTTCTTGGTCTGCTTCTTATTAATTACATTATCCCCATATTAAGAATGTTGCCAGGACTTCCTTGGTGGCGCAGTAGATAAGACTCCTCGCTGCCAATGGAGGGGGCCCGGGTTCAATCCCTGGTTGGGGAACTAGATCCCACATGCATACCACAACTAAGAGTTCGCATGCCACAACTAAGGAGCCCTCAAGCTGCAACTAAGGAGCCCATGTGGTGCAACTAAGGAGCCGGTGAGCCACAACTAAGAAGCCCCCTGCTGCAACTAAGACCCAGTACAAATAAATAAATAAATATTTAAAAAAAAAGAAGAATGTTGCCTAGCAAAGAGCAGGATTAAATAAATATTTTTGTAATGAAAAAATTTTTAGTTGTCTGTTGCCTTTAATTAACATCTAAACAGATACCATATTCTTCTATAATTACAATATGGAAATGTCCATGAACAAAATAGATAAATTTTTTGTCATATGCCTAGGAAAGAATGGTAGCAATAAGATACATCCAACGTTTCAGCAGCAACATCTACGCAGCCAGGGCGTGGTCAGTGTTTGGGGACAGAGGTAAATATCCGCAATCCGTGCATACCTTTGATTTCTTCTTTTAGTGCCTAAGGAAGCAGAAGAGCATCATCATTGTTTTGTATTTGACACTGATTACAATAAGTCTCTATGGGAGTATTTTTATATAGCTCTATCTCTGTAGGAAACTTTGCACACACTTTCTTTAAACAATGTTTCCTTTTTTTTTTTTTTGGAATCAGTATTTAAGCTGGCTCAAAAATCAAAAGGCATAAAAGGCATGCAGTAAAGTCTCCCTCCCACACCTGTCCCCCAGTTTCCACCTCCAAACCAAACAGAGAACTGTTGGTATTTTCATGTGCATCTTTGCAAGGATTTAAAAATGTATATTCAAACTAATATTAATATATATTCCATCCCAATACCTTTTTAAAACACAAATGACAGTATTTCAAACACATTGTTCTGCACTCTCTTTTCCCCTAACACTGGGGATCTTTCCATATCAGGCATAAAGCACACCCTCATTCTTTTTTGTATCAGCGTAGCATTCCATTACGTGTATCATAACTTTTTAGCCTGTCCCCTAATGAAGAACCTTCAGGCTGTTTTTTGTGTTTCGCTATTTTGAGCAAAGAATAGCTGTTCTTTAAAACCACACTGGGAGTTCCCTGGTCGTCTAGTGGTTAGGATTCCACGCTTTCACTGCGGAGGCCTGGGTTCAATCCCTGGTTGGGGAACTGAGATTCCACAAGCTGAGCAGCACAGCCAAAATTTAAAAAAAAATTACTTGAATAAAAGAAAATATATAGCTTCATGTAAAAAAAAATTTTTTTTTAATAAAAAGATAAAACCACACTAATCAGCACCAATTCCCCAATTTTACTCTAAATCAGAAAATAAAGTTGAAAATTATGAGATTTGTTTAAGGCTACAAATGATGTCAGGGCCCAAGTGTAAATGGGCAACCACAATCAAATAGATATTTAGCTCCTGCAGTACCAGGAGACAAACTACAGGACCTGAATGAGGCATGGGAGTCTAAGTCCTTTTATACTAGGCCCAAGACATCACAGTGGGGTAGACATTTTTTTCCAGTCTTTCCAGCAATCTCCCTTCTCCCTTTCCACTTTAATTGTGTACTGCTGGTAGGACTACCAGTTGACCTGTACTGAGGTAGCTATGTGCCCCTGGACCAGTCAGGCTGGTCCAGGGGAGGCACATGACTCAAACTGGGCCAATCAGAGTCTTCCCTGGGGTTTTTCAGTGTAGAGCCTTCTCTCTTGGTCACCACAGATATACCTTGTCTTATTGCACTTTGCTTTACTGTATTTTGCAGATATTGTGTTTTATCACAAACTGAAGGTTTGTGGCATCCCTGTATTATCAGATGATGATTAGCATTTTTTAGCAAAGTATTTTAAAATTAAGATATGTAGTTTTGTTTTTTTAGACATAATGCTACTGTACACTTCACAGATACAATATAGTGTAAGCATAACTTTTATATACACTGGGAAACTAAAAAAATTCATGTGCTTGATTTATCATCATGGTCTGGAACCAAGCCTGCAATATCTCTGAGGTATGCCTGCATACTGGAATATTGTCACTTGGAGGCAACTTGGAGTCCTGTTCCCCACCAAGAAGAGAAAGCCCATCTCCAGTAGGAGAACGTACAGAAACTGGAAGCTCAGAAAAAGAGAATATGAAAGAACAAGCAGATGAAGTTAAGACCCTGAATCTAGATAATTTCATTACATGGGCCAATTAATTACCTTTGTTTGCTAATGCTCGTTTTAACTTTGTCTCTGCCACTTACAACAAAGAGAATACTAACACATGCGGTCAAGTTTATGAGTCAGAAGGATCCTTAGAGATAATCTAGTCCTATCTCCATCTTTGAGAAAAAAAGAAATAGAGTTTATCCCTTGCCCAAAGTCAGCAAGTGAGTAACAGCAAGTGAGATAGAACCTGAACCCAGGGAATCCTGACATCCTGGCCACCCCTGATGCCAGGAGCTGTGGTTGTGTTGGGAGCCAATGAGCTGCCCCACCATCTCCATATTCACAAATAAGCCCCTCAGCTCTGCAGATAAGCAGAAATGCCCCTTGGACAAAGCCTCATGTCACTGCTGCGAGAGGGAAACACAGCACCCTGAGCCACATGCTCTCTGCTTTCTGCAGGCATGGAATGTTCCCTAGAGGCTGTCCCTGTGTCTCGGCCACAATTCTTAAAGCCTCTGTGGGCTAGATGAGGGCCCAGTCACAGCTTCACATGAAAGACTCTGGACAGAGAAACCATCCAGGCTTTGATCCCTAAGCCCTGTGCACTTCCCCTTCCAGGGCCTTCTCCCCACAGTCTTGCAGCCCTCAGAGGGCTCCCCAACACAGGTCACAGGATCTTACAGCTACAGAGGGCCTTAGAGATCACTTGGGTCACTTTAAATAGGTCAGGAAACTGAGGCCCTAGTAGGGAAATGATTTGGCCAAGTCCCACAGTTTATAAGATGTAGAGTAGGTAAACGTTTTTCAGCACCTGCTATGCCCATGGCATTATGCTGGGTGCTGGGGACACAAATGAAAAAGGCATGGGAAAATGATAAAAAAGGTAAGGAAAGTAACTCAAGCCCACAAGAAATGAATTCAGCACAGACAGAGATGGATGCTGCCAGACCACAGGCCAGCTCAGCACTGCTGCGGGTACTGGTAGGAAGGAGCATTTGCACTGGCCGTTTGTGGAGGAGGTAGCCCAGGAGCGGGACGGCTGGAGGTGCAACAGGCACAGAGGCAGAGGGCAGTGGGCCCAGGAGAGCAGGTGAGAAAAGGCTGGGAACCTGCTGCAATTCACCAGGAAAAGCCTGGCTTTGAGTCAGACCCACGGAGGGGAGACTGAGGCCGACCACACAGAGGATCGGAAATCCCAGATGAGGGTGGGACCGGGCTCCATGGGCAACCAGGGTGCCCACTGAAAGGTTCTGAGTAGGGGAACAAGGGCAGAGGCACCCTTCGGGGAGGATGATGGACAACAGACAGGAAAGAGGGCAGAGAAAGGGAGAGGGCAACTGCTATTTACCAAACGCCTTCCCATGGCCGCAGAAGGCGGGGACGTGTGGCTAGCACCTCATGTGATCTTCACCAACGAGGAATCTGAAGCTCCAGTCACACTGTAATGTGCGGAGCTGGAATGGACCAGCTCACCCGACACAGAAGGGAACACGGTGCTTGCTATCCTCTGTGTGGTTGCTCCCCAGGGTAGGGACAGGATGGATGGGGAAGGAATCCTCATCATCCTGCCATCGTTGGGGGCTGGCCCAAAGCATATGGCAGTGATGTCCTCTGCCACTGCCTCCTGTGTCACCCACCCCACGACAAGCAGTGCTTGGCCCAGCAAAGCGGCTGCTATGGTAACCCAGGCAGTAGCTGCTGCAGGTTAAAAGTACACCAATGCCAGGAGGTGAATTCTCTGAAATGGAAAGCCTTTCAGGCATTAAACATTTAATTTCTCTGTAAATCAAAAACAAAACCCAGGCCAGCTCTCCTTACTCTCTATAAACTCTCAACAAATACTGATTGAGCTGTTTTATGTACCAGGTCCTTTGTTAGGTGTTGGGGACACGGCAGTGAAGAAAACGGACCTGGGTTGTATAAGTGAATCACTCTGCTGTACACCTAAAACGAACACAACATTTTTAATCAACTATGCTCCTATATAAAATAAAAATTTTAAAAAAAGAAGTAAAGAAAAAGAAAACAGACCTGGGCCTGGCCTACATAGTCTGCTTCCAGGGCAACGACAGACAAGTGAGTAAGGTTCTCCAGCAAGGATGGGGCCAGGGAAGGTACATGTTCAGTAGGGGCCCAAAGGAAACCTTGAGCCTAAGATGATGTAGGTGACATTCTCCCAAGCGGAGGAAATTGCTGCCCCCTGAACTTGGTGCAGGTTCCTCGCAGCATTTATAAGTAACAATGATGATGATGGTGACAGCGGCTGACGTTTATGAAGGACTTACCATGTGTCAGACACTGTTCTCAGTGCTTTACATGACTTTACCACTAATCCTCAAAAGAGCCCTTTGAGGCAAATCCTATTACTCTCCCTGTTACAGATTAGGAAACTGAGGCACAGGGAAGTTAAGTAACTTGCTCAAGGTCACACAGCAGAAAGCAGCAGAGCCCAGATTTGAAATGTGGGCAGTCCAACTCCAGAACCTGCATCCTTGTAACCATGGCTTCAGGCCAGGGGATGTGCTGTACTTAACAGCACCCCCAGGAGCCCAGTTGCACTAGGCAGCCTGAGTAGTTTTAATAACAAAACCCAAAGTCCTACCAGTTGGGGATAGTCTGGGCCAGCTGGGTCTTCCCTGCCTTGTCTTCTACCTTGGCTCCAATCCCTGGGATCACATGGGGCTAGAAGTGCTTCTGGAGGACAGAAGTGGTTGCTGTTCCACCCGACTGCCCAGTCAGATCACCAGCATGCCTTAGGGCTGTACGTGCCCACATCCAAGTGAAGGTGGACTCCACGAGGAATCCAAAGATGGATCCAACAAGGAACCAGACCACAAAGGGCTCGCAGGGCCAAGGGATGGCGGCAGGGACCTAAGTATCCAGGACACAAGGCAGAAAAGGCTGGAGTCAGATGGTGGAGGGCAATCATTCCCTGCCGGGCAGGTGGGAAGGCAGCATTTGAGCCTGGCAGAGGAGTGAGGGAGGGGCAACCCAGGCAGGAGGTCTGATCTGGACAAAGGTCCAGATGCATGGAGAGACCAATGGGCAGGGCCCAGAGGGAGGATCTGGGCCAAGAAGGGTGGGGAAAGGCCTGGAAGAGCAGTCTGGAACACCTGGACGCGACTTTTCATGACCAGAGCTGTGCTTTACAAAAGTTAAACTAGTTCACAAAGTGCAACTTTCCAGAATGATGTCAAACACACTGGCTGAATGGGGTGAGTTTATAGACATAGGCCCAAGGGTCAAGGCTGGAATAAATTCCAAGTAAAATAAGCATAGAAAATGAATACGTTGGGCCTTAGTCTGGTTTAATCTGATGTTCCAGACCCCTGCTGTTGTCACTGGGTCTGGGGCAGCTGGAGCAATTCTCAATCAGGCCATCCTTCAATTTACCCAATTTAGGACTACTTTAGTAGTCCTAAAAGAGGCTTAAAAAAATGTTCAAATCTACAAAAACATACAAATTTTACTACTCCTGTGTTTACAAATACTATTCAATATGCAATAACAGTACACAGTAAACATCGGTAGCACTATACAGGGAAATGCAAAATAACTATTGGGCGGCTTGTTTTCAATTTTGAATAAAATTCATATTTGCCTACAATTCGATCCCAGATAGTTTATTTATGTTTTTCTCGGATCCTGAGTCCTGTTCACATGATTGTGGTATTGCATTATTCTTTCCTAGGACTGGTGGTACAATACCATCCCCACTTGCAGGCCCTTTCAGATGCGGAGACCAGAGGCAAAGCCTCTACTGACCTGATTTACCATCTGGTGCTGCTGGACAGTTCTCTTCTCCTTAAATTCTTCCGATTCGATTTGAATTTCATACATTGCCCCACAGCCTCCTGAAATAAATGTGATTTGAAAGTGTTTCAATTATTAAGTTACAGCAGCCACAGTTCCTTATGTCCTTGAAGTAAGTACCACACAATCCAAAGAAGGTCTGAATGTTATCATTCAGCAGAAAGTTGCTAAGATTGTTAGAAGATCATGGCTTACAATCTGACCACGTCTTCCTCCTGGCAGGCTGCCTCAATCCAAAACATGCTCTTCCTTTTGTAAGGCACTTCCCAGAATCTTGCTTTTGGGGTAGGAAAGATAAGGCACAAAACATGTAAAGCCTAGGAAATGTAGGCTTTCCTACTATTTCCTTTTATTAAGCCAGCAAATGCCATGGAAGGTGGGAGGGACTGTATTTCAGTGCTCCATCTCCCAAAGGACTAGCAATTGTTTTCTTTTCTTTTTTTTTTTTTTTTTTTGCGGTACACGGGCCTCTCACTGTTGTGGCCTCCCCCATGGCGGAGCACAGGCTCTGGATGCGCAGGCTCAGCGGCCATGGCTCACGGGCCCAGCCGCTCCGCGGCATGTGGGATCTTCTGAGACCGGGGCACGAACCCGTGTCCCCTGCATCGGCAGGCGGACTCTCAACCACTGTGCCACCAGGGAAGCCCAGCAATTGGTATTTTTAAAAATGCAAAAATACACTAAAATCTGATTCAAAAACCATGTGCAATACTATCCAAAATAAAAGGAACAAGGAAGTGTGAGAGACAGGGACACAGCATTACAATAAACAGTGAAAACATGCTGGTCACGGAGCTGGGCTCTCCAGCACACCTGCTATAAAAGCAGCATTAAGGGTTTCCCCCTGGGCTGCGGCAGGGAGCGGGTGGCTATCCGGGGATGCTCTCAAGGCAGAGCTTGTGTGGACCCATCCACCCCCAGCCCGAGCTTTGTCTCCACATGGCTGGAGAGCTAGTGCTGATGACTGATGATAATAAAACATGCTGCTCCAGCATGACACAACGCGGCAAGAAAGAACTCAATAGGCTTTGTTAAGCTTTTCTCATGTGTTCTAGAAGCCTGAGCTTTGGCTAAACCAAGGTTCCTAGCCTTGATCCCCTTTCTGCACTCTACCCAGGGCTGGGCAGAGTGAGACTGGAGGTCAAGTTCCAGCTCTTCCCTAACTGGGCCTGAGGCAGGTACAGGACTGGTGACATCAAGACCTCAGCATTGGGACTTCCCTGGTGGCACAGTGGTTAAGAATCCGCCTGCCAAAGCAGGGGACACGGGTTCAAGCCCTGGTCTGGGAAGGTCCCACATGCCGCCGAGCAACTAAGCCCGTGCTCCACAGCTACTGAGCCTGTGCTCTAGAGTCCACAAGCCACAACTACTGAAGCCACGCGCCTGGAGCCTGTGCTCCGCAACAGGAGAGGCCACTGCAATGAGAAGCCCGCCCATCGCAACAAAGAGTAGCCTGCGCTCGCCGCAACTAGAGAAAGTCCAGGCACAGCAATGAAGACCCAACGGGGCCAAAAATAAATAAATTAAATGAATTAATTAAAAAAAAAAAGACCTCACCATTGCCCTGGGACCCCTGCAGAGGGCTCACCCAACCTACCATTCCAACAGATCTTTAGATTGGTTAATTTCCTATAGGGTCCAGAATAAAACTACTTTCTAAACTTTCTCCCTATCCTTTTAAAAGTTATGTTCCCAGAGAAGCCAGTGAGCCCTCGAGCAATGCAGAGTGACAAAGACTGTGTCTGGGTGTGGGAGATGCCACCCCTGGCCAGCTCTTTCACATGTGTGTCTAGATAAAGGCCTTATCTTCCCTGTCTGGTGTGGGCAGAAGTTGATATCCCAGCCTGCTCCTAACTCACAGTCAGCCTGAACTTAGAGGTACCAGCGGCCATCTGAGAAAGGCAGGGCCTGGCTGGGACTGGTCACTGGGCTCAGGACAGAGTCTGCCCTGGGTCCTGGCTCTGCCGCCTATTCCCTGTGAAGGGCTAGGCAGGTTCTTAGGCCTCTTGGGGCTCGTCTTCCTGGAGTCTGTTCCAGCTCTGGCATTCTAGGGTGTCAGAAGAATGTGGGGAAATTAAAGTCTGGCTCATCTCAAAGTCAAATTAAAGGCTGTGGACCTGAGCCCCAGGGTGACTGAGAGAGACCTAATCTGAGCTGGGCCAAGCTGGCAACCACAAGTCCTTGCAGTTGCCCGCCAATGTTTCTGCATCCCCACCTCCACCCTTCCAGCGGGAGAGGCCAAGGTCTATGTGTCCAAAAGCCACATGTATTGAGAAGCCACTGATGGCGAGTTCCATCCAAGCCCCCTGCCCTCTACCCCTCCAGCGGGTAAAATCTTACCAAACTCTGTGGGAAAGATGAGAGAAAACTTTACCTGAAATGTCAGTGACTTTGATAGCTGTAGCTCGAGGAAATTTTTCTTTGAGAATTTGGGTCACTTTGAGCTCCCCCTCAGTCTGCGAGGCAAACATACGCTGGGCACAGTGGAGAAGAGGAAGCTGCCACAGAACAGAGGAGAGTCACTGTGCAGGCCCCCCCTGCCCTCCCCTGCAAGGCAGGGCCCCGGGCTAAGTCAGGGGGACTACATGGTGTCCGATGTCCATTTAAGCTCTCCAGGATGCAGAATAAACGTTTTTTGAGGGGGGAGTGGAGTTGTAAATAACTCACTTTGACTCTAGAGATAACAAGGGCCCCAACTTAATTCAACAAATGTTTAACTCCTCATGATAGTGAGACACTATCATGATGACGGTTTAATAAGTGAGGCGCCTGAAGCACTAAGTAATATGCCAAGGCTGGATCCCTTAATAAGATGCAGAGTCAGGAGAGGCCGGGCAGCAGCCTGCCTCAGGCGTGCCCTGCTTAGGCCAGCATGCCACTGACCATGTACTGATGGGGCCAAATGCCACCCACCCTTTAGGCCTGATTAACATTCTACATTCTCTCCAGTGGGATGTAACCCTGTGACCTACTGCTCAATAAGCCAGCTACCCTTTGCAATTCTTACTGGGAGAAGAAACAGAATTCTATTAAAGGACCTGAAGTCAGAACATTATTTACCATTGGCAGTAACACTCCCCCCTTCCCCAATGGCTACCCTTAGGACCCAGTGCTTCTGATGGGAATGTGTCTCAACCCTTACGATGAAAGAGCACAAAACCATGTCGGCAGCCCCTTGGCTGGGCTAAGCAGATGCTGAAAGGGGAGACTGAAAATAGAGCACGGCAGGCCTTCAGTGTCAGCCTAAAGACTTTGGACTTTGTTAGACAGGCTTCTTGGTGCCAAAGTAACTGTGCCTTTTGAAGCAAGTCAGGAAAGATTCCCAAATAACAATATCATTACAAAGGGAGTAGTACCAGGCATCCCTAACTGGAGGAGGAAGGCGGGTGGAGCGCTGTTCATCAAGTGCTGGTGCTGAAGGTAACATCCCTTCATCTCCTCCGTCCCGCTCATCCTCAGGCCTTTTCCGACGGCCCAGAGCAGGGTCCTGGATTATAGAACCTCAGAGCGCCTTCTTTAAAATGCCCTGTGCACTGACTCTTTCACCAACTGGTCTTAGAGGCCAAGACTGGGTCTGTCTTGTTACTGCAGTCTTCCAGAGCTGACCCAGGGCAGGCCCTCAGGAGGACTTGGGTTATGGATGAATGAGTGAGTGAATGAATGAATGAGCAGGGGAAGAACCACACGATTCAGGGCATATGTACTGGGCACCTGCAAAAAAGTCCTGATTCTAGCAGGCAACTGAAATGCAGGTCAGGAGAAAGATCTGGAGGGAGGCTGTCTGAGTGATGTATAGAGGGACAGAATCTTAAGTTGTGGGCCTGGGTAAGACTGTGGGGCAGGGGGGAAATGGGACCTCCTCTGAAGACAGTGCCCTGGGGGGCAAAGGCAGAGGGTAGCCAGGTGGCACGCAGAAGCGGCAATCACTAAGGAGTGAGGGCCCCCCTGCAAGGCAGGGCCCCGGGCTAAGTCAGGGGGACTACATGGTGTCCGATGTCCATTTAAGCTCTCCAGGATGCAGAATAAACGTTTTTGGGAAAAGCCTTTTCTTCAGCTCAGCTGATCTGCAGGCAGCGGCTTTTAAACCAGTAATCTACTGACAAAATCCCCGGAAAGCCGACTGTCTACTCTAAAAGTCACCAGCAGAAGTGCCCTTCATGCTTGGGGGAGGCAGGTCCAAGAGAAGGAGGAATGTGAGAGGAAAGCGAAAGAAGTGGATGAAGTGAGGAAAGAATGAATCAGAAAGTGGGGAGAGAAAATTAGCAGGGCGCGTGGTGAGTGCCCTCTGCTGGCTTCCTACCCCGGGAGTATGGGATTTGGGGAGGGTCAAGGTCACAGAAGCCAGGCGGACTTTCCGGAGCCCTGACCCAGCCAACAGTCCCCGGCACGCACGCCGCGACTCCGGGCTGAGTCCCATGTCTTCGGCTCAGTAAATCAACATTGCTTTTTCCGTGCCCGCTGTATTATGACTATCTAGTCCCCTCGGCCTCAACCCCCAGCCCGTTCGGGAGCTCCCCCAGCACGCGCCGGGCCTGACACTTCTACCAGTGCCCGTAGCCGGGCCCACTAAATGAACGAACCAACGAGTGAGTGAATGAGAGAAATGCAGGGCAGGCCCTGGGCCCGGCGCGCCGCCCTCTGTGGACCAATTTCCCAGCCGCAGCGGCGGCCGCGGCCGGCCCCGCGGTCCCAGCGTAGCTCCCGCCCAAGGGAGAGCAGCCCGGTCCCCGCCCGCGCTCACCCAGCGGGCTCCGCGGAGCAGTGGCGCTGCCGCGGCCGGGCTCCACGCCGCCATGCCCGGCCGACGCGGCCCGCCGTCTGAGGTCGCCTTGTCGCCCAAAAGACACGGAGCCTGGGACCAGGGCCGCCGCCGCCACGGGCTAGGCCGCCCCCTGCCGTCCGGAGGCCGCGAGCCGCCCACGCCCGCCCCGCCCACGCCCAGGGCCCCGCCCTCTGCCCTGGCTCTGGCCGGGCTTCCCCTGCCTCCCAAGCTTCGGCCCCAGCGGGTCCTTCCTCCTCTGCCTAGAAGCCGGTGCTAGGTGCTCGGTCCTGCAGGACTTTCCCTCGTCCCAAGGACCCTGGAGCCCTAGGTGGAACGCCTCCATTCCAACTCCCCACTCGAAAACTTGCTGCTAAACTGAGAGGCTTGGGTTTCTCCCTCCAGGAGGGAACCAGAAGATTTTAAGCAGGGGAGTCGTTTTCAGATTCGCGTTTTAGAAAGATCACTCGCTCCTGCAAGGAGCGGGGACAGAAGGAGGCTGAAATTGGAGACGAGGACAGAAGTCCCAAGGCTATTGCAATGGTCCAAGTGAGACTTGAGGCCCGAACTAGAGCAGCAGCAGCAGGGATGGGAGTGGACTGAGACACCTGGGAGGTGAATGGACTGGAGTGACCTGACTGGCGGATGAGGGGATGAAGGTACCAGGGGGGACACTCAGGGTTCTGGCTTGGACAATGAAATGAGTAGAGGAGAACTAGGTTTGGGGTGAAGGGGGTCGACTAACTCAGTTTCGGATTTGTCTGAGTCTACGGTGCCTGCAGGACACGGCCCTGCAGAGATGCTGCTGGAGACACAGACCTTGGATTCTTCACAATGCAGTGGAAACTGACACCATCAGGGACCGGTATTGATAGGGACTGAGTAAAGGGACAAAGTAGGTGATTAAATAGTTAATCCCACTGAGGAATCATAAGTAAAGAAAAAAGTATAGAAGACCCCTGTAAGTTAACGATCACCCAATAAAGTAGGTTTGCTTAATCACAAAACCAAGCAGGCTTGCCTAGCAACAAAACCATGCAACAGAAGCATGAGACATGCCCCAAAACAATAAAACAATGGTGTAATGATACCCACACATCCTACCCAGTAAGTTCAGGAAGTTGATGATGCCTAAGACATACTTCTCTGCACGCACTGAAAACAGTAATATAAGCAAAAGGTGACATTATACTGAAACCTGAGATGATTTATCACATTTTAGTATATGTTACTGCCTTTTTGCTCATTTCCATTGTGCCACGGCAGTCCCAGTTTGAACATGTAGGGACAAGAAAACTCCCCCACCTGACATGGAGGAGGAACTGATGACGGAAGCTTGACATCTACTGAATAATGAGGAAGGTGGTGGTCGTCTCCCCCTCCCCACTTCTCCTTTGATCACAGAACTGTAGCCCACTAAGCTCTCGGGGCGGCACCCTCTTGCTGGCTGCTTGTAAACCTCACAAGCATCCTATTCTAATAAATCACTTATCTATCACTTTGCTTCTTGCTGCATTCTTTCTGCACTGAGCCATAAAGAACCAGAGCTCCTTGGAGCTCCGAGACACATTTCTGCGGTTTCAGTTTGATTATCAGCAAATCTGCCCCACTGCTGGAATACTTCAGATAGATATCAAAGCCAAAATTCAGCCAAGCCCTTTCTCCAGTAGGATATTTGCAGCATGTGGTCTAGTATACACTGAAGGAGGTACCAGCTCTTTTTCGTATTGCATTCTGGCTTATACAATCAACATGTTCGGTGTTGCTCTTGGATAGGTTGTGCAAGCAGATAGGGTAGGAGGTCCCCGGAGAAAGAGAATCAGGCATGGCTCTCTTGACATGAGCCATTTCTGGCCTAAGTCATTTTGTGATCTAAGCCTGGCCACAACGCTTGCCCTTGAATAGGTCTCAGTAATTAATGATCTTAAGGAAATAAAAGAATGCAGGAACAAACGACTGTAACCCAGCAAGAGAAGTAACAATCGCAAAGATAATAAATCACTTATAAAGACTCCCAGTTCTGTTTCAACGGTAAAGATTAGCCTGGCGCACACTCTTGAATTGTTTTGCAGAATTCAAACACCATCCCCACCAGCCTTGAGAGCTCAGCCACCAGATCAACTGGAAGCTAAGAAATGATGTTGCTCTTTCCTGACCCTCGTGACTTCAACTAAAACTTTGACTCTGTCAACCTGTGCCCCAATTCTAGACTGAATTCTCCTCTGCTCAAGCCCCTTCATGAATATGCATGTACCCTTAGCTTAAAACTTCTCCAGTTTTGCTCTCTTGAGGAGATACTGCTTTGGGAAAGATCCCCAGTGTTATTACTTGCTGCAATAAATCCTTCCTTCTCCTCTTTGACTTGGTTGTGTCATTTGGCTTGACACCCACCAAGAGGCAAACCCAGTTGTGAGGTAACAGTTGGACGTGAGAGAGGAGACATTTACAGACAGCCTTCTGTTTACACTTTCAGTTAGAAGTAACAAAAGGAACAGGGTAAATAGCTGGACTTTGCCTCCAGTGGACACTTTAAGATAACAGTAATGGCAGGGGCAGAGAGGAGCTGAGCCCTGCCCACATAAGAGACAAAGAGACCACATATTTCTCATTCTCAAGGTCAAGGAGACCTTCCCGACTACACACAGTAGATGATGTCAACCTACCCATAGGCCTCTTCACTAGAAGCCATCTTGGCTAAGAGGTGCACGCACACAGGGAGGACCCTGAGATAAACCAAATACGGACTCAGAACCAGGCAATGCTAGATGACTGGCCAGAGGAAACCCGGAAGAAATGCCCCATATTAAGTGATTCAAACTACCACGAGGGCACGACTCTTTCTGAGTCCACCTTTGTGTGTCTATTCACACATACTCTTTTTCCTCCTAATAAACACTTTATTTGCTTCACTACTTTCCATCTCCTTGTGGAAATTAATTTCTAAAAACAGGCCAGGGCCTTGTCACTGGCCACTGTCTCTGGTGGTCTAGTGGCTAGGATTCAGCACACTCACTGCCGTGGCCTGACTTCAATCTTTGGCCAGGGAACCAAAATCTTGCTTCAAGCCACTGCAGGCCAAGGCCACCTGATATCAGACGGACCTACAGTTGTTGTTTAAAGTGATCAGCTAAAAGTATGCTCATTCATTCTAGTATTAGTTGAATGACTCCTATTATTGAAAAGAAAACCACAGGCCTCAAATGGGGTCACTTATGCCAGGCCACACCACCAAACTGGGGCTTAATACCTAACCTAATTAATTAAAGCTTTAGATCCTCCTATTACCCTCAGTTTTCCACACTGCTGTCAGAGCCATCTAAAATGAAAACTTGTCCATTTATTTGCTTACTTAAAACCCTTCAGAGTCATCACCTACAGGTAAAAATCCAAGTGCTTTCATATGATTTAACCCCTACCTACCTGTCCAACTGAAATATACCCTTCACTAATACTGGACTGCTTATACCTCCCTATGCAAACCATGCAACAATTCTGGTTATTTGGTAACTACCCATCTTTTGAGTCAGTCCAAGCTTTGCCTTCTACAGGGAGCCACCTGTAACTGCCCTGCAGTAAACTAAGGGCCCATAACTTCTGCATAACTTTTACTACACAAAATAGCCCTTTAGAACTATCAATTTATGTATATGTCTGTTTTTCGCACTGGTCCATAAACTCCATGACAGGATCTTGCTTTAGTAACCTATGTCAAAGGCCCAGCATGGCATGGGACAAAAAGGGTATGCACTGACTGACAGTGGTTTTAACAATTCTGGCTCCACAGTATGAATCTGAACCTTTTTAGAAAAGAATTTTCAGAACAATCTCACCATCTTGGGCTTCCAAATTAGTTCCAACATAACAGTTCACATAATTTTTTATAATAGAAGCAAATCAAAGGCCAGTTTTAGGACTTGGATGAAAAATGCAGAAGAAGAGGATTGGTGGCATAAAAAATAGAGTAAGGGACTTCCCTGGTGGTGCAGTGGCCAATGCAGGGGACACGGGTTTGAGCCCTGGTACGGAAAGATCCCACATGCCACGGAGCAACTAAGCCCATGTGCCATAACTACTGAAACCCGCACACCTAGAGCCCGTGCTCCGCCACAAGACACTGCAATTAGAAGCCCACACACTGCAACGAAGAGTAGCCCCTGCTCACTGCAACTAAAGCCCGCGTGCAGCAACGAAGACCCAACGCAGCCAAGAATAAATATCTTTTTTAAAAAAGGCCAGTTTTACTTTATGATTAGAAGCATAATGCCTTTAGTCTCCAGAAATGGGTCTATCCCTTCTGCATTTACTCTTTTTGCCCTGAACTTGAGATTCTCTCCTCTTCACTTGTATCAGTCCATGATCACTCCCAGCTTTCATACTTATATCTGAGCTAAATGCAGAAAATTCCTTAAGTAGGATCTATTTGGATACATCTTTTTTTTTAACCTCATTGGGATGATTTTTTAATTGTAGTCATTTTATTTTACAGAGTCTCCTAGCACTCTTGAGTACACAGAACTTTTACAAATGCAAGCCAGAGAAAGAGACCCACCTCACTATGTATTCGAAGTCTGAGCTTTTGTGACATAGTCTAAAAAACACTGAAAAATTCCTAACACACCTCTCAACTGTCACCCCTTCAACAGATTGCTGTAAGGATTAAATGAGATAAACCTGCTAAAAGTCTCCCCTAAAACGGGTAGGTTCCTCTAAGGAAGTGATATTCAAGATGCTGGTCAGCCACAAGACAAAGAGTTTGGCCAGAATCTGAATCAATAATCTACTTCCTTCAGTTAGCAAATCTGCTACAAAAAATGTCAGCTGAGCTAAACAGTACACTCAGATACTTACATTATAGTGAAAACTCCTCATCTCTTCACGGAACAGGAGCAAAAAGTTCACAGAACAGCAGCCTGTCCAAGCTTTTGGACCATCCAGGATTGTTCAACAATTTGCTATGAACTCTGAACCCCAAGTAAAATCCAGAAACTTTTTCCTAGCCCCTCTTGCAGCCAGAAGAGAGCTATGTGACCTAGGATCTGCCAGTGAGAGTCACCCATTTAAGCTTTTGATTAGGAAGAGACACGAAAGGAAGGAGGTGCTAGGTAAAATCCTTTATTCTGGTCAAGGCAGATGCATCTAGCTTTGGGGAGGAGGTAAGGCTCACTGACATCTAGTGGCCAGCAACAACAATGCAGGCTACAGTGTCCAAACCTACCTCAACAGCACTGGGGTATTTGCTAAAGAAGGCCCAAAGCATGGTTTGGACACTGTTTCTGGCTGTGCAGCTTCAAAGCCAGACTCTGGCTCTCCCAAATATTATTCGAGTACTTCTACTCATTTATAAAGTTTAAAATAGCTTTCAAACTTAGCCATTAGACACCTTCACAAACTTAACACTTTTGCAACAGATTTTAAGTTTACCGAAATATAACCATCAAAAAAGAAAGTCCAAATTTTGATTACTAGCTTACCCATACCTTTATACAAAATGAGTGTTAACCCATATTATTTAGCCACATTCGTTAAGTTTTCATTAACTCTACTCAAAAAAGGTAAAAACAATTCTAGCAATGCTATTTTGAATGGACCTAAAATTAGGCATCTGTAATTTGAACCTCTAAAAATAACTAATATTTCTCCTATAATAATGAAAAATGTCTGTTTGATGTGGGGAGGGGTGTCTTATGGATAAGCCGAGTACTCAATTTCAAGGTCAGAAAATTAATGAGTCTAGTCTTTCCTCTTCCCTTTTCTCAATCACACAACCAGGAATGTACAAAAGAGGTCAAGAGCTTCGTTAGCATGGTAAGAAGGAGAAAACTTATTTTTTGTCTGGGATAGGTTTTAGCCACTGCATCCAGAGGCAAAGTCTGTTCCTTGGGGGTGGGCCTGCTATTACAAGATGTTCAGTTCATTTAGGAACTTCCCTTTCTTCTAAGAGTTAAGAAAACATTTTCACTACTAAATGATAAGCAAAGGTAACCTTCCACAGAACCTGCAAAAACCTCAAGTTTCACATTTAAATAGAAACAAGTGTGTTGAGACATACTTTCATCAGTCCTTCCTTTCTTTCAATATATTTTATTCTGATGAAGTTACAAAAGTAGATACAAAATATATTTTTAAAAAAGTACAGTTAACTGACTTAGAAAAATAGATAAAGTCCCTAAAGGTTTAAAAATACAAAATAAATTTTCATGTAAAGAACATTTAAAAATATTTTAGATGATAACCAAGACTAACTTAAACTATTTTAAATGTAGACCACACATAGAATGTTGTTCTATAATAAATCTATAGCACACTGGTAATCCATTTGGATTTACAGAATACTTGTTTGGAAAAGAATCTGAAAATGAGAGAAAACCCAAGTGAATTTCAATGCAGTTGCTTCAATAAAATTACTGCTATCACAGGTAATATCAATATCATCCCCCAAAGCCCTTTACAGTCTGAAATATCAAAATCTAATGCAAAAACAAAGGAAGACTGAGGAACTAATTTTCCCTCTTTGCCAGAATTGTACAATAGTAAAAAACCAAATCCGGTTACTGAACTGATATTAGGAGGAAATAATGTCCCTGTTGAAGCTGCTTAGTTTGGTGTACCAGCTGGTATTTTCAGGCCAGAATTCTAGACAGGAGAGACAGCCTCCTACAACCAGGCAAGGGTAACACCAGCACCATGACTGGAGCTGCTTAGAAACAAATTTCTAGGACTTATACTCTTCAGTACTGATTTATTTATGCTTATATAAGGTGATGATGTTATGTGTAGAAGCTTCTCCACTTCTAATGTGACCTCACTGCTCAGAGAGAAGGCCAAGAGTATAATCAAGAAACCTCAACAATATTTGAAAAATTAAAATCACCACCAGAATTGCTCCTCTTGCTTTTGCATTACTAGAAAAACCTTCCTCTTGCTGTTATCAATGTCATGATGAATACAGATGTGCATTTCTCAAGTAGGCAGCTACATGAGCTAGGGATCTACAAGTCTAAGATGAAAGGAAATACTCTGTTAGCTGGCAGCCACTAAAAATCACTTTATTCACAGTTTGGAGGAGAATTAAGGATACATTTGGCTGTCAATACAAAAACTGTAGTACAAGGAAGTTGCACTATTTAAACAAAAAACTGCACTAAAATCATGGGTTGGACAGTACTTGCTAAATTATGCAGTTAATCCTATGGTGCTTTAATTTCCAGGCCTTTAAAAAAAACTTTCCAGGCCAAAAGTTTTTTTTAAAGGACTGGAAATTAAAGCACCATAGGATTAACTGCATAATTTAGCAAGTACTGTCCAATCCATGATTTTAGTCAGGTGTGAAGGGCAGTGATCAGACACTGAGAGATGACTTCTGATTAGGAGGAGCCAGGGGAGTGAGTGTTACTCAGGGAGATAAATCAAGATTGAGAGGAGTCAAAGAGAGACTGATTTCTTCCAACTTTAATCAAAGGTTGGCCCTCCAGCCAAGTCAGAAAGGTGTCATCCTCTCCCTATTCTCCCCCTTCCTCCAGCTCCCCTGTTCTCAACTCCCTGGCCTTGGATGTAAACAAATAATGTTAACACCAATGTTTAGATGCACTGTTGGTTAAGCCAGATTAGCTTGGGAACCTAGTAATGCTTTTACTTTTTTTAAAAAAAGGACATTCTGAATTACCTGAATTCCCAAATTACCAACAAATTTTAAAATTTATGTCCCATTATTAAGCTGCCTCTACTACTGTCCTAAATGTAGCCATCTTTAGTTAGTTTTAGGGCTTAGTCATGAAGAGAGGGAGGATTTCTACCACTGCAAATAAATGGAGAAAAGTGAGAACCCTTTTGTTTGATGATATGTGAAATATTAGAAATGATGAAAGTATAATCCTAGGTGAGAAATATTTCATTCCTTGCATACTGAAAGCCAACAATGTTCAAAGTCATGAGTCAGTAACATTCTAGGTGGCATGTAAAAACCTTCTTTCTTGTTTGGAAATGATCAACATAAACATACAGAATGCCTGACAGGGACTCTGGATATTCTTAAAACGTGGATTATGGGATGTTTCACAGAGGGCTTTTCTCTTTTTTTTCATAGGGATTTTTCTACTCTTTATTTCCCAAAACAATGATGTACGGTTTCAGCCTAAATCAGATAAAATGTTTTGTTTCCTTTAAAATTCTACATATATTTAAGAATTTATTGAAATTGGGTTATTACAAAAATGGAGTTTCTAAGCAATTCTTTTCTTTACATTCTAGTGGAATAATAAAAATAAAAATAAAACCCTATCAAATTTAACCTTAACCAAAGGTATCAAGATGGAAGATGGCGAGTACTTTGCAAAAAAAAATCATAGCTCTGAAACGAAGAACGTTGATGAAATTAAAGTGTTGCCAGTCTGGCAAGTCTTTAGTAATGTGTGTGCCTCATTACATTTTAAACAGTCTAAATCTTAGAAACCTAAGGAAAATTAGATCTTTTCTTCACTAAAGGAGAAGATTCTTTTTATCCCAATAGAAACAGAATAATTTCAAGTTTTAATACAGAAACAAAACAGAATAAAATCCCAAACCATCCTTTGACTATTAACAGAATGAAGTTTTCTTTTTTTTTTTTTTTACTTATCCCATTTTGTCTCCTTTAAACATATTACCCCCCCTCACCCAACACACATACACACATTAAAGAACAGGCAGCACATCAAACTTTTAGCTGGGTTATAAAATGTGTACACCTTCAAGGTTTTTTATTGTGGTTTTCCTTACGTTTTACCCTTATTGGGATAAGGTTCGTGCATTTCTACACTACACTTAACTAAGTCTCAAGTCACAATAAAAACGTATAAAAGTAGTTTCTTTTTAAAGGAAAACTCAAAATAAAATAGTCAAGTACTCTGAGTACTTTCTTCCATTCTCCTATCTAAATTTTAAGGCCTCTGAAACAAATATGAATGAAAATAATGGTTTTTGAGACCCAAATTTGTCATAATTTTTTGGAAGTTTTCCTTTTCTCAGCCAAAACCTACATATTAAAATTAATCTGAATGAAGCATTTCAAAATAAAAATCTGCAAGACGATCCTTAGATGCCTTAAAAAAATTATTTGATACACACATACTAAAAATTTAGATAGGTTTATGTGAATAAAATCCCAAATAAAGATTAAAATAAAGATTAAAAAATAAAGTCCTTTTAGAAATAACTTTGGTTACTCCCATACCACATGTCATATGATGATTTAAACTGCAATCATGGATTTTGAAAAAATATACATATATATAATCTTACCTATAAAAACACTAGCATACAAACTTCAAACTACAAGGTTATCCAAAGTGACACAAATGTTCTAAATCTTAAGGAAATTTTAGAACACCTCTTCTATTTGTAAAATAAAAGCAGAATAAAACTGATCTGTGATTGCATTATTAGGAAATTTGTTCTGGAAACCTGATAATAAATTATTGGAAATTCTTAATATCCATCATGCTGTCACCTGAAACAGAGTCAATCATCTTCTTCAGTAAAAGAATAAGTAAATTAATAAACTACAGGTTAGTCCTCACATTCTACAACCAAGTATGGCTCTATGGCAGTAACTGCAGTGGTCACACAGTGCCTCAGATTCAGCTGTGTCCTGAATTTCTCACTCTGGAGGTATTAGGCCAACCTACCTTTGGGACAATTTTATCAGTAGACACAGACAATAGGTGTCTTTTTATCTTGTTTTCTTAAAGTTTGTATCACTAGTCTATAACAGAAAGCAACGAGATAGCTTTAGCAATAGATGAAGCAAGAGGGTAACTGTTCTAGAAGAAAAATTTATCTGTCTTTCGATCCAAGCTTCTCAATTAATTCCTGAAGAGGTGCCAACTCACGCCTATCAATCAGATTAAACTCCTAAAATAAAGAAGAAAAATAAAATTTAAAAACAGATCTAAAATTAAAACTCTATAAATGTCATTCAGAGAAGGGCTTCCCAAGCCTAGCTTTCTGAAATCCAAAAGAATGATGAAATACTCTCTATGAACATTTTTAAATGGGGTCATTTCTACTCCCTGTTTTAAAATACAGAGGACTTAATAAATAAGCAACCGTACATATTAGCATGATCCTGTGTAAAACCAAAATCGTATAATGTTTGCATTTACACAGAAATTATATGAAAACTATACACTGAACCATTGATAGTGGTCTCATCTGGGGCAGCAGAACTTTTACTTTCGTATATCTATATCTACACTCTATCTATGCCATGCAATAATCTCAGAAGGAAAACAAAAGAAGAGAGCACAGTACATTCTCCTTTGTGTGGTACAAAGAATTGTGACATACAATATCTACTATAAAACTACATGCTTTCCCTCCAAAATATCTAGAGAGACATATTTATATTTTACATATAGAATTATATATCTCGAAAGTTAGGCTAACGAGTCCCTATTCTTTGATATCTTTTTCAAACAATGTGAATTTTTTTTTTTTTTTTTTTTTTTTTTTGGCGGTACACGGGCCTCTCCCGTTGCGGAGCACAGGCTCCGGACGCGCAGGCTCAGCGGCCATGGCTCACGGGCCCAGCCGCTCCGCGGCATGTGGGACCTTCCCGGACTGGGGCACGAACCCGTATCCCCTGCATTGGCAGGTGGGCTCCCAACCACTGTGCCACCAGGGAAGCCCAATGTGAATTATTTTGACTTTAAAAAGTTCTAATTCCAACTAAGGGCCCATAAGGAAATAGGCAACACCTCTGAAGGGGGTGGTTCTTTTTGAAGTTTCTAGCTGCTGGCTTTGTAAGATTTGGCCTGAAGTGGACTTCTGGAAACTTAACCTAAGATAGTAGCTAATGAGTTCTTCCAAAAGTTTCTCTTTTAGGCATAGACATCTCATGAAACAACCCAATCATAGATGTTTTTCCATGGCATCCCTTTACCCAGAAGTGGCGATGGAACAGGAGGGTATGGACAAGCTTTCTTGAGTGTTTGGTGCTTCTTGTCATATCTTAACCAGAGACCTGGGGAAGGTCTCTCCAGAGGCAAAAGGTCCAAAATGGGGGTAATGGTTTCTATGCTGCTATGCACATCAAAGAAATAAACATGGAAAAGGGAACAAAACATGAGAACCCTGTGTATAGCTCTACATCTATAAATAAGACTCTAAAAATTACTCTATATTAACTACCAATCCAGATATGTCCAGGTCAAAGGACACAAAAGTCAACACGGTTCAACTTACCTGAACAAAGAAAATAAAGTGCTTAAAGGAGGTGTTGAGGTGGGCCTCCTCCTGCAGCTGCATCACAGAATCAAAGTGCTGGTGATAAATATGGGCATAAACCCTGAACAGACGCTTTAGAATGGTCTTTGCCACAGACATGAAGTTTTTAGGAAATGGGACACCTGTAATATAGGTATGTATCAATCAGTCTTTTATCAATTCAAGAAAAATAGAAAAGTTTAGACGCTGCCAATACACAAATTCACAAATACAAGCCTATCTCCATTTTTTTTTTTTTTAAAAGGCAAGGGAAAAAAAAACCCAAACCTAAGTATATGAGGTATCCTCACATACCACACTTTTCCTGACTGCCTTAGAATAGTAGGCACAGGTATCAAGTTATGCAAGATGATGAGGAATCAAAAACAATCTTAGGGCTTCCCTGGTGGCGCAGTGGTTGAGAGTCCGCCTGCCGATGCCGGGGACACGGGTTCGTGCCCCGGTCTGGGAAGATCCCACATGCCGCGGAGCGGCTGGGCCCGTAAGCCATGGCCGCTGAGCCTGCGCATCTGGAGCTTGTGCCCCGCAATGGGAGAAGCCACAGCAGTGAGAGACCCGCATACCGGACAAAAAAACAAAACAAAAAACAATCTTAGTTGTTTACTACTGGAAAGTTTCTTCCTAAAATTAAATGAAACAAGTTTTTTTTTTTTTTTTTGGCTGCACCTCGTGGCATGTTGGGATCTTAATTCCCCAACTAGGGATTGAACCCACGCCCCCTGCATTGGAAGCATGGAGTCTTAACCACTGGACCACAAGGGAAGTCCCGGAGAATAAGTATTTTTGACTATAAATAGAAAATTTTTACTTTTTGCAATTTTTAACTCTAAAAAATTTTTTTTACACAAACACATACACACTCAACCAGGACTGGAAACTCTCCCGAGCAAAAGAAAAAAGAAAGGCACACTTTGAGTCATTATTATCTACTGTCCACAAATAAAAAGTATTTCCTCTTCTGAAGTACTCTGAAAAGCCGGTTTTCCTTCTTAAACTAGAAGTCCCCGACTTTTTATTTAATTTTTTAAAGTGTTATTTTCATTTTCCTATAGTCTAAGAAGGGGAATAATACTTTCTGTAAAGGGGAGGAATGGCACCTCCCTATTTTTCAAAGAATATAAACACCTCCTTAGAAAAGAATTGGGAGAGCACTTAGTCATCTCTCTCCAAGCAGTGCAGGTGGGGATGTGACTGGTTGCATTCCTGAGAATTTTAGTTGACAAGACCAATGTTTCTTAGAAAACAGGGACAATACAACTGGCACTGAGTATAGTTAACAAATACATAAGAAGGCATCTGCTTCCAAAATAACCTAGATTAGCTGGCCTTAAAGGTCTGTTCCACTACACTACTCTTGAACATATTCTTTTCTCTAATCTTTCAGAAAACAAAGGCTGTCACTTTCTCCTTCCCTGCATTTTGTATTCTTTATTTCTCAACCAGTCCTTAATAGCTTGAAATTTAGTATAGTTTGCTCTTGTTAGGGGATGTGTGTGTGTGTGTGTGTGTGTGTGTGTGTGTGTGTGTGTGTGTGTGTGTGTGTGTGTGTGTGTGTGTGTCCCCATCCCCCACCCTTAGTCTTGGTAACAACTTGCCTTTTCACACATTATTCTGGGGCTTATGGACATGTTTTTTCTGGACTTGGTCTTATATTCATGTACTGGGGGGGGTGTGTGTGTGTGTGTGTGTGTGTGTGTGTGTGTGTGTGTGTGTGTGTGTGTGTGTGTGTGTGTGTGTGTGTGTGTCCCCATCCCCCACCCTTAGTCTTGGTAACAACTTGCCTTTTCACACATTATTCTGGGGCTTATGGACATGTTTTTTCTGGACTTGGTCTTATATTCATGTACTGAAAAGATGGATTTTTAAGTCAAATCCTTTTTCTCTCAGAATTTGCAAATGGGCCCCATGCTATTAAAAAGAACATTAATAAGTTGGATATATTTGTTTAAAAATGAATAATAAACAGTTTTGTCTAATAAGAATAAATAATTAGCATAAGTAAGATCTGGATAATAGCCTAATGAAGGGGGAAAGAATTCCAGAACATTAGGATAAAATACGGAAGAATTGGGTAGCCGAGGAAAGAGAATAATGACAAAAGTATTCTTTACCTCCATAAGAGGGAGACTTTAATAAAGAAATACAAGTGATTTGTTTTAATCTAAGCACTTTCCAAGCTGAATTTAACATTCAAGCACACCCAATACACAATAAAGGATCTATGAGAAAGGAAACAAAAGGTTTTATAGAATGGAAAAGTTGACCAAAAACAAACAGACCAAACATAACAACATGATATAAATTTTTCTCCTGAAAGAGCCTCTGATTAGACTTCAAAAAGGAATCTGCTATGTTCTGAATGTCTGTGTCTCCCTCAAAATCATGTTGAAATTCTAACCCCCTAGATGATGGTACTAAGAGGTGGGGCCTTTGGGGGTGATTAGGTCATGGGGCATCTGCCCTGATGAATAGGATTAGTGCCCTTATAAGAAGAAACTCGACAAAGATGATTTCCCTCTCTGCCATGTGTGAATACAACAAAAACACTGTTTTTTGCTATCTGTAAACCAGGAAGAGGACCTATGACAGAACCTGACCATGCTGGCTCCTGATCTTGGACTTGCAGACTTCAGAACTGTGAGAAATACATCTCTATTGCTTATAAGCCCTCCAGTCTCTGGTATTTTTTGTTATAGCAGCCCGAACAGACAAGACAGAATCCAACAATATGTTGTTCATAAGATACCCTTATACTAAAAGTGACAAGGACCAATCACATCCATGAATACCAATGCCAAAATCTTTATCAAAATAGAAGAAATAAAAAAAATACTCTTGCAGAACATTAAAAAAAATGGAGAAAACCTTATGATCAACAACAGATACTAGAAGAGTATCTGATAAAACCCTATAACCAACTTGATTTTTAAAAATTCACATACCTCTAACCAAAAGCAAGATTCCTACTTAATGCTGAAATACTAGAAGCACTCACATAAAAGTAAACAAGAAAAGGATGTTTGCCATCATCACCATTAATCAGTACTGCTCTGGAAGTACTTATTGCAATTAGATAAGAGTTACACAGGTAGTATATTTATCAGAAAAGAAGAGATGAAATTAATATTATCTTAGTATGATGTAACTATATACTTTAAAAACTCAAGAAAACCAATCCAAAAGAAACAATCAGAACAGTTTTCCTATATACTAAACAATAACCAGTTAGAAACCAGATTATCAATAAAAACATTAAGTGCCTGGGAATAAACTTAAGAAACCTGAAGGACTAGCATAAAGTAAAATACAGAATTTTACAAGAGGAAATAAAAAATAATTAAAAGACATGAATAAATGAATATGAATTGTTCTTGGATAGGAAGACTCAGTATTGTCAAGAGAATGAGAATCCCTACATTAATCTACAAATTAAATGAAATCATAATAAAAATCTCAGTTTTTTTTTATCTTGCAAAATGTTTCTAAATTCTTTGGAAGAACAAATTTTCCAGAATAGCTGTAAGTATTCTGAAAAAGAAGAGCAAGGAAGAGAGACTAGCCCTACAAGATGTTCAAAGATACATAGCCATGGTAATTAAAACAGTGTGGAATTTCTATAACGAATAAAGAGATTAAAAGACTCCCAGATATATGTCAATTTGTTGTATACATATGATAATGAGGGGATAAAAGACACATGTATTCGATAAATGGTACTGGACAAACTAGCATTTATAGTTGGAAAAAAGTAAAGGGAGCATTGAGAAAAAATTCCTGACAGAACAAAGATTAAAATAAAATGTAAAAACAAAACCACAAAAGTACTAAATAAAAGCATGGACAAATATTTTATAATCTGTAAGTAGGAAAATCCCTTCTAATCATTGTATTAAAATCCAGACAACATAAAGGGAAAGATTAACAGGTCAAAATAAGATTATACATAGCAAAAAAAACCTCATAAACAAGACAATAAGGCAACCCAGGGAAAAAATACACACAACACGCATGACAAAGAGCTAATAACCTTAACATAAAGAAATAGAAAAAGGATATAAACAGAAAACACACAAGGATCAATAAACCAAAAAATGCTCAATGTTACTGATATTTTTTAGAATGTACATTATACTAGAAATTTATTTACCCATATTAGAAAAGATGAAAAACTGAGTAACAACTAGTACTGATGAAGAAACACAGGCAGACACAAACATGGCTGGAAGGAGTATACATTTACAATCTTTTTGGAGAGGAATCTGGCAGTCTTTATTACATTTTTTTTATAGTAACAGAGCATTAAAAAGACAATAACACATTTATCAATTAAAAAGAAAATTAGTTCTACAACATTAACTCGATCCTGAACCCAAGTCATCAAATAGTCAATGTATTTTGGTGCAGAACATTTGATTGGCTTTTTAATATTAGTACCATCTGCCCAATGATATTCATATCTGGAGAGAAAAAAGTTTTAGTGATAAAGTTTTCAAAAACATGTTACAACTTGTAATCAAAGTAGGTTCACAGTTTGTCAACAGAAGTTATATATATAGTACTATAGTATAGTATAGTATATATATTTAGTAAATTACCTAAAGTTCTACTGAAGACTACTTGAGAGTTCCCTGTAGAAGTACAGTTGACCCTTGAACTATGTGGGTTTGAACCACACAAGGTCCACTTACAAACAGATATTTTTCAATAGTAAATACTACAAGATCCATGGTTGGTTGAACCCGTAGATGCAGAGGAACCATGGATACGGAGGGCCGACCATAAGTTACACTGTATTCTGAAATGTGATGGTAATAAATGGAAAAGAAAAGGAAGGCAGTGTGGCAGCTGGCTGTGCCAGAATCTGTTTTACAACACAGCCCTGAGAAAGACAAAGGAACTGAATTCCTGTCTGTTAGACAGAGGGTGCTGAGAACTGGGTAACGTGCTGATGGATCCACCACATTCTGAGCTTGTTGGCCATTAAGTAATCATCAACACAGCCAAGATTATAAAACCCTGTTTCTTGGAGAGGGTTTTGAAGAAACAATCTTAGGCATGCGTCTTTTTCTACCTCACCTTTGCTGAGCTAGAATGATTAATAAGACTTAATCGAAACTTCACTGTGTGAAGCATTTAAGCCAAAGATAGTTTGAGGAATAAAACTTAACACTTCACAAAATAAAAAACATCTCTCCTAAAATAACATAATAAAAATAGGACTCAAACTCATTGGGGCCCTTTTTTTCCTTTACATCTATAGCAAATTCAGAAAGGACTATTTCTTCCCAAGAGGTAAATATCTTGCTACCATCTATCATCACATAAAATCAATAATTTGTTATAGGAAAAAAGGCCGGAAGGACACACTAAAATGTTAATTCCATCACATCTTAACTTTATGGGTGATAAACAGTTCCATCTCTTTCTCAACATTTCTAGAAATTTATGATAGTCAAAAAAATTTTAATCTAGCATCTTTAAGCCAGATAACTAAAGCAGCACAATTTGGAGGTAACTAACAGTAAATAAGCACAACAACAAAAAAAAATCAAATATTAAAGGGTCAACTAAAAACTCTTCCAAGAAATTAATTTAAAAACCAGAAACAGAACCATAATGTTAATAAAATTGAAAAAAATAACTTTTGTAAAAGCAAGATAAACCTAACTCAAACTTCTTTACTTTCAATCCTTCTACTGAATATTCATACTTAATATAATGCAATTATAAAAAATCAAAATACTGGGTACCACATACCAAAGTATTTAATAACTAAAAGCTTATAGGTAAACTTTTTGTTTTCACAAGCAAATGGGTAAGAAAAACAAGTCTTTAATTTATATCAACTGGTGATTAGCTTTATTTGGTAATAATTCAAATACCTATATAATAGCCAGTATATGTACCTTGGACCTGCAGACATGACTGGACAGCTTGCTTCAGTGCAGAATTCTGTGATAGTTCCATATAACATGTTGATCTGGTTGAAGAAATCCACAGCTGGAAAGATAATGGCAGAACTGTGTTAAAATGTCTGTGTAAACACAACAAAACATCAGACCTCTCAGTCAGAGGATTCAGCCAAGAATCCTCAGGAGATTCAACAATCCAGGGGCACTATAAATTCTCTTTCTAAGTTGCTACACCTAAGTAAAGTTAACTTTTAATATACATTCACTTTTAATATACTAAGCTTTTAAACAGCCTGTAAGCAGGAAAATAAAATATTAGGGATAATTCTAATGTAATGGTGATTATTACATTAGAATATACAATTTGATCATATATAAGCAAATGAAAAAATCCATAGCTTCTTACCAATCTGGACCAGACAATATCATTTGTGTTGGGAAAGAGAAAAAAATCGTTGCGGAATATATTGGGAGGGAGGTGTATCAGCTGTGTCAGGCATTTAAAAAATCTAGTTCATCATAAAAAATTGAGACCTAGTGCATATTGAGGACATAAAAAAGACAGGAGATAATGTCCCTTCCCCTAGAGTCTCCAGCTAACAAAAGGGACAAAATTAAATGAGAGGAGTAATACAACATATAAGAAGATAGCATACAAAGGCCAACAATAAGTGCTAGAAGAGTTCAGAGAAAAGGCAACATCTCGAGGAGCTGAGATAGTCAAGGAGTACTTCCTAAAGGAGCTTCAGCTAGATCTGGAAGAAAACAGAAGAGGAAGGGGGTAAGAAATGAACTTAACTGAGTGAAACATATTACTCTGTGCAAAGAGAACCACATAAGCCTTGGAAAGCTTGTTTAAAAATGTCTTAGTTCCCCATCTAAAAGACTACCTAAAAAATCAACTAGGGCTTTTCCAAGTTTCTTAGAAAACAAATCAATATTCCACCATGTCAAAAGGAATTTTATACAAAACCCCCTCACTTATAAACCTTCCTCTTAAATTAGTCATGTTTCTAAGAAAGTAATACTTAGGCATTCAATAGTCATTCAAAACAAAGAGTGTGCCCAGATGGTGTGCTGGTTTATTGATCTGTTCTCAAAATACGGTCCAGAGATCCCCTGTTTCAGAGGGGAATCTCTGAGGTCAGAAACATTTTAATTGCTCTGAATTTTCACTCTCCTCAGGAGGCACAGTGGAGTTGTCCAGAGGCTCCATAATGTATGACATCACAACAGACTGAATGCAGAAGCAGATAGGAGAATCCAGCCAACCTCCTATTAAGTCAGACATTAAGATTTGCAAACCTGTAAAACAATGCCACACTTCTCACTAAAATTTATTTTGGAAAATAGTCATTTTTCATAAAAATATATTTATGTTAACATGTATTTTAAAATAAGTATTTAAACTTGCTCAGTTTTAATTTCTAACCAGTATCACTAAACATAACCCACATAATTAAAAGCCCTTTAAGGTTCTCAATAATTTTTAAGAGAATAAAGGGATCCTGGAACCAAAAGGTTTGAGAACAGTTGATTAGAGCATTAAGTCTCAAAGAAAAATCGAAAGCTGAAGAAGGCCAACAGATGCCTTCAGAATAAAAGATGATATACAGATGGCCAACAGACACATGAAAAGATGCTCAACATTGCTAATTATTAGAGAAATGCATATCAAAACTACAGTGAGGGGGCTTCCCTGGTGGCGCAGTGGTTGCGCGTCCGCCTGCCGATGCAGGGGAACCGGGTTCGCGCCCCGGTCTGGGAGGATCCCACATGCCGCGGAGCGGC
>NC_041225.1:88820307-88844382 GCF_002837175.3 Physeter macrocephalus
AAAAAAAAAAAAAAAAACTACAGTGAGGTACCGCCTCACACCAGTCAGAATGGCCATCATTAAAAAGTCTACAAATAACAAATGCTGGAGAGGATGTGGAAAAAAGGGAACCCTCCTACACTGTTGGTGGGAATGTATCAATAAATTGGTGCAGCCACTGTGGAAAACAGTATGGAGGTTCCTCAGAAAACTAAAAATAGAGTTACCACATGATCCAGCAATCCCACTCCTGGGCATACATCCGGACAAAACTATAATTCAAAAACATACAAGCACCCCTATGTTCATAGCAGCACTATTCACAATAGCCAAGACATCGAAACAACTTAAATGTCCATCAACAGATGAATGGATAAAGATGTGGTACATATATACAATGGAATATTACTCAGCCATAAAAAAAGAACAAAATATGGGACTTCCCTGGTGGTCCAGTGGTTGAGACTCCGCACTCTCAATGCAGGGGGCATGGGTTCAATCCCTGGTCAGGGAACTGAGATCCCACATGCCTCACAGTGCAGCCAAAAAAAAAAAAAAGAAAAAAATAATGCCATTTGCAGCAATGTGGATGGACCTAGAGATTATAATACTAAGTGAAGTAAGTCAGAAAAAGACGAATACCATATGTCATCACTTATATGTGGAATCTAAAATATGACACAGGGGCTTCCCTGGTGGCACAGTGGTTAAGAATCTGCCTGCCCAGTGCAGCGGACACGGGTTCGATCCCTGGTCCAGGAAGATCCCATGTGCCACGGAGCAACTAAGCCCGTGTGTCACAGCAACTGAGCCTGAGCTCTAGAGCCTGAAAGCCACACTACTGAGCCCACGTGCCACAATTAATGAAGTCCCCACGCCTAGAGCCTGTGCTCTGCAACAAAAGAAGCCACCAGGATGAGAAGCCCTCACAACGCACGAAAAGCAGCCCCCGCTCACTGCAACTAGAGAAAGCCTATGCACAGCAACCGAAGACCCAATGCAGCCAAAAATAAATAAATAAAATCAATAAATTTAAAAAATAATAAAAATTTTAAAATAAAATAAAATATGACACAAATGAACCTATTTATGAATCAGAAACAGAATCATGGACATAGAGGACAGACTGGTGGTTGCCAAGGGGGAAGCGGTTGGGGGAGGGATGGAGTGGGAGGCTGGGGTTAGCAGATGTAAGCTTTTATATATAGAATGGATAAACAACAAGGTCCTACTGTATATCACAGAGAACTATATTCAATATCCTATGGTGAACCATAATGAAAAAGAACATAAAAAAAGATATATGTATATGTATAACTGAATCACTTTGCTGTATAGCAGTAATTAACACAACACTGTAAATCAACTGTACTTCAATTTAAGAAAAATCAAAAAAAAAGATAATAATTTGAATAAGGTTACAAAAAAGGGGTCTTTTCTGAATAGATAATATGTCACATGGTTCACATGCCAAAAGATAGATAAAAATATACAGTGAAAAATCTAAGTTCCAACCACTCCAACTTCCCCCCTACACAGGTAACTACTATACTAATTTTTTCTGTGTCATGCCCCCTAAGTTTCTTTATCCCATCTAACACAAAAGATAACACATTACATAGTTCTACACCTGATTTTTTTTTCTCTTAGTAATATGAATAATGGCTTTTTAATGAGTTGAGAAAAATAAAATTTTTCTTAATGTGGCTACTAGAAAATTTTAAATTCCATTTGTAGCTCACAATATATTTCTATTGGACCACACTGACCAAGGCAATGATTATCAACAGTTGAATACCACATAAAAAGACAACTAGACACTATGGAAATATCTACACTGTTGGAAGTATATACCACCACCTACGAAGTAGTCTTAAACAAAATCAAACCTGAATCTGATCAAAGCTCCAAATCTGTTCTAACATGGTAGCCACTAGACACACAGGGCAATTTACGTTAAAATGAAGTTAAATTTAAAATTCATTTCCAGTCACAGTAGCCACATTTCAAGTGCTAAATGGCCACAGTGAAGATATACAACATTTGCCTAATCACAGAAAGTTCTCTTGGACAGTGCTGCTCTAGATTTAACATTTACAGGAAATAAAAGAACAAGATAATGGACGCCTTGGGGATGTTATCAGGAAAATTCATTCTGTAGAAAACAAACTGGTTTCTTCAACAACAAAAACAGCAAGGAAAAATAACTGCAATGAGGGGCAACCTGTGAATTAAGAGATTCAAGAAACATATGTACAGACCTTGCTGGATCCTGATTTAAACCAACCATATATTTTTATTCTTTACTTTCATAAAAATATTTATTTGGCCGCTCCAGCTCTTAGTTGCAGCATGCAGGATCTAGTTCCCTGACCAGGGATTGAACCCGGGCCCCCTGCAGTGGGAGCGTGGAGTCTTAACCACTGGACCACCAGGGAAGTCCCCTTATATTTTTTAAAAAAGAAACATTTATAGGACAATCGGGGGAAATGTGAACATTAACTGGATATTTGATAACATAAAGGAATGATGGCACTGTCATTACCTTTAAAAGGGGAAGTTCTTATCTTTTAGATACTGAAATATTTATAGATAAAATAATATGTCTGGGATTTGCTTCAAAATAATCAGGGTAGTGTACAGAAGCAGCACAATTGGCCATGAATTGATAATTGTTGAAGCTGGATAATGGATACCTGGGAATTCATTCTACTTGTTTCTCTCCTTCTGTATGTTTGAAAATTTCCATTAAAAAGTTTTAAAGATTCCTGGAACAACTAAAATTCCTAATAGACTTAAACCCTATCATCCAGTACTGATCTCATCTCAGAAATGATAGACACTAATATTCAAATCTCTAGCCCCAGCATATCCTTCCATGTCATGCCCTTACTTCTTGAATTCAGAGTGACTTTCAGCTCACGGGTCCCTCTGTTTTCTCCCAATCTCTCAATTTTCTTCTGACTACTCCTAACTCACAATAATCAAGTGACTGACCATAGCAACTGCACTAGACTTTTCTGTATACACAGGCAGATGAAAGCTGCTAGGAGTGGGGGCACAACTATGAAGATGGATCCCTACAACGTCATGTCCACCACAGCTTTATCAATCTTTCATTAGACCTTACTCAGCAATTCAGACCATTCTCCTCAGAGATCACCCCAAAATACTCTTCATTTCTCCTCAGGTCTCTCTATTTAACCACACAAGCTACAATCAGGTACACTCTGAAGAGAACACACTTTGGATGTATTTGTACTTACATGTTTCTTTACAGATAATCTGTTTTACTAAGACAGCTATACCCATAAGAAAATTCATTAACAAAAGGATTTTAGCAAAATCTTCTTATAAACCAGTAAAGTTGAAAGTTATTAAAAACTTACTGTTAACCGCAATCCATTCATTGAGGTCCTCTCCCTCTGGCAACATAACAGCTTGTCTCAGATTCCCACTTCCTAGAGTTGCTTCTGCATGTTTTAAGAGTTCATACTGATGAGATCCTTCAGGGATATTCTTCTTTGGTTTGAATGTTTTAGAAGAGCGGCTACTACTGTTAGGTTAAAAGTAAAAGTACATCAATTCTTAGGACCGGAAGCAGAATGACAATTTTAGGCATATAAATTGTTTTGAAATTAAAAAATATTCCCTGAAAAGTGCCAAGATGGGGGGTAGGGGAGGAGAGAATAAACACAATAAAAGAAAGAGTTAAATTGTTTCCCCTACATAGAAACAGGATTAGCAGCACAATTTCACATAGAAGGCAATTTTACTATGCCTCATGAAGCAGTCTGGTGTAACAGAAAGGGCACCTTAACCAAAAGAAGAAAAAATGTGGATTCTAGTTCTTGATCTGCCACTAACTCTGTGACTGCCTGAAAAACCTAACCTCCTTTGGCCTCAATTTTCACCTAATAGTGCTGTGAGGGTGTTAGCTCTAAGGTTCAGATAGCTCAAAAATCCAGTTTTCTATCAAAATATTTGTGATGCCATCAAAGCAAACCAGAGAAGTAGCACTAACATTTTAGAGTTTATAGCAAGGAAAATAAATGAGACAACTGGTTTTGTGGGGGGGGTTATTCCTGTCTCACACCATTAATAAGGAAGGTCTTCCTAACATGACACAAAGCCCAGAAAAAATGGACAGCAAGGAGACATAGCAAGGAGACAAGGAGACAAGTAGCAAAAAAAAGTACTTGCAACATATATTAAAAGTATTAACTAAATTATAAAGGGCTTTTATAATCTGTTAAGAAAAAGGCAAAGAATACTTTAGAAAAATGGGCTAAGGAGATGAATACACAATTCAGAAAGAAAAACAGAATGACAAATGAACATATGAAAAGCTGTTCAATTAAAATTAGATTTATTTTTCCTTAACCTGAGTGTCAGAAATCAGAACAATTACATTAGTGTGGGCTAGGGTAGAGAGAAATTAGTACTTTAATTCGCTAATGGTCAAAGTGCATTAACATTTTAAGAGGGCAACACGGCAATATCTATTAACACTGAAATGCTTCTCAATCCATCCCTTCTACTTCTAGGTGTCTCTCCTCGATATGGATAAGGATGTGTTTCCCAAGACTGTTTTTAATAGCGAAAAAACTGGAAATGATCCTAAAGCTTACTGGTAGAGATATGATACATCTATATCATGGAATACCATACAGTAGTTAAGAATAACAAGATAGAGGTACTTGTGTTCACACCAATAGATCTCAATACTTGCTTAAACATATTACAGAATGAAATGTACAGCAGAAGCCCATTTTCTAAATGCATAGAAAGGGTCACCCATCAAACTGATAGTGGTGATTACTTCTAGGAAGGGGAAGGGAATAAAACTGAGGACTTTCACTTTACCTGAGTAATTTGAATTTTAAGTAAGACTGATTATGAAGTAAAAAGGAGTTCTGAAAACAATAAAAATCAAATATGGAAAGTTTGTGTTTAACATGATAAAGAGCTAAATTTAATAAGCTAAATAAATTAGAGGGAATGGCCCTTTTAATAGAAACAAGCTGTGAATGACAGGTAGCTAAATATTTTCCGTACTTAGCAAGAAATGATGTCTCAAGGTTCAGTATGATCTTCATCTAAATTAAGACTTTTGTGCTTCAAATGGCACCATCAAGACAGTGAAAAGAATCCACAAAGTAGGAGAAAATACTGCAAATCATAGATGTGATAAGGGACTTGTATCCAGGATAAAGAATTTTTACAACTTAAAACCAAAAAGACAACCCCATTTAAAAAATGGTCAAAGGATCTGAATAGACATTACTCCAAAGAAGATACATTAATGGCCAATAAGCACACGAAAAGATGCTCAACATCATTAGTCATTAAGGAAATGCCAATTAAAATCACAATAAGATACCATTTCACATCCACTTAGGATGCCTATAACCAAAAATGCAATTAACAAGTGCTAGGGAGGGTGTGGGTAAATTGAAACTCATACAGTGCTGATGGGAAGGCAAAATGGTGCAGTGCTTTGAAAGTCTGGCAGTTCCTTAAAAGGTTAAACACAGTTACCATATAACCAGGCAATTCCCAAGAGAAAGGAACACATACGTACATCCAAGTTTATAGCAGTATTATTCATAATAACCAAAAGTGGAAACTCAAATGTCCATCAACAAAACAAAGTTTAAAAGAAATAAACAGCCTCACATCTAGGTGCAAAAAGCAAATAAGAACTGTGCATCCACAAACAAAGCACTAACAGAAAAAAAAGACTGGGGGTGGTGGTGGTGGTGGTTTCTAGTAATATGGAAATTTGCAATTAAAATATAAATCAAAGATTTTTTGATATTGTAATCATACTCTGAAGACTATACGCTTCAAAGAATAATACAAAGGAGGGGAAAAGCGATTTAGACAAAGATAGTCTCAGTAGTCCTATTTTATAATAGCAAAATACTAGAAAGAATCCAAACTTCTCACAATAAGAAACGGAGTACACTCTGGTTATGAAACACTATTTTAGATGTCAAGTACGTGAGTGATGCCCATAACTGAAAATGGATTATTTATTCGCTCATACAATACATATTTAAGCAACATGCTAGGTAAAGAGAGCCACCTGAGAAAAATAAGGTGCTAGAGCAATGCTTCTCAAACCTTAATGTGATGAAGAATCATCAGAGAATTTACAAACTTTCCCACTGAAGGCTCATTTGGGCCCAGACGTTATCTCTAAAATAGGATTCTACTGAGTTAAAAAGAAGTTAGTTAACTATACAAATTCACAAAGTGGGCTGAATCAGAATTGGATGCAAGGCCCGCAGCTTAACTTCAGCGGCGCTCCCACATTTTCCTGGGGCTGCATTTTTCCGTGGGGGTAATTTAATACTGACGATAGTAAAGCTGGACGTACGGTGGAGTAAAAAGCTAAGTCAGCATATGCATCGTTACGAAAAGGCTCGAGACTCGAGACAGATTGAGACCCCCAGATCGTCCCTCTGCCCTCAGGTGCCCTCGGGCGGAAAAGTCTGGAGGCACTACCGGCCTCGGGGCCTTTCTACTCCCCAACCTTCTCGCTCCGCTTCCTTTGCCTCGACCTTCATCTCCCTCTGCTTCTGCCCACATCCAAGGCCCCACCCCGTGACCCCGAGCGCGGGCAAAGCAAGCGCCGGGCACCCGACCCCGGCCCCGGGGACCCGCCCTCGCCTCAGGCGTCCGTCCGCCCCTCCCGGGCCTCGGCCCTCAGCCCTGGAGCCCTCGACCGGGCCACACTCACAAGAGGAAGCTCATCTTCTATCCTCGGAGGGGAGGGGAGGGGCCGCTGGCCCCTGCCGCGGACAGGATTCGGAGCCCGCGCGGGACCGAGGGGGAGCGGAAGGTCCTCAGCCAGCGGACAGCGGAAGCCCGCGCCGCCGCTGCTCCGAGCTGGGATCGAGCCGGGGCAAGCAGGTGAGAGCAACTGCACCCGCCTCGCCCCCCTCCCCCACCTTACAGACCCAAAATGCGGAACCAGCAAAATCTCGCGAGCTAAGGCTTCGTTCTGCTCCTCCCCGCTGAGAGGGTCTCGAGAGGCCCCTTTTCGCACCGCCCGCTCCTCCGCCTCAGCCAATCAGCAGCCTCTAGGCCGGGACTTCCGCTCCCGGAGGCGTGGTGGAATTGCGGTCTTCAGACTGGAAGTGTGGCTGAGCTTGTGCGTGGTTCGAATTGTTGCTAATGTCTTGCAGCTGTCTAGATGTCAAGGGGCCTCTGTGAGCGCAAACAATTTTTATTTTTATTTTTTTCCGCCGTGCTGTGCTACTTGCGGAATCTTAGTTCCCCAACCAGGGATGGAACCCAGGCGCACGGCAGTGAAATGGCCGAGTCTTAACCACTGGACGGCAAGGGAATTACCCAAAATTTTTTTACAATTTAAATTTGATTTTTAAGTTGAGCTCTGACTCACATAGCATAAAATTCACCCTTTTAAAAAGTACGCTCCTGTGGTTTTTTTTTGTGTGTGTGTATTCAGAGTTGTGCAACAATAGCCATTATCTGATTCTAGAACATTTTTTTCCATCACCCCAAAAAGAAACCGGTACCCATTAGCAGTCCCCATGTCTCCCTCCTCCCAACCCCTAGCAACAACTAGTGTACCTTCTTTTTATATGAATTTGCCTAATCTGGATATTTCATGTAAGTGGAACCACACAATATGTAGTGTTTTGTGTCTGGCTTCTTTCCCTTATGTTTTTCAGATTCATGCATGTTGTAGCATGTATCAGTACTTCATTATTTTTTACGGACGAACACTATTCCATTGTATGAATATACCATGTTTTGTTTATCCATTCATCTGTTGATGGACATTTGGGTTGTTTCCACTTTTTGGCTATTATGAATACTGTTGCTACAAACATTCCTGTACTGGTTTTTGTGTGGATGAATGTGGTCTTTTCTTTTAGGTATATGCCTGGGAGTGGCTGGGTCATATGGTAACTATATGTTTAAACTTTGGGGTAACTGACAGATTGTTTTCCAAATTGGCTGCACCATTTTACATTCCCACTGGCCAATATCTGAGGGTTCTGATATTTCCACATCTTTGATAGCATTTGCTATTATGTATTTTTCTAATTATAGCCATCCTAGTGGGTGTGAAGTGGTATCTCTTGATTCTGATTTGCCTTTCCCTGTTGGCTGATGTTGAGAATCTTTTCATGTGCTTATTGGCCTTTGAAACAAATACATTTTTATCTTCCTTTAAGTTACCTCAGGCCCCCAAAAGACCATCTGAAAAAGGGTCCTGGTCCAATAACAGTCTTCATCCACTATCTCCACAACATTACCATTTCTTTTGTTCCTCAACACCAGTCAGTCCACATTCTGCAGGGTGCCTGCCCTCCCACAGAAAATTCTCTCACCAAGCTCTCCAGTGTCAGTTTCCAAATCTCACAGGCATTTTTCAGTCATTATCTTACTTGCCATTTAGTTCTATCTGGCCCATCCCACTAGACTCCTGATTTGATTACTGATTTTATTTTTCAAGAACCTCTTTGTCCCTCCCTGTGATCTGGCTTCTATAGGGTACAAGTAGGGCACAGAGAAGGGGAAACCATGGCCAGATGTGTTGGTAATAGTCTACTTTAGCCAGGCTTGTTTGGATGCAAGTGACAGAAACCCACACTGTTCATATTTCCATCAGAACTATCTTATGGTTTCTTCCCCACTAGACTGTGAATTCCTTTGGGGGCAAAACATAACTTGTTTATTTGTCATCGCCAGTGCTCAGCACAGTGCCTAGCACACAATAAATGCTCAATGAATGAAGGGTGATATAGACTGGAATTCCCAGACTAACAGGAGGTTGACACAGGAATAAACGGTAATTAGGGCAGTATCACCAGTACTGATAAGATGAAAGGTAGAAGAATTCTAGGCTTTTTATGACTTGGCCTTTAGTTTTCTAGTTTTCTAGAACATTCATGTTGCAGGTGATTTTATTTCATCCAAATATGCCCTGTCACATTAAGTAATGATGTTATTTGGATTTTATTAACTTTACTGGTTTTGTTGGTGTTTAATTTATAACTGTAATTTGATAGCTTTTTAAAAGCTATAAGCATAAGGACATTTAGAAATTTATACTTTTATAATAATTTATATTATTTAAATAATGTAATTGTCATTAAAAATATTTCCAGACAGCATGAGAAGGGAGTTTGTGAAAATTTTCCTCCCTTTTAATGGGATTGTTCCTTAAGTTGGAGAATCACCGAGGATATGAAAGGCCAGCCATTTATAAGAAAACCTTTCCAGATAGCTACATTTGAGAGCAGAGGGGAGGAGGGGGAGCCTTAGGGATTTGGAAATATTTGACCAGGATATCAATATAGACCACTTAGAGATCAAAGATAAGATTTCTGAATGAACAAATATAACAAAACAGAAACAGACTCATAGATACAGAGAACAAACTGGTGGTTGTCATGGTGGGAGCGGGGGCCCGGCGGGGGGGAGAGATGAGTGAAGTAGATGAGGAAGATTAAGAGGTGCCAACTTCCAGTTAAAATGACTTATTTAGTCATGGAGATGTAATGTAGAGTATAGGGAATATAGTCAATATTGTAATAACTTTGTATGGTGACACTTAGTAACTAGACTTATGATGGTGATCATTTGTGTATAAAAATATCGACCTGAAACTAATGTAATACTGCAAGGCAATAATACTTCAATTTTAAAAGTAATAAAATGTAAAGGTAAAATGTAAAAAAAAAATAAGATTTCTGAGAGAGAGAAAAATAGAGTAAAACATAGGAAGAGAGTGAGATCAATTGCTAATTGCTACAGGGCAATTTGCTCCCCTTAGACACAGCCTATAGTCTACAAATACTGGGGAGGTTTTACTCTTTCCTTGGCTCAGTTGGCCAGAGAGATCACTGCACACCATCTGGTCACAGCAGATGTTGAAAGCAGAAGCTAAGCAGCAAATTGTACCGCAGCCAATACTGCCTTTTCTGAACCTCTCCCACCCCCTGCCCCACCCGCATTCATCACGTAGTTCCCCTTTCCAGCTCCCTAGGGCAGAATTTGCAACCTTGCATTTTCATTCTGTATAAGTGTCCTGTCTCATCATTTGAACAAACTCGCTCAAGCCCCACCTCTTCTCACTTTGGTCACAGCAAGGTTCCTGCCCCTCCCAGCTAGTCAGTGCTCTTGGCAGCCTGTGTTTTAGCCCCTGTCACAAGTGGATGAAAAAAGACAGACAGTAAAGTTGCTAAGCTGTCCCTGCTCATTATTTCATGACTCAGGTCACAGGTCGTGAAAGAGAAATCCCAATTTGTTGAACATGGAAAACTCACTCAGTGAAGAAGCCATGTGAAAGTTTCAACTTTGAAAATGTCTTCAGTCTAAGGTCAGACCTCTGTCAGTCACATACACTGGTGAATGCAGTTCATGGCCCTTGCACTCCTCGAGCTCACATTCAGTTGGAGAAGATAGATATTAACAAATAATTACATAATTACTACTAGGAAGAAAAGCACAAAATGCATTAAGAGCATTAAGAGAGCGTAACAGGAGTGACCTAAGAGAGACTGGGGAGTCTCAGGAGATGTCATTTAAGCCGAGACCCGAGAAGGTGAGGTAGCCGAATGAAGAGAGAGGGAAGAGGGTCTACTCAGACTCAACAGCACGTGCAAAGGCTTTGAAGCAGGTAAGAGTTTGCTATGATCAAGGCACCAAAAGAATAGGCTACCATATGACCCAGCAATCCAACTACTGAGCATATACCCTGAGAAAACCATAATTCCAAAAGACACATGCACCCCAATGTTCGTTGCAGCACAATTTACAATAGCCAGGACATGGAAGCAACCTAAATGTTCATCAACAGAGGAATGGATAAAGAAAATGTGGCACATATATACAATGGAATATTACTCAGCCATAAAAAGGAACAAAATTGGGTCACTTGTAGAGACGTGGATGGACCTAGAGACTGTCATACAGAGTGAAGTAAGTCAGAAAGAGAAAAACAAATATCGTATATTAACACATATATGTGGAATCTACAAAAATGGTATAGATGATCTTATTTGCAAAGCAGAAATAGAGACACAGATGTAGAGAACAAATGTATAGATACCGGTGGGGGGGCGGTGGGGGTGATGGGAAGAATTGGGAGATTGGTATTGACATATATACACTACTGATACTATGTATAAATTAGATAACTAATGAGAACCTACTGTATAGCACAGGGAACTCTACTCAGTGCTCTGTGGTGACCCAAATGGGAAGATAATCCAAAAAAGAGGGGATACATTTATACGTATAGCTGATTCATTTTACTGTACGGTAGAAACTAACACAACGTTGTAAAGCAACTATACTCCAATAAAAATTAATTTAAAAAAAAAAGGCACCGGAAGAGGCCAGTGTAATGAGAATGTGGTAGGCAAAGGGAAAGTGAAGGGAGCTGAAACCAGCCACCAAAAACTTAGATCTTAGTTGAAGCCGGTTGGCCAGCCATTGAAAGGTTTTCAGGAGAAGGATGATGCCATCTACACTTTAAAATGTGGAAGCAGTTAAGAGGGTATTGTGGTTGTCTGGGCAGAAGATGGAGTTGACCTAGACTAGATCAATGGAGAGAAGTAGACAGAACTGAGGTCTACTCTGGAGAAATAATTCAGTGATGAGCTGACTGTGAGCCAAGGCTAAGTTCTGTGTTTCTGGCACAAACAACTAGCTGGTTGTTCCCAATTACTAAGATAGAGAAGATGGGAGGAAAAGCAGCTACTAAGATAGAGAAGATGGGAGGAAAAGCAGCTTTGGGAGTAGATCAGGAGTTCTGTTTTGAATGTATTAACACTGAAATATCTACGATGCAGATATATACAGGTCTGGAGCTCAGAGAAGAGACCAGGATGAAGATCATCTTGGGAGGTACCAACATATAGATATTCACAGCCATGGCAGTGGATAAAATAGCCAGGGGGAGAGTACAGAGTAAGAGATGCCAGGGTAGAACCTTGAGGAGCCCTGATATTTAAAGGCCACATAGAAAGAAGAAACTGGCAAAGGAGGTTGAGAAGGAGCAGCCAGAGAAGTAGGAAGGAAACTAGGAGGGGATGTTATAAAAGCAAGAGAAGAGTGTTGAAGGTTAAGAGAGGGAGTCAACTCTATGGAATGATCTTGAAAGTTCCAGGAAGAGGACTGAAGGGAAAGTTTATAAAAGTGGTGACCTTGGGGAAATCTTCTGACTGTGTTCTCATCTTCACGTTCCACTGTGGTGATTTAGGAGAGAAGCTTTATAAATGCCATCAGTGTGGGGGAGGAGAGTCAGGCAGGAACCAGATGTACTGATGAAAACCTTTGTCACCCAGGCATGTCCTGTGGTACTCACTGAGGAGTAGCCTTCTCTGAAAGTGTACTCTTTTTTTGCTTCAACTGTTTTTAATTGAATGATTCTTTAAATTCTATAGTACTTTACAATTTTCAAAATTTTCACATTTCATATAATCCCCTTGAAAGCATACTCTTGAGTAAGAAATGGTGACAAGAATTTGGCTCAGATTGCCTTCAGTCACAAAGAGAACCCAAAGACTCTAAAGTTTTTAACGCCTTTTCTCATATTTTTTGCCATTTTCCTTTGCTATCTTAACCCTGCCACTTACTAGCTGTGCACCCTGCCACTTACTAGCTGTGCACTTACTAGCTGTGCACCTGTGCACTTATTTAACCTCTTTGTACCTCAGTTTTCTCATCTGTAAAATAGGGACAATAATAAGACTGATAAGAGGATTGGATAATACACGTAAAATACTCAGAACAGTGCTAATATATGTTGGCTATTATTAGTCTCAGAAACCAAAGTTTGTGTTGTTGATGTCTTTTCTTTTCTCCTAAAGTTCAAAAGCTATTTCTCTCGTGTCTTAAAAAAGAAAGGGACTTCCCTGGTGGTGCAGTGGTTAAGAATCCACCTGCCAATGCAGGGAACATGGGTTCGAGCCCCGGTCCGGGAAGATCCCTCATGCCACGGAGCAACTAAGCCCGCGAGCCACAACTACTGAGCCCGCATGCCACAACTACTGAAGCCCGCACACCTAGATCCCGTGCTCAGCAACAAGAGAAGCCACCGCAATGAGAAGCCTGCTCACTGCAACGAAGAATAGCCCCCGCTGGCCACAACTAGAGAAAGCCTGTGCGCAGCAGCAAAGACCCAAAGCAGCCGAAAATAAATAAATAAATTTATATTTTAAAAAAAAAAGGAAATGGATTTGAAAATTAGATTTGCCATTTACTAGCTGTGTGATCTTCAGGAAGTTACTAACCACTCTGTGCCTCAATTTCCTCATCTGCAAAATGGAGATAATAGCAGTACACTGCTTTATAGAGTTATGGTGAGGATTAAATGAGTTATGAAGCGTAAAGCATTTAGAACAGTGCCTGGCACATAGTAAGTGCTACCTGTTAATTATGTTGTTCTCTGCAGCTAATCACTTCCCTCAGTATTGCCATCACCTTTAATCTTGAATGTAATAAAATGAGGACAAGTAGAAAGTGTGTAGATTTTTTTTCATAATAAAATACAAGTTTTGATTTATTTGTAATTAATTCTAAGGAGATAATAAGCAAGAACATGATGGATTGGCATCTAAGTACTGAAGTTTGGAAGACAAACAATATTTTCCATAACAATTTTTGGTGCTGCTGTCAGAAACATGTATTTTTAACCACTTTGGTAAAACATCATCTCTCTTTAAAAAATCATACAAAGGGCTTCGCTTCCCTGGTGGTGCAGTGGTTGAGAATCTGCCTGCCAGTGCAGGGGACACGGGTTCGAGCCCTGGTCTGGGAAGATCCCACATACCGCGGAGCAACTGGGCCCGTGAGCCACAACTACTTGAGCCTGCGCTTCTGGAGCCTGTGCTCTGCAACAAGAGAGGCCGCGATAGTGAGAGGCCCGCGCACCGCGATGAAGAGTGGCCCCCGCTCGCCGCAACTAGAGAAAGCCCTCGCACAGAAACGAAGACGCAACACAGCCATAAATAAATAAATTTATTTTTTAAAAAAACAGATAAATAAATTTATTTTAAAAAATCATACAAAATTTTTGTAAATGGTAAAAATTTAGTAAGAGTTCTTTTTGGCAGGCCAAAAAGAAGAAAAAGGAGGAAAAAGAAGAGGAGAAGAAAAGGAAGAAGACAGGCATGCAGGCTAATAAAGTACAACCTTTGGGGAGGATCATGTCATTAAATGTTCTGTAACCCTGTCAGCCTTCCTTGTTCCACTTGCTCCATTCCAGCCATTACATTCTGCCAAATGCCCTCTCTTCAATCTGACCTCACGCAACTGTGATAGACATATTCTGTGAAAGAACATCGGTTTTGAATGAAGACAGACCTATGTTTAATCCTGGCACTGCCATTACTAGCTGATGGTCATGGGCAAATTACTTTAACTTTGTGAGTTTGTTGCTTCTTCTGTAATAGATATAATAATATATTGACCTCACAGGAACATTAGGATTATATGAGTAAATGTAGGGGAAGTATCTAGCATATTTCCCGGCACGTGGTTAATGGTCTGTGAAACTAGTTCCCTTTTCTCCACAGTCTGACTCCCTGCCCGCTTTCCTATCCTGTCAAGTAAGTAAGGTCCCCTTCCTTCTCCTTGAAATTAGAAGAAAACTGAACTGCATCTCCTCAGGGTGCAACACGGACTCCCCCAATATCCAGAACCCTTTAAACAGAAGCCACCCCCAGTTCAAATATAAGAAAGAGAAGAATTGAAGAAAGAACCTAAATCCTGAAAATTCTGAGGCTGATATTCTCCAACCACTGGATCCTTAACCTGCTGCCTTTCACCCTATAATGGTTTATGAAGGAGATGTGCAAAGTGGCCCTGTAAATAACTGGAGGCTTCTGTGCAGTCTTCTGAACAAAGTTCCCAGCTTCTTATGAGCTGGGATGGACTGCTTGTGAGCCACGAGCTCTCCTGTTTTCTGTCGGCCTTATGGCCCTGTCAAAAAGGCTGAACATACTCCTCGGCCTGCTTCCCTGAGTCCACACTTTCACTATGGCCATAAAGGTGATTCCAGTATAAAGGCGAGGACAGGACTTTGCCAAGAGTCAGGGGTCCCTCCACTCAGCTCCCAGAGGCCCCTGGGCACACCTCTGTCACTTACCTACTCAACTGTTGACATGATTTGTCTTCCACCTCACTGAGCTAGAAACCTAGTTAGAACAAGTTTGTATCTTATTCAACTTTTAAAAAATATCCTTACTTCCAAGCACAGTGCCATTTACCTAATCCTGGGTGTTTCTGATTGGTGCTGGAGTGGGTGTCATTTTGTCTCTGCTTCTTAATCTTTTTTGTACTTTCCAGTGTGTATGCGTACATGTGTGTGTTTTAAACAAAGAACATGAATTGCTTTCATAGTAAGAAAAAAGGAACAATTCTCTGGTTGGGTGTTTCAGAGACTGGGCTGTCCTGTCTTAGTACTGTCTACTTTGGTGGTATTGAAATAAAGGCACATTGTCCCCCAAACAGTATGTTCTAAGATGAGAGAAAGTCAGGGGTATGAAATGGATAGGCATGGCCCAAACTAGCCTAGTGTGAAAGCAGGATCATGGTCCGGGTGTTGATATTAATTTCCCTAGGGAGGGGTACTAGGGTGTGGTAGACAATCAGAGGGCTTGGGAGAACAGGTTTTACCAATCGATACAGAAACATTTCAATATTTTCACAACTGCAGTGGCTATCCTGATGCCATTATGAGCTCTAGGTCATGAGGGGTGCCCAGCATAATCCTTACTTAGAAATTGCTCTGGGATGATAATGAGTACTTGATTTCCTCAGGTAAATCAGTTATACTGGAGGTTTGACGGGTGGTGGAATGTGTTGGTGTTCATAAGCTCTGTGGTTCCTTCTAGACGTGGAACACTGTTAGAGTTTAGCTGCCAATTCTGTGAGTCCCACCACCATGGCCTCCTCTGCCCAACTGTTCTCTCTCACCCATTTATAGTTTTAAGTGATTTCGCCTGTGTGCGGTCCGGTTTCCTCCTTAGCTATCTATTAAATATTCAGGCCCACGTGAAGTGGAGGGCTAGAGGGAAGGCTTCCATGCCAGGCCTCATCTTGCTGGTGAGTGACTTCAGGCAAGTGGTCATCTCTCTGAGTCTCAGTTTTTTCATCTGAAATGCGGAACATAATATGTACCTCACAGGGTTGTTGGGATTAAAGAAGATGGTGCTGAACCCAGTGCCTGGCACAGAATAAGTGCTCAATAAATGGTACTTAATAGCAGAGCATGGACTCTGGAGCCAGCCTGTCTGGCTTCAATCTCTGCCCTCCCCTTACTAGCACCCTGACCTTAGATATGTTCCTTAAACCTCCTGTGCCTCATTTTCCCCATCTGTAATTGGACATAATAATAGCACTTACTTCATGGCCTTACTGTGAAAATTAAATAGGATAATATTTGCAAAGGGCATACAACAGTGCCTGACACATTATAAGTGTTCAATAAAGCTTAGCTATTATTAGAATGATTATTAATAGATGTTTGGTTATAAATGTGCTTTGTGCTTGCATGAATGAAATGAGTCATGAGATATTAATTGTCTTGGTTTAATAAGCTCACATCATATTGAAACAGGAGGGAAAGGGGCAGGGCACAACCTTTAAAAGAATGACATAACCATAGGACATGACAAAAACTGGTAAGAATCAACTAGGTCCAAGATGGCAGACGATTTGACTTCCAGTGGACCTTGAGCCTCATTATACGCTCATTGTAATATATTAGCATACTAAATGACACACCCACAGGTGCCATGACAATTCTGAGGCCAACCATAGAAGGCCCAAAAGTGGGTGGTGAACCAATTCATGGAAATCCCTGCCCCTTCCCCCAAATAGTTGGAATAATCCACTCATTAGCCTATGAAATTACCCAGCCCATAAAAACTAACCATGCCATATTTGGGGGCATCTCACCTTCTGAGATGCCCATACTCTGTGGAGTGTGTTTCTCTCTAAATAAATCCACTTCTTACCTATCACTTTGTCTCTCACTGAATTCTTTCTGCGATGAGACATCAAGAAACTGAGCTTCATTAGGTCCTGAGACCAGGTGTGTGATCTCAATTAAAAGACCATGGGGGACTTCCTTGGGGGTCCAGTGGTTAAGACTCCATGCTTCCACTGCAGGGAACATGGGTCTGATCCCTGGTTGGGGAACTAAGATCCGACATGCTGCGCAATGGGGCCAAAAAAAAAAAAAGACCCAGCATGTAAGTCCCAATCTGAGTTGCACGGTTTCAATATTTGAAGAGATAGACAGATGCACAAATATCATGTCCTTCTGAGGACTGACATAGGAGTATTCTCATATTCTATGATAGCCCCAAAGAGAGGGCAATTAATTCTGTCTATCGGCAGAATTATGTTATGTTATGTTGAGGCAAAAATGTTCTTTTGCCCGTGTGCGGTCCCAATTCTTCCTTATGTGTCAATGAAACACGTGAGCCCACTTAACGTGGAGGCCCATAGGCAAGATGGGTAAGTCAGGCAGTCTGGGGGTGCAGCCTTGGGGATGAGTAGCAGTGGTTCTGGCGAGTAGATGGAGGAGGGCAATCAAAAAACAGGTAGAAGTACAGGATGTGCTCAGTGGAGGGCAGAGCAAGGAAAGAGTATGCAGAAAGGCTATTTAGGGCCTGAGTTAGAAGGGCCTGAGCACCCCACAGAATTGGGGCTAAAAATTAGAACATAAAGTATTTTTGTTAAACAAGTGGTATTTCAATATAATACTGTGGGATCATGGAGGGAAGTTCTTTCATTAGGCGTAGTAAAAAATATATAATAATGTTCTCATGCTTTCACTCTCAAGAGTTTTCTTTTCGGGAAAAGAGAATTTCCAAAATTTTGCAGAGTGGTGAGAGGGTTGTGTATCCTAAAATCTGGGCATGTCTGGCTCCTTTCCCTCTTCAAAGCCACTGCTGCAAGGTCCAAGCAACTGTAAGGCCCTCCTCACCAGGGCTTGCTGGGGATAGATTCTGTGAGTTATCACACCCAGGCATATAACCTGAGGGCATGCTCTGAGCTGTACAACCTTTCACATCTACTGTCTGGAGGGTTCTCAGCACCACGTTCTTTTTCTTAGTCTCTCCTCTTGATCACTCTATGTCTACCTTTCCCTCAAACCCTAGGAGGGCAGAAATCTGATTTAAAAAATTTTTTTGAAATAATTTCAGACACACGGAAAGGTTGCAGGAAAAGTTCAAGGAATGCTTACATACTCTTCGCCCAATTCCCCAGTTGTTAATATGTTATATTCACTATATGCTTTATCAGCTTCTATTTTTGTATATACATTTTTATGGACTGAATTGTGTCACCACCCCCCCAAATTCATATGTAGAAGCCCTAACCCTCAGTACCTTAGAATGTGACTATATTTGGAAATAGAGCCTTTAAAAAGGCAATAAAGTTAAAATGAGGTGGTCACGGTGGGTTCTAATTAAATCTGACTGGTGTCCTTATGCGAAGAGGAGATTAAGACATACAGAGAGAGGCACCAGGGGGGTGCTCCCAGAGATGAAAGGCCATGTGAGGACAGTGCGAAGGCAGCCACCTGAAAGTCAGGGAGAAAGGCCTCAAGAGAGGGCAAACCTGCCAACACTTTGATCTTGTACTTCCAGCCTCCAGAACTGCAAGAAAATTAATTTTGTTTTTTTTCTACCAATTTTATTGATATATAATTGACATAGACCCTTGTATAATTTTAAGGTGTACAGCATAATGATTTTACTTACATACATCAAGAAATGATCACCACAATAAGTTTAGCAAACAGCCATCATCTCATATAGATATAATAATTTTTTTTAAGCCACCCAGTCTGTAGTATTTTATTGCAGCCCTAACAAAACCTATATATATATATATATATATAACCATTTGTAAGTAAGTTGTAGATATGATGTCCCTTTATCTCTAACAGCAAGTACATTCTCTTACATAACCACAATATGATTAGCTATAGGAAATTTAAATTGATACAATGCTATTAACTGATCTACAGACTTTATTATTATTTTGCCAGTTGTCCTATAATGTCCTTTATAGCAAAAAAGAGAGAAAAAAAAAGAATGAAGGAAAAAGAAAGAAAATAATTGGGGGGGGGGTCTGGGATCACATATTACATTGAATTGTCATGCCCAGGCTCCTTTGATCTACAGAAGTACCTCATTCTTTGTCTTTCATGACTTTGACATTTTTGAAGAGTACAGGCTGCTTTTCTTGTAGAACATCTCTTAGTTTTGACTTGTCGGATATTTCCTTGTGATTAGATCTACTAGTACATTGCAAAATTTCAGGAATGTGCCTTTTTCCTGGACTGTTTTAACATTCCAGGTCTATGATCTCTCCTCTCATTGTGTAAATAAGAAATCTGTAACAATTTTAGGGAATTCAATGGTTTAGGAAAATCACTTTATTCAATAATCAGACTTGCTAAGATTTATGAAGTGGTGTGTCTTCCTCAATGCGTCATATCTGAGGGCATATAATGTGTTTTTGTCCTATTACTGGTGTTAATTTTGATCACTTGTTTAAGGTGATGACTGTCAGGTTTCTCCACTGTAAATGTACCATTTTCTCCCTTTGCTATCTTTTTTTTTTTTTTAATTTGGTTGCGCCTGGCGGGCTCCTCAGTTACGGCTCACCGGCTCCACTGTTGTGGCATTTGAATTCTTAGTTGTGGCATGCATGTAGGATCTAGTTCCCTGACCAGGGATCAAACACCAGCCCCCTGCATTGGGAGCAGAGTGTTTTAACCACTGCGCCACTAGGGAAGTCCCCCCCTTTGCTATTAAAAAAATACTCTGTGGGAGAGATACTTTGAGACTATGCAAATAGGGAGGCCAGTCAGATAAAATACAGGTAGCCCAGTTTAATTTGAATTTCAGGTAACAGACGAATACCTTTTTAGTAAAGTATGACCCCTCCTCCCAATCCAAATTTAACTGGGCATCTTGTATTTTTATTGCAAGATCTGGCAACACTATATGTAAATAACTTGGTCCTCATCCAACTTCACTCAGTTGTTTTGACACCCATTGATGATTCTCAATCAATTTTTACTATGATTTTGCCAAATAGTCGTTTTCTAACTGCATCATTCTTCTACATTTATTAGTTGCTATTCCATCTGCCAATTTTTTATCCACTCTTAAAGCGCCTGGCACACAGTAGGCACTCAGATATTTGGGCAGTGAATGAACGCGTTGGCCGGGCTTCCATGACAACGTTTGGCAGGGGCTTGCCTTTCTCAGCCAGTCTCGGCAAGCTATCGAGCCTTCGGAACCATCCAGGGCCTCGCTCTTGGCGCTTATTGCTCCAATCACGAGCATGGCTTTACTGGGCTTCTCTATGTTTGAAGGAAGACAACCGATCGGTTCCTTCAGCTCCAGCGGCCCAACAGACTGCAAGTGGAGAGCCGCAGGGACCAATGGGTGCCGGCAGGAGGCGGGGCCTGCCACGCGGCAGCAGTATAACTGCAGGGCCCGCGCGCGTTTCCCTCCCGGCGCTGGCCATGGCTGCAGTGTCCCTCTTATCCACTTTGGCCACCCGGCTGCTCCGGCCGGCGCAGAGCTGCAGCCTCCACCATCGCCCCTTCCACCTCTCGGCAGTTCGGTAAGAGGGTCGGGGGGCTGGGTCAGCGCGGAAATCCGAGGGGAACCGAGCGCGGGGCCCGCCCAGGGACTCCCTTCATGAGCATCTCCGTCCCGGGAGGTGGTGGCCACCGAGAGGGGTGTGGCGGGGCGACGTGGCATCCCAGAGTGGCCGCAGCCTACCCCCAGGGCGCACGTTCGGCTGTGTGGGCTGAAACCGGGAGCCCGCCTTTCGGAGGTGCTGGTCTCCTGCAGGCTCCGGGCGTCGCCCTGTCTCAAGGCCAGTCCGCCGGCTGAACGGGGCCCACGGTGTGGAGCGGAGGTGCTGGCGGGCCCTGGGGCGCCGCGACTTACCTGGGAGCATACAGAGGTCACCGGCCAGAGCCTGCCGGCCGCCCTTGGCCCTGATACCAAGAGCGGGAAAGCAGAGGAGATGTTTTGGCGAGTGCGGGGAAGAGTTGTGAGTGAGCAGCCTTCAGTGAGCCGTCCCTTCCCGGGACCCTAGCGGCGGCGGGGGTTAGGGCGGAGCCTTGCTCGCCGGGTACCAGCACTTCCCTCCTTCTCCCGGTCGTGGGTGTGGCTCGCGCTGCTCTACAAGCTGCCCCTTTCCGTCCCAAGAGAATAAATGTGTTGTGGTCACCAGGACTTTGACTGCAGCCCACCCGGAGTCGGTCAGTGCCAGACCGAGTAAATTGAGGTGGTAAACGCCCGGGAAGAGAAGAGGGAAAGCTCTGTTTGCGTTTTCTTAGGGAGGTAATAAATATTTCCTGATTTTTTTTGGATCTCAAATTCCTATTCTAAACCTAGGTTGAAGAATCTTTTTTGGGGGGTGGAGGGGGAGCTGTGATTTCGTTCCTTAAAGCTATGCACCCTCTTTCCCGTCAATCTTTAGAGCCTTTACACTGCAGAGACCTAAGCTTTGTAACAGCAGCCCCTTTATCCAGGCACTGTGCTAGGCTGTGCGGATTCAGAGATGGTAAAAGCGGTTTTCTTTAGTGGAACTTCCATACTTGTCAAGAGGCAGAACACGTACATGTGGCAGAAAATTTAATTTCCAATCAGTGTAAAAATGATATTAGAGACGTTTCCAAGGTGCTGTTGGAGCACAGAATGGGGATTAATGCGTTCTTGAAAGAAGGCTTCAGAGGGCATTTAAGGATTTCCTTAGTCTGACCCTGACCTGCCTTTCCAGCCCCATCTTTCATTACTGTCTGTTCTCTTCCCTCTTCCTCCCTTCCTGAGTTCTGGCCACATGTGCTTTCATGATTGGAAAGAGATTTATAAAAATACACCAATTCCTTACCTAAAGAACTGGAACAGTTTGCTCACACTCTCCAGTATCAAATGCCCTGCTTTTGGGGCTTCCCTGGTGGCACAGTGATTAAGAAGCTACCTGCCAATGCGGGGGACACTGGTTCGAGCCCTGGCCCGGGAGGATCCCACATGCCGCGGAACAACTAAGTCCATGTGCCACAACTACTGAGCCTGCGCTCTAGAGCCTGCGAGTCACAACTACTGAAGCCCATGCGCCTAGAGCCTGTGCTCTGCAAGAAGAGAAGCCACCGCAATGAGAAGCCCAGGCTCCGCAATGAAGAGTAGCCCCTGCTCGTCGCAACTAGAGAAAACCCGCGCACAGCAACAAAGACCCAATGCAGCCAAAAATAAATAAACAAAATAAATAAATTTATTAAAAAAAAAAAAAAACAAATGCCCTCCTTTCACTTCCTTTTCTGAATGAAATGTAGGTTTCCACATCTCTGAAGGCAATAAGTACATTTGGTATTCAGGGTTCTAATGTATTGTTTTGATTACTACTAGCTGGTGAAATTAAAACATCCTTTAAAAAATATGGGTCTAAGGGCAAGACGGGAATAAAGATGCAGACCTACTAGAGAATGGACGTAAAGGAAAAAATGGACTTTGGAGGCAGAAGTTTGTGTTTGAATTTTGTTTCTACTGTCCTCAGTTTCTTGTTCTGTATAACATGCTTATTATAATAGTCCCAAGGTAACTGAGAGTAATGTATGTAAAACTCTAAGCAAAATATCTCACGTTTAACAGATGTTAGATCCATCCTCCTTTGTGTCTTTGTTCACTCATTACTGGTTACATTAATTAGTAGATAACAACTCTTTCCAAAATAAGTTGATCATGAATTGTAAAATGCACCTGATATTAATTTTTCATGGAAAATTACAGTACTGTAAACTATTGAATTAGAAGGAAAGTGAAGATGCTACTGACTTGGATTTCAGTTTTTAACTTTATTTAGATAGTCCTCTTCTTTCTAGTCTGTTGATGCATAATTTTATTGGAAATTTTTTAAACACATCTGTGAAAGCACTCGTAGATGTGTTAGCTAATATGGTTAATAAATTTTGGATTCCCCGTGGGACTGATCTCAGTCTCCATTTCCATTTATTTTGGGGTAGCAGTAACTTTATCTGCCCATTGGCAAAAAGAAAAAAAAAATGTTGGGAAATTAGGTAATGACTCCCTCTCAGGACTGTTTCACATTTGGCAGAATTGTGGTATGCAGGCGAGGGCTAAAACACAGTTATGTTATAAAAGATACTCATTGCATTGTGGCTTTGTTTTGGTTCTTGTTACTCTTTGACTTTTTTTTTTTTTTTTTTTTCAAGCAAATTGGCATAACATCCAGAAGTTGCCTTTGGAACTTGGAACACTGGATTCTCCCAGAACCCTGTGTCCTTAACTTTATTATATCATGCTTAGCCCAAATGTGCTGCTACCATTTTCTCTAAGTTTACTGCTTTCAAAAGGAGCTTAAAAAAATTTTTTTTTAATGAGCTTTTTAATGACGTGCAATCTAGGTCCTATTCACTGATTATTTTTATAAAGCTATCCTTAGGAGTGTATAAACAGATAAATATATCTATTGTATGTTAAGGATGTGTGTGTATAAATTTAGCCAACAGAGTTAGAAATTAATTTTTAGTGAATATATATGCCCAGCACTTTATTTATTTTCTATCTTTGTCCATACCACATGACACGTGGAATCTTAGTTCCCCAACCAGGGATCGAACCCCCGCCCTCTGCATTGGAAGCTCGGAGTCTTAACCACTGGACTGCCAGGGAAGTCCCCACATGCCTGGCACTTTATTTGTTATTTCATTCAATATAAATGACTGTCCTAAGCCCTTTTAAAGTAATCTTTCACTCTATTCTATTCCAGGGTTGGGAATCTATTTCTGGCGTGGGGCAGGTATTACTATAAATCAAGAATGTTGCCAGGGATATTTGTATCAGCAAAGCCCTTTTATTTTATTTTTTTTTTTTAAAGATTTTATTACAGTTATCTTTTTTTTTTAACATCTTTATTGGAGTATAATAGCTTTACAATGGTGTGTCAGTTTCTGCTTTATAACAAAGTGAATCAGTTATACATATACATATGTCCCCATGTCTCTTCCCTCTTGCATCTCCCTTCCTCCCACCC
>NC_041225.1:88844490-88854679 GCF_002837175.3 Physeter macrocephalus
GCTCCGTGCTTTGTGACCACCTAGAGGGGTGGGATAGGGAGGGTGGGAGGGAGGGAGATGCAAGAGGGAAGAGATATGGGGACATATGTATATGTATAACTGATTCACTGTGTTATAAAGCAGAAACTGACACACCACTGTAAAGCAGTTATACTCTAATAAAGAGGTTAAAATAAAATAAAATTGAACAGAAATAAAAAAAAACATGGGTCTGCATGTATTCCCTTTTTTGGTGGGGGTAGTGTGAGAGTTTTCATGGTTAGAGAGATAGTACTGTAGTCTAGGCAACAGTGAGGTAAAGGAAAAAATGGACTTTGGAGGCAGAAGTTTGTGTTTGAATTTTGTTTCTACTGTCCTCAGTTTCTTGTTCTGTATAACATGCTTATTATAATAGTCCCAAGGTAACTGAGAGTAATGTATGTAAAACTCTAAGCAAAATATCTCACGTTTAACAGATGTTAGATCCATCCTCCTTTGTGTCTTTGTTCACTCATTACTGGTTACATTAATTAGTAGATAACAACTCTTTCCAAAATAAGTTGATCATGAATTGTAAAATGCACCTGATATTAATTTTTCATGGAAAATTACAGTACTGTAAACTATTGAATTAGAAGGAAAGTGAAGATGCTACTGACTTGGATTTCAGTTTTTAACTTTATTTAGATAGTCCTCTTCTTTCTAGTCTGTTGATGCATAATTTTATTGGAAATTTTTTAAACACATCTGTGAAAGCACTCGTAGATGTGTTAGCTAATATGGTTAATAAATTTTGGATTCCCCGTGGGACTGATCTCAGTCTCCATTTCCATTTATTTTGGGGTAGCAGTAACTTTATCTGCCCATTGGCAAAAAGAAAAAAAAAATGTTGGGAAATTAGGTAATGACTCCCTCTCAGGACTGTTTCACATTTGGCAGAATTGTGGTATGCAGGCGAGGGCTAAAACACAGTTATGTTATAAAAGATACTCATTGCATTGTGGCTTTGTTTTGGTTCTTGTTACTCTTTGACTTTTTTTTTTTTTTTTTTTTCAAGCAAATTGGCATAACATCCAGAAGTTGCCTTTGGAACTTGGAACACTGGATTCTCCCAGAACCCTGTGTCCTTAACTTTATTATATCATGCTTAGCCCAAATGTGCTGCTACCATTTTCTCTAAGTTTACTGCTTTCAAAAGGAGCTTAAAAAAATTTTTTTTTAATGAGCTTTTTAATGACGTGCAATCTAGGTCCTATTCACTGATTATTTTTATAAAGCTATCCTTAGGAGTGTATAAACAGATAAATATATCTATTGTATGTTAAGGATGTGTGTGTATAAATTTAGCCAACAGAGTTAGAAATTAATTTTTAGTGAATATATATGCCCAGCACTTTATTTATTTTCTATCTTTGTCCATACCACATGACACGTGGAATCTTAGTTCCCCAACCAGGGATCGAACCCCCGCCCTCTGCATTGGAAGCTCGGAGTCTTAACCACTGGACTGCCAGGGAAGTCCCCACATGCCTGGCACTTTATTTGTTATTTTCATCATTAGTGTATAGGAATGCAAGAGATTTCTGTGCATTAATTTTGTATCCTGCTACTTTACCAAATTCATTGATTAGCTCTAGTAGTTTTCTGGTGGAATCTTTGGGATTCTCTATGTATAGTATCATGTCATCTGCAAACAGTGGCACCAGCAAAGCCCTTTTAAAGAAGTCCTCCTCAACCCTAAATCTGGATTGGATTTGTAAATATTAACATGTTTTCAGTTCCTTAATATATCATGAGTATATATGAAGTGCTATTATATATTTTGTGCTCTGCTAGAATTATCATGTAAAATCGGGTAAATGCATTTGGTTTGCTATAAAATTGTGATATCTTCTTTTTTTTTTTTTTTTTAAAGTGAAAGAACGTTTATTCAGGGAGAAACACAGTCACTAGACAGAGGGTGGGCCATATCAGAAGGCAAGAGGCACCAGGGTGTGGGGTTGTCTGTTTTTATAGGGGTGGGTAATTTCATAGGTTGATGAGTGGAAGGAGTATTCCAGCTATTTTGGGGAAGGGGTGGGGATTTCCAGGAATTGAGCCACTGCCCATTTTTTTTTACCTTTTATGGTCGACCTTGGAACTGTCATGTGGGTGTGTCATTTAGTGTGCTGATGTGTTACAGTGAGTGCACACTGAGGCTCAAGGTTTGGTGGAAGACAACTTGTCCACTGTCTTGGACCTAGCTGGTTCTAACCAATTTATGTCATGTCCTTTGGCTATGTCATTCTTTAAAAAGTTGTGCCTTGCCCCCTTCCTGTCTCATTCCCCCCTCAGAGATTTTACTCCCATAATCTTATGGGAAGCAGAGGGGCAAAGGTCTGTCATCTGTAGCTTCTTCAGGGCTGAGTAGGGGCATCAACCCTGCCTGTCAGGGAGTGAAAAATCTCTGGATGCCTGATCTAGGGGCCCCAGGAGCAGGACGGCTTCTTGTTTTAAGTTGACATGAGCTGGAATCATTGCATAGCCATCATCTTGATGTGGAACTACTTCTGTATCCTCCCTATGAATCTTCTTGAAGATGAAGCACTTTTGGAACAGCATCAGAGTACAATAGTAACTGTCTATAAATGACAAAAGACTTAAAAGTTTAAATATCCGATTACAGTGTAATTGATAAAGAAGCTTGGTTACTGTTGTGACATAGAACATTTTAAGAAAACAACTAAAACTATAGCATTATACCAGGACATATCCAAATTTTAGAACCTTTACATAATTTTTAGAATGTTTATCTTAATAACATTCATCCATACAGTATATTTTTAAATAGGTTTACTGCTCGTGTGATAAGGCTGTCTATGTAATTTAACATACTAAATAATACTAGTTAAATATTTCTCTCTGAGATGCCTCAGGGGCCCCCTAAAGCACCCCAAAGTTAGTTGAAAGTCAAAAGAACTTTAATTAAAATTTGACATTTGGGTAGTTTGTCAAAAAGTTTTAAAACACTTGATCAAATAAAATCATTGGTCACTATGAGACAATACTTATTTCTTAACCAAAGTGTCAAGAGATCTCAAAAGCAAATACAGATTAAAGGCAAAGAAACTCACACAATCTGTTATCAAAAACGGCATAACTTTTCAGTATTTTTTCATTCCTCACACGTTCTTTTACTGAAAACACATATCTTACTTTCCTTAAAAGTTTTTTCCTCATTGAGTTACTCCCAAAACTAAATTTGCTAACAAATTTGCAATAGATATAATAAGGTCTAGTAAATCTAGGTACAACAGAAGTATTTTTTCTTTAGGTAAGTTTTTTAAAATTTATTTATTTTTTATTTATTCATTTTTGGCTGTGTTGCATCTTCGTTGCTGCTCTCGGGCTTTCTCTAGTTGCGGTGAGCTACTCTTTGTTGCAGTGCACAGGCTTCTCACTGCCGTGGCTTCTCTTGTTGTGGAGCACGGGCTCTAGGCACGCGGGCTTCAGTAGTTGTGACACGCAGGCTCAGTAGTTGTGTCTCACAGGCTCTAGAGCACAGGCTCAGTTGTTGGGGCACACAGGCTTGGCTGCTCTGCAGCATGTGGGATCTTCCCAGAGCAGGGCTCAAACCCGTGTCCCCTGCATTAGCAGGCGAATTCTTAACCACTGCACCACCAGGGAAGCCCACAACAGAAGTATTATACTTAACATTGATGACTTTAAAGACATGTCTATATTAATCAAACCAACAAGCTTAAGCCACCTTCAATACCAGATATCACTTTAGTACTGAATGTTTTACAGATAACATGAACCTGAAGTTCATTCTGGCCAGATTACTTTCTATTTCTAAGTATTTGTATAAGCACTTAATTTTCTTTAAGTCAACTAAATAGAGCTCTTTTATGAATTAATTTTTGGCAATACCATACATCTACAGCACACACATAGATACATACAAACATACAAACAAACACAGAGGCCTCATAGTTCCCATTCCAAAATTTTAGCCAAGAGTCAGGTACAACATCAGTCTACAAAGGAGGTTGGGTTAAAATTGGGTTTCTGGCAGGTGGAACAAATCAAGCTCACTTGTCTAGATGGCTAAACCCTTTTTACTAATATTTATGGAAAAGATACTTAAGATTTTTATTTGTCCATGACAAGTTCCAAATTATTTACCCCCTTTTTCAAAATTTGCATTTTAAAAAGATGGCAGAGATAAGGGTTCCTGGGGGGAAAAAACAGGTAGGATATTTGCATCTCAAAGGCACAGGTAAGCTCCTCCTAGGATGACTTTGTTTCCCCTTTGTTTAATACGTACAAGCCTCTTCAGATAAATAGGGAAGGTTTTGGGAGTGGTAAAAGGATTGTGAGCTTTGTAGTTTTTTGGAGCTACATCTCTGGTCCTGTAAGGACTAGATTTGTAAAATAAGGACAGTTTTTTTTTTTCTTTTTTTTAAAGAATTGGGTGGCTACCTCAGTGATATTGAAGGACTGCTATACCCATTTACCTATGTTGAGGAATGTTTTACTTTCCTCATTTAGCTTAGGGGAGAAGTCCTTCCCCCAAATTTCTATCAGGTATGGTTAGCTTAGTCAGACCAATGGCCTCCCATTTTGGTACTCTATTTACAAACGCTTTTGGGGATCATACCTGGTTTAAGAAATTTTTAAACTATGGCCCTCAGTCAGGCCTTTGATCTGAGGCGGCTTGCCTATGGCCTCACGTGATCGCATTTTTAAAGGTAGCTGGACAATTTCTAGACCACGTTTTTTCTGGTAAAAGGATTGTGAGCTTTGTAGTTTTTTGGAGCTACATCTCTGGTCCTGTAAGGACTAGATTTGTAAAATAAGGACAGTTTGTTTTTTTCTTTTTTTTAAAGAATTGGGTGGCTACCTCAGTGATATTGAAGGACTGCTATACCCATTTACCTATGTTGAGGAATGTTTTACTTTCCTCATTTAGCTTAGGGGAGAAGTCCTTCCCCCAAATTTCTATCAGGTATGGTTAGCTTAGTCAGACCAATGGCCTCCCATTTTGGTACTCTATTTACAAACGCTTTTGGGGATCATACCTGGTTTAAGAAATTTTTAAACTATGGCCCTCAGTCAGGCCTTTGATCTGAGGCGGCTTGCCTATGGCCTCACGTGATCGCATTTTTAAAGGTAGCTGGACAATTTCTAGACCACGTTTTTTCTTTTTTTTTTTTGGTCCATTCCATTCCTATCATGTAAGCACCCTCAGCTTGAATTTTATAAGCACACAGAGTGGAGGCATTCATGGCATTTCAGTGTCTGGATCTGTCCAGTCAAATGCAAAGAGATACTGGGGTGCAGGGGAATGCAGAAGAAAGCCACCTTTAGTTCTAGAACTATGAACTAGTTTAACAGCCCATAGTTTAAAAACTTAGATGGGGTGGAATGGAGATGTCCTCTCGCTTGGGACTGAGGTAGATTCCTCTGACCAAGAGCAATTGTTTTTCCTGGTGGGTGCTATCTCTGTGAGGATCTCCAGCTTGGATTATTGTCGGGAATTCAGTGAGCAAGTGCCTTCCCAACAAGGGGAGGGAGCACTCAGGCATGAGCAGAAACTGATGTGCAAAGGTAAAATTTCCTAGCAAGCAGTTGAGGGGAGGAGTGAATCACTGGTTTGGGGCTTTCCATCAAATCCCTGTTATTATACAGCTTGTGGAGGACAAGGGTCCAGGGAAATCAGTCAGCATAGAGTAGGCGGCCCAGGTATCTAATAAGAAAATAACTTTCCTACCTTCCATGTCAGAGGTTACCCGACGCTTCTCCGGAGTAATGACCAGGTGTCCTTTGGGAGCCAGGGAGGGTCCCGGGCCCCATCAGTCTTCGATCCTCTTGGCCATCATTGCTTTGGGAAACCCGAGTCCCCTTCGGGACTGGGAGCAGTTCTGCTTCCAGTGACCCTCTTGGTCACACTTAAAACAGATGCTTTTTGGGAAGATAGTGACTCTGATCCCACCTTCCTGGATCCTGTCCTCACCATGGGTCTTCGCAAAGGATGGTAACCCTGAGGTGGTGCAGGGGTTAGGGCTGCTGCCAATTGTTGTGCTTTTTGCTGTTGTCCCTGAATCCTTTTTGCCTCTCTATTGTTAAATACTCCAAAGGCCAAATCCATGAGCTGATTTATGGGAATCTGGTGTCTCCAGCTCCCCGGATGCAGCATCGGGGTAAATGGTCCGGAGACTGTCCCCCCTCACAATTCGGGGAGGTAGGAGTTCACGGTAGACCTCTCGGGGAGGTGGACTCATAAAGAGATCATCTAAAACATTTGGCTCCTGTGAAGAAGGCACTTTGAAGAGGGTGTGAGCCAGGTACACCCGGCAGGAATTCTTTAGACCTGGATTATGGAATAGGGTCATGAACATTTGGATGTATGGTACTTCCCCCCATTTACCTTTCCTTTTACAAAATAGGTCCAGTTGCAAGATGGTATTGTAATTCAACGACCCAATTTTTTTTGGGCCAGATCACTTCGTCCCCTAGTTTGTATTGGGGCCATACAGTATTGCAAAAGAAAATTAATTTTTTTCTTAAACCACCGTGTCTAAATTTTCCCCAGTTAGTTAATACGCATCTGTAACAGGGAAGAGCCAAATCAGACAACATGTTGGATCTGTTTCATTTACCCTGTCTTTTTATTTATTTATTTGATGTTTATTTTATTTTATTTTTTTTTGGCTGCATTGGGTCTTCGTTGCTGCGTGTGGGCTTTATCTAGTTGCAGCAAGCAGGGGCTAGAGCAGGGGCTACTCATCGTTGCAGTGTGTGGGCTTCTCATTGCAGTGGCTTCTCTTGTTGCGGAGCACGGGCTCTAGGCGCACGGGCTCAGTAGTTGTGGCTCACAGACTCTAGAGCGCAGGCTCAGTAGTTGTGGTGCAGAGGCTTAGTTACTCCACAGCATGTGGAATCTTCTCAGACCAGGGCTCAAACCCATGTCCCCTGCATTGGCAGGCAGATTCTTAACCACTGTGCCACCAGGGAAGTCCTGTTTCTTTTACTTTAACCTTTGCTTTCTGCTGCTTTTTTTCACTGAAAGGATACCGTCTATACATAATGGCCTGCCTTGGGGAACCCTGCCCCTCTGCCTGAATGTTAAACCAAAGTGCCTTTGTTCAGGGAAACATCTGGACCCTGTTCCACTTGTGGATGGCTACAAGAAAGAAGAAATTAACACGTCCCCTCCCCGAGACTGGCCATTCCAGGTGATATTTGCAGAACTTAGGGCCTTTTTACTTTATTTCCTCATCTCCTTCCCTTCTCTGTGCTATAAAAGAAACTGGCATCCAAACCACGATAAGATGGTTATTTTGAGTCTTTAGTCTGCCATCTTCTTGGTTTGCTGGCTTTCCGAATAAAGTCGTGTTCCTTGTCTCCACACCTCATCTCCCATCTATTGGCCTGTCATGCAGCGAGCAGGGTGAGCTTGGACTCGGTAACACATCCTAGCAGCGAGTCCTTCGGGATGCTTGTAGTTGCCCCCATTTTTTTATTGGGATGTCTTGGTAAGATGGGAGTCTGATGGATCCCAGCCAGGTGGTAGTTATTTGTCCTGACATTCTCCTAGTGTCAAAAGTGGGGTCCCTGTGAGCACCCGAAATCTGCCTGGTCGGTGAGCCTGAGTAGGCCCTTTGGATTAGTCAAGGAAAGGAACAAGAGCCAGTGAGAAAAAGCAACCAGGGTCCCAGGGCCTAAGTCCTTCAGAGAGGGAGGAGACCTAGGCCCTGAGCCAACTAAATGGATTAACTTTATCAATTAAACAAAAGAAAAACAAATAGAAGGGTAGGGCTGAAAGGCCACAAGGCAGTGATAACAATACAAGGCAAGAGCTCCCCTCAGGATATGGTCCTTTTGATGTTGAGGAGGGCTTCCTCTCCACAGAAGTAAACGAGGCAACACCCAATGTGCTGGCAAAGCCAGCTGGGAGGCTCAAGGATCAGTAGACAGTCCAAGAAGTCAGGAGAGAAGGAGGATAATAAGAGAAATCCAGGACAGGAGGGAAGGTGTACAGCTATGATGCTTCCTAAGAGAGATTTGTAAGCCTGCTGAGAAAGGTGCTTACCCACTACCTCCGCTGAGGGGTTGATAAAGTCCGCCTGGGACCCCCACAGGAGAAGTGCTCACCCACACTTCTGCTCAGGGGTGTCTGTGTGATATCTTCTTAATACTTCAAAAGATGCAAATACAAATTAATGTTTAATATAACGTTTAGATATAAAATTACTGTATTATATCTAAGACATTGAGATTTGGTTTAAAGTAGGTATTAATGCAACTGAAAAGCAGGCATTGAAGGCTTGGACCATTAAAGCTTTAAAGTTTTTAATTAACAGTGGCCTTGAGAATTAGTTATATCTGACCATACAAGATATCCAGTACCTTGATGTTATCCCTGAGAATTAAATATGTGTTATAAGGGGAAATAGATTGTTTCAGTGTTTCAAACAATCGTATTCTTCATTGGTGTTGAGGTTGGAGCATTCCTTATGACACTGGGGACAAAAGTCTAATGGGAAAGACTTGTTTTTAGTGAGGTGTTTTTTCTTTTTTTAAAAATTAAATCAATTAATTTATTTATTTTTGGCTGCTTTGGGTCTTCGTTGCTGCACGCGGGCTTTCTCTCTTGTTGCTGTGCGCGGGCTTCTTATTGCAGTGGCTTGGGGCTCTAGAGCGCAGGCGCAGTAGTTGTGGTGCACGGGCTTAGTTGCTCCGATCTTCCTGGACCAGGGCTAGAACCCGCGTCCCCTGCATTGGCAGGCGGATTCTTAACCACTGCACCACCAGGGAAGTCCCCGGGGTGTTTTTTCTTAAGGAATAGTTGCTTGTCCTACTTTAAGTAATGGGAACTTTACTCTAAACATATATGTGGAAATAAGAAAACCAGGAATCTTCCACGTTGGAACCCAGGAAGAGCTGTTCTTATTGTTCTTACCAATTCTTACCGGGGAGAGATAGGCTTTCAGAGATTTGAATATGTTTTGGGGAACTGAAGCTTCTTCTAGATCTGAGTCTTCTCATTGTCTCACCCCCAGCAAGCAGTTTCTCATCCCTGTGGTTCTAGCATGTGAATGTAGTTCAGAGAGGAGCTCTTACTGGTCTAGTTCACTACCACCGCTCCCGGTGAATAAACTTTTGCACCAGGTGGACCGCTGGCCAGCCTAGAAATTGTTCTTGGCATCAGATACTTACTCCTGGTGTGTCAGCTGTGGATGGGGCACTGGGGTCTCAGGGTAGAGCACACTGCCACCTATGAGATGGAATCGCCTTAGTCTGCCTTCCAATCCCTATTCTTCATCAGGAAAGTCTTTTCCAGGAGGGGCTGTAGGGAGTGGTAGGTATTTGAGGTTTGTCTAGTATATTGCTTATTGGTTTAACTGCATAGCATAATTTATATATTTAAAAGCATGTACAAATTAAAAGCCAATTCACTAACTGGGAAATGATTTAAAAGCATGTACGAATTAAAAGCCAATTCACTAACTGGGAATGTAGGACGTACATGACGTCCCTAGTACTTATTTATCTTATAACTAGAAGTTTATACAGTCATCCCTCAGTATCTGAAGGGGTTTAGTTCCAGGAACCTCCAGGATACCAAAATTCCCAGATGGTCAAGTCCCTTATATAAAATGGCAGAGTATTTGTATATAACCTCTCCTCCCGTATACTTTAAATCATCTCTAGGTTATTTATACCTAATACCATGTAAATGCTGTGTAAATAGTGTAAATACAATGTAAATAGTTGCCAGGTGCAGGGCAAATTCAAGTTTTGCTTTGTGGAACTTTTTGGAATTTTTTTCCCCAATATTTTCGACCCATGGTTGATGAATTCTCAAATGCAGAACCTGCAGATAGGAGGGCCCACCATGCCTTTTGACCACCTTCTTCCAATTCCCCCTCCCCCAACTCCTGAAGTTTTGGGTATTTAATAACACTTTTGTAGCCTGATCTTTACTCTTTACAAAGATTCAAGCTATTTGTTTTTGTGATTCTATTGCCTTCTGCAGAAATGAAGCTGTTGTCATTTCGGGAAGGAAACTTGCTAAGCAGATCAAGCAGGAAGTGCGGCAGGAGGTGGAAGAGTGGGTGGCATCAGGCCACAAACGGCCGCACCTGAGCGTCATCCTGGTTGGTGAGAATCCTGCAAGTCACTCCTATGTCCTCAACAAAACCAGAGCAGCTGCCGATGTGGG
>NC_041225.1:88855862-88858950 GCF_002837175.3 Physeter macrocephalus
ATGTATATGTATATGTATAGCTGATTCACTTTGTTATAAAGCAGAAACTAACACACCATTGTAAAGCAATTATACTCCGATAAAGATGTTAGAAAAGAAAAGAAAAGAAAAGAAAGTATCAAGCTAGTATTCTTTAGTGTTTGTATTTGGGAAGTTACTTAAGGTTACTCGTGAGCCGATTCAAGCTTTCCAGCTACCAGGGTGGGTATGATGATAAAAAGCCTCGCTGGTAGCGTGGCAGGCAACGTAGCATTGTCTCAATAAATGCCTCTTTTTTTTTTATCTTGAAATTTTCTTATAGGAATCAACAGTGAGACAATTGTGAAACCAGCTTCAATTTCAGAGGAAGAACTGTTGAATTTAATCAATAAACTAAATAATGATGATAATGTAGATGGCCTCCTTGTTCAGCTGCCTCTTCCAGGTGAGATTTGGACACCACCATTTAAATGATTTCTGGGGATTTCCCTGGTGGTCCAGGGAGTAAGGCTCTGTGCTCCCAATGCAGGGGACCTGGCTTCGATCCCTGGTCAGGGAACTAGATCCCGCATGCCGCAACTAAAGATCGCGCATGCTGCAAGGAAGATCCCGCGTGCTGCAACTAAGACGCGGTGCAGCCAAATAAATAAATATTTTAAATGATTTCTGAGGAATGGAGAGGCTTGTTTACTTTATACAACTGGCCCCTTGTGTGGATTTGACATAAGGGGGAGGTAAACTCAGGAGAGTGAGTATATTATTAGATATGGGACAGACCTACTCAGAATACCGATTACCCCTTGATTTGGTATTGAGATCTTAAAGCAAAGGACAGTGGAAGGAAGCAGTTGTACAACAGGACACTGGCTTTGATCTTGGCGCTTGGCTCTGCTCGATGTGTGTTCCTTATATGCAGATGAAGAAATAAGTCGTGGGGGCGAGCTGTAAAAGCAGAATAGGTTTTTGTGGCAAACCAGGTAAGCTGGAGTCAAGCAGTGCTAATTACGTAACAGTGACTTAAGACCACCACTCTGATTTCTTTTTCAGAGCACATTGATGAGAGAAAGATCTGCAATGCTGTTTCTCCCGACAAAGATGTTGATGGCTTTCATGTAATTAACGTAGGGCGAATGTGTCTGGACCAGAATTCCATGTTACCAGCTACTCCATGGGGTGTGTGGGAAATAATTAAGCGAACTGGTAGGTATATCCATCTCCGTATTATCAAGGCAGTACTTACAAATGGTAAAAATTCATGCAAAGGGTGGAAACTCCCACCCCACAGCCTCTAGTCCTGCTCCCCAGAGCCTAACTCCTTTAGCAGTTGCCTACAACTGTTTTTGCTGTTTAATCCAGAAACCTCTGAGGGAAACTTAAGCTTTAACAGTGGCAGTCTCATAACATTTTGCAGCTTATAAAAGGTTTCCTTTTAGCTTTCGCTGTGGGTAGCGAGTGATAGTCCAGTTGACTGATGAGGCAATAAGCTTAGTGAATTCCTGCATTATCACAATTAGAGTCACATCCTAGGCCATCAGCCTTCCTTCTCCTTAGGTGCCCTTTCTAAGATAATCAGGCACTATCTTAAACGCAAATACATTTATTTTTCATAGGTATCCCAACCCTGGGGAGGAACGTGCTTGTGGCTGGAAGGTCAAAAAACGTTGGAATGCCCATTGCAGTGCTGCTGCACACGGACGGGGCGCACGAACGCCCCGGAGGTAAAGGGTTTTGCTCCCAGGGATGAGTCCTCTTCTCCCTTACGGGAGACGAGAGACGCTTGAGAGACTGCCCTGTGGATGTTTGGAAGTGTTAACTTTGTTAAACTTTGTGCTTTTTGTAATTTTGTTAATAGGTACTTGGGGAGTAGTCGTTGTAGGAGAAGCTGTACTCAGTGTCACTTGAAAGTTCATTTATATTCACTGGTGTGGAGCTCGTTCAGAGAGAGATATGCCTCCGAAATTTGGGTTTTGCGTATAAGCATGGTTGTAGACAATTAGAATGTCCAGTTATGGCTTTGATAGTTGGAGCTAAGAAGTAGAACTTATTCAGAGTTAGTGTCCTGTTCTGTGCCACTTGGTAGAAAAAAATCTTAGACCAATGCAAAGGATTGAATTGATATTACTGTAATGTGTCATCATTGTGTCAAGTTCTATCAATTTGAGAAAAAGCTTCAAATCAGAGTTAATGTGATTATCATAATATGACTATACATGATTATAGCAGAAATAATGTCAAAACTAAATATTTCCAGGTATCTTTCAGCACACTTTTAAGAAAAATCCTTGAGTAATTCTAGTGATATTTTGTTTAGAAAGGCTGTTAAGTAGCATAAGGAATAAATCTAAAGATGTATGGCTCCAAAGGGTAGAGCTAGGACCAACAGGTAAAAGTTACAAGAAATTGAGTATTTGTTTTTTTTTAAAAAAAGGACAATTGGCTGCCCAGAAAGTAGGGCACAGGAACTGTCAATTATTTTTTCAGAGATGTTGAATTTCTGGCATGGTTTGCCTAGCTGAGATCTCATCCAATCCCAGCTTTGATTCAGAAATATTTTTTAACTCATAGGTGATGCCACTGTCACAATATCTCATCGATATACTCCCAAGGAGCAGCTGAAGAAACATACAGCTCTTGCAGATATTGTGGTCTCCGCTGCAGGCATTCCAAATCTGATCACAGCAGATACGATTAAGGAAGGAGCACCTGTCATTGATGTGGGAATAAATAGAATTCAAAATCCCATAACTGCTAAACCCAAGTTGGTTGGAGATGTGGATTTTGAAGGAGTCAGGAAGAAAGCCGGTTACATCACTCCAGTCCCTCGGGGTGTTGGTCCCATGACGGTGGCAATGCTAATGAAGAATACCATTATTGCTGCAAAAAAAGTGCTGAGGCTTGAAGAGCGGGAAGTACTGAAGTCTAAGGAGCTTGGAGTAGCAAGTAATTAACTATTGTGTCTTCTGTGTCATGAACAGCACTCCAAGCTAGTTCACGAGGAAAACCAGGCCAATAGAAATGCAATATTTATTCTACTTAAATGGTTTAAAACAATGCTTTCTATTTATTTGTAAGCTTAAATGGGTGGGTGTTTGCACACATAGCCCTGCAG
>NC_041225.1:88860608-88862279 GCF_002837175.3 Physeter macrocephalus
TAATTAAGCGAACTGGTATTCCAACCTTGGGGAAGAATGTGCTTGTGGCTGGAAGGTCAAAAAACGTTGGAATGCCCATTGCAGTGCTGCTGCACACGGACGGGGCGCACGAACGCCCCGGAGGTAAAGGGTTTTGCTCCCAGGGATGAGTCCTCTTCTCCCTTACGGGAGACGAGAGACGCTTGAGAGACTGCCCTGTGGATGTTTGGAAGTGTTAACTTTGTTAAACTTTGTGCTTTTTGTAATTTTGTTAATAGGTACTTGGGGAGTAGTCGTTGTAGGAGAAGCTGTACTCAGTGTCACTTGAAAGTTCATTTATATTCACTGGTGTGGAGCTCGTTCAGAGAGAGATATGCCTCCGAAATTTGGGTTTTGCGTATAAGCATGGTTGTAGACAATTAGAATGTCCAGTTATGGCTTTGATAGTTGGAGCTAAGAAGTAGAACTTATTCAGAGTTAGTGTCCTGTTCTGTGCCACTTGGTAGAAAAAAATCTTAGACCAATGCAAAGGATTGAATTGATATTACTGTAATGTGTCATCATTGTGTCAAGTTCTATCAATTTGAGAAAAAGCTTCAAATCAGAGTTAATGTGATTATCATAATATGACTATACATGATTATAGCAGAAATAATGTCAAAACTAAATATTTCCAGGTATCTTTCAGCACACTTTTAAGAAAAATCCTTGAGTAATTCTAGTGATATTTTGTTTAGAAAGGCTGTTAAGTAGCATAAGGAATAAATCTAAAGATGTATGGCTCCAAAGGGTAGAGCTAGGACCAACAGGTAAAAGTTACAAGAAATTGAGTATTTGTTTTTTTTTAAAAAAAGGACAATTGGCTGCCCAGAAAGTAGGGCACAGGAACTGTCAATTATTTTTTCAGAGATGTCGAATTTCTGGCATGGTTTGCCTAGCTGAGATCTCATCCAATCCCAGCTTTGATTCAGAAATATTTTTTAACTCATAGGTGATGCCACTGTCACAATATCTCATCGATATACTCCCAAGGAGCAGCTGAAGAAACATACAGCTCTTGCAGATATTGTGGTCTCCGCTGCAGGTAAGAGCACCAGCGAAGGGGCCGGAGCACGTCACCTCAGAGGGTGAAGATGGGACTCTCATCTTCGAATTTGCCTGCTGCACTGCTGTTCCATTCATTATTCCCCTAGGATTGATAATGTGAGCTGCTTACAAAGGTGAAGAGAGAGTTGTGGTTGGAATACTGATTTCTGGCATTCCATTATAGATTTGATGGATGAATGTATTTTCTACAGTCTTTTTACTATATGAAGTTTAAATGTTTCCTTGGTTAATAGTTTTTATAGGTTTTTATAAAACAAGCTAATTCGTTCTTCCTGGTCTCTTGAAATTGAAAGTAGGTAAGAATCTTATCTAAGAATCCTCTTTTCAGTACTAAACCGAACATTCCTATCTCCATTTATAGGCATTCCAAATCTGATCACAGCAGATATGATTAAGGAAGGAGCAGCTGTCATTGATGTGGGAATAAATAGAATTCAAGATCCCATAACTGCTAAACCCAAGTTGGTTGGAGATGTGGATTTTGAAGGTAAATGGTATAATTTTTAAAAAATATAAAAGTTGGGGCTTCCCTGGTGGCGCAGTGGTTGAGAGTCCGCCTGCCGATGCAGGGGACACGGGTTCGTG
>NC_041225.1:88862408-88884561 GCF_002837175.3 Physeter macrocephalus
GGCCTGCGCGTCCAGAGCCTGTGCTCCGCAGTGGGAGAGGCCACAACGGTGAGAGGCCCGCGTACCACAAAAAACAAAAAACAAAAAAAATAAAAAATAAAATGAAAATAAAAGTCAATAAATACTATCATTATTGGACATTTAGGGCAGACTATTTTAACTTTTAAACTTATGTTACCTTGGTAATACCATTTAAAATGCTTTCCATGAGAATTAATTAAGAAAAATCTTTTTAACAATTACAGTCATTCTAGAATTATTTTAGGTGTTTGTATCATCAAATTATGGAGAACAGATGTAGAGTTTTCAGAGAATTGTTTTGTTCTTTTCCGCTTAGGGCTATTTTATAATTAAAACAACTTCAAGACTTTTAACAAGTCTGAAAATTTAATGAAGTGATTTTCCTAAACTATTGAGTCTCCTAAAAAGTTTTACAGATTTCTCATTTTCATACTGGGAGGAGAGACCACAGACCTGGCATGTTAAAAGTATGGGACAGAGCCAAATTGCTAAAATTTTGGAATTTGCTAGTAGATTTCTCCTTTCAGTTCTGATTTTATCTGAATTTTATGCCAGTAATCCTATTTCTAGCTTTCTGTTTCTTCTAAAGCAGTCAGACCCAAGCCTAGGTATCTAAGTATTTTTCCCTTTAGATTAGAATTTTAAAAATCTTACTTTTTACTTTCCAGAAAATTACTTTGCTTGGTGCTTTGGGCAAACAGTATAGTTAAATAAATAGGATAAAATTAAGAAAATATTGTAGGCAGGTATTAATTGAAGTAATGTTTATTATTATTATAGTTACACTTCCCATACAGTTAACCTACTGAGATGTTTCTTTTTAAGTTGATTTAATATGGAGGAAAAGTATGGCTGGTAAATTATAGGTTATTTAGATATATAAATATTCACTGAACAACTCTGCTTATTATATGTGTGCTATTGATTTATTTATTTTTGGCCGCTCCGCACAGCATGCGGGATCTTAGTTCCCCCACCAGGGATCGAACCCGCGCCCCCTGCAGTGGAAGAGCGGACTCCTAACCACTGGGCCGCCCGGGAAGTCCCTATATGTGTGTTATTTTATATTAGTGTGTTCAAAAGCCTTTACTCTTGAGTAATGTAGCTGTGATTTTTTAAATGAGTTTGAGGCTTATGAAGATGCTTATGTATTTTATTGCTTTTTCTTTGCATGCTTCTTCCATGATAAAGTACATACAGTTCCTTTGCCATAATTAAAGCAGTCTGCCTGTCTTATCTCCATGTAGGAGTCAGGAAGAAAGCCGGTTACATCACTCCAGTCCCTGGGGGTGTTGGTCCCATGACAGTGGCAATGCTAATGAAGAATACCATTATTGCTGCAAAAAAAGTGCTGAGGCTTGAAGAGCGGGAAGTACTGAAGTCTAAGGAGCTTGGAGTAGCAAGTAATTAACTATTGTGTCTTCTGTGTCATGAAGAGCACTCCAAGCTAGTTCACGAGGAAAACCAGGCCAATAGAAATGCAATATTTATTCTACTTAAATGGTTTAAAACAATGCTTTCTATTTATTTGTAAGCTTAAATGGGTGGGTGTTTGCACACATAGCCCTGCAGTTACCCACCAGGGAGCACGCCACTATCGTGCTGGATCATGGGATCCAGCCAAGAGAAGCCATTAACCTACTGATTGATTAACAGGGGGACACTGTCACATTGAGAATGGCTGCCTAATAACTTTGTCAACCACTTCAGTTAAAATTTGTCTTTTTTAGGAGGGCAGCTGTGCTTACCACTATACCACCAATGCTGCACAAATTTGTCTTTTCTACGATTGCATTTCCCAGATGTTATTCCAATAATGAGTTGATGCTCACTTCAGGTTCCAAACCTTCTGAGTCCAACTGGTCAAACCAAAGGAAAAATGTTCCAAGAGAGAATCAGGGAAAAGGTAAAAAGGAAAGAAGTGATGGTAGTTGAGTAGAAAAAAGATTACCCTAATTTAATATATGTATTGATTGATAACCAGAAGAAAAACTACATGTTAATAGTCTCCTAAGCTGTCATTTTGTAGCTTAGTCATTGGGAAAATGTTTGGGGTTGTTTCATTTGCTATTAGCCCTCATTTTATGTTCGTTACCGTTCCTGAGGTCTCCCCATTTTAGTTTTCTAGGATTGACAGTCTTATTTTATAAATTATTCATGTGTGTTGTCATACTTGACTTTCCTACATCCTTCAACTTCATTGTCAAAATTTTATACTGGTGGGGGTGTCTGTATGGTTTCTTTAGTGTATCTTGAAACCTGTATTTGGACAACATAACTTGGGCTTGATGATCATTAGGGCAGCTTGTATAAGTATGCAACTTACTTTTCCATCAAATAACTGTCAACAGCTGCCAGCTTTTCTCTGATGCACCTGTTGGCTTTCCTCGATTGATTTCTGAGAACTTGAGTTAATACTGAATTTAATCAGACTTTCTGATTAAAGGACTTTTTTGCTTCATTTTGTTTTTTTAAATAAAACACTTCTGACTGGTATAGAATGAGTTTCTGAAATACTGTTTCTTTCTGCTACTATCTTGTTGTGACCTAATTTTTCTCATTGGATTTAATCAACCTAAATATTCCTATATTTGGTAATACCCAATCCAATGCCTTAAACAAATTGGTTTAAAGAGCTGTGGAGAAATGAGCCTAGTCCTTTTCATCTTACATCCCGAAAGGTTGTGCCAAGCCAGGCGTTTAATCTGTAAGATTCATTTAAGTGGTTAGTCTTGTTCTGATTATTTTCTAAACCATATGTTCAATTTACACAGGACTTTTTGATGTGCTTTGCCAAGCCCCACCCCCCCAGATATATAAATTTTTTTTCGTGTGTCTGTGTGTGTGTGTTTAAAGCATTAGTTTGATTGCACAGATTGAAAGGTATTTGCTGTGGCATATTTGCAGCGAGGATAGGTCCGGTGTATTCTGCTCAAGGGCTGGGTATTTGGCTTTCATGCAGGCAGAAGCAACTCCCGTTCCAGGCAGCTTGAGGCAGAGAGAGGAAGGAGAACAATGCAGAGCTGACCTTCTCCCCCGCCTTGTTCATCTGCCACCTTTATGCTTTTTTTTATACATTTATTTGTTTGTTTTTGGCTGTGTTGGGTCTTCGTTGCTGCGCGCGCTTTCTCTAGCTGCGGCGAGCGGGGGCTACTCTTCATTGCAGTGCGTGGGCTTCTCATTGCGGTGGCTTCTCTTGTTGTAGAGCACGGGCTCTAGGCGCACGAGCTTCAGTAGTTGTGGCATGCGTGCTCAGCAGTTGTGGCTCACGGGCTCTAGAGCGCAGGCTCAGCAGTTGTGGTGCACAGGCTTAGTTGCCCCGCAGCATGTGGGATCTTCCCGGACCAGGGATCGAACCCTTGTCCCCTGCATCGGCAGGCAGACTCTCAACCACTGCGCCACCAGGGAAGCCCGTCGCCTTTATGCTTTTGATAGTTTTCTGGAGATGAAGAGGGATGATAGTTGCTAGAGATATTTTTGCAAGTGAGGTGTAGTTCCTGTACATAAGCCATGCCTGCTGACTCACCCAAATTATTAAACATGGAGCAAGATGAGCAGACAGGATTAAGTTTTATTGAACTGTAGTTACAAGTTATTGTTACTGCACGGAGAAGTACCAATACGTCAACCTATTAAAAGCTATGGAAATTAAAATGTTCGTGTGTGTGTGTGTGCGTGTGTGTGTGTGTGTGTACAAAAGGCAAATGACAGGCAATGTGAAAATTACGGTGATCAGTTTACAACAACAAAAAATTAACATTCTAGTTTTCCAGCTTGTTTGATTAATCAAGCACATTTACTCCTGAATCCACAACATTGCTACAATTCAAATTTGGACAAAATGCTGTTGGAAATCAGCCAGTTTTTTAAACTGAAATGTTAAGTGTAGATTGTTAGCTCTACCAAAATTGGTGCAGATGAAGACAAAGAATGTATACTTAAGCTCAGGCAATGGTTCTGGGTTAGTGAGCAGCTAAGTAATTCTGCTGCTCTCCGTAGAAGTGGTGGAGGTTTAGAGCTTTACCTAAACCTGGCAGTATCCTTGGAAGGGAGTTCTGAGATTTAATTTAATAAACACTGAGAGCTTTCTATGGACCAGGCACTGTACTGGCTCTGGGGATTACAGAGGCAATTAACTGTCCCTGTACTCAAGGTGGTTAATGATCTAGTGTCATTTGTCTTTAAAAAATAGAAAGGGATAAAGAAAAAGCACCTGCATTTGTCATCTTGAGTAAATGTGGTAACCGTAACCAAAGTGATTTACTCAAGATTCAAATCCACAGTTTTTTTGGAGAAGGTAAATGTCAGATGCATTGTGGCTATGAGGCACACAGTAGGTGGTAAATAAACATGGTTGGTGTTTGTTAAATGTGACTTGAAGATAAGAAGACTGATCTTAAATTTCATGAGGAAAAGAGTTTGCTTCACTATTAACGGGTTTTTAATCTACCCAATTTGTTTCTAATTATTCCTTTAAAGTACTCGTCTGACTAGTATTACAGAGTTTTAATCTTCCAAAATTTCACATGAGCCCTGCCTAATATGCAATATTAATGTGAATGCAAGTTTGACTTTGGGAATCAGGCCATTGAAAACTTGCAGGAGAGACCTACCCAAATGCATAATGAAATGTGATTCTGGGCTTGAAAAACCAGTGATACTAATTTAAAGGATCATTTTGTTGATTTGCCTTGTGATTTGAGATTTCATTTTAACAGGAACTATTTTGTTTTTAAAATATCCACTCAAACATGTTGGTCCTTTCATTACCAGACTTTTAGAAATAGCTTTCAATCTGGAAAAGCCCCAGTCACACGTCTGTGCTGGAACAAGGCTCATAATGCAGATAGTTCAAACTTGTCATATGACCCTTAGAAAACTGAATTGGATGGAGAGATAAGAGGTCCTTTTTAGCATTTCTTAATATGCAAAATTGCAAAACAAATTTTCCAACCTTGGTCTATTAAAGTATGAGTATTTTAAGTTGTTTTAAGACCATCTAGATAATTTAAAATCTCAGCTTTAAAAAAAAAATCTTAACTGATATTTGTTTTAAATAAAAATTGACTAGTGCCCCTTTGTCTTAGCTACAGTTTTGAGAGAAAGCATTTTTTCATTTCAAAAGAAATGTTATAATTTCTATGCTGGACTATATTTTAAAATAAGGTGTAACATTTAGCTTTAGTTATTTTCATAACTACAGAGGGAAGTAGAGGGCTTTGCACGTAAGCAGTACTTTTCATCAGCAGCTCTCCAGTTTTCTATCAAGCAGAATGACTCCCTCTGTTTGGTAAATAAGGAAACAGGTTTGGAAAAGTGAAGGGTTTTGGCCCAGACCCTCCCAGTGAAGACTAAACCAGGCCCTCACTCTGTGCCCCGTCCGTCCTCCTAGAGGGTGGTCTCGCTGTCAGCTTCTCTTCTATATCTTTCCGTGTCTGTGAAGTCACAGTCTGGCTCCATCTCTATCTTCACCTGTGGCACCATGAAGACTGGGCTCTGTGAGTAGCTGAAGGCAGGTGAAGCTGGACAGGAGATTTTGAAGTGCAGGGTGATGCTGAATGAGAAAAAGAAGAGAGAAGAACGATTTATCTAGGATTTGGTGTTTTTTAATGCTATCCCCCAGAACAGGGTTCTAGTGCAAATAGTTCTGTCTTTGCTTTTGAACTCTTAACACATCACAAGAACTAGCAGTATCCTATCTGCTTGGCCTTCCGCTGTCACAATTACTGGTCTCACCCTTTTTCAACCTATTTTTCACATTGCTGCCAAAGTGAACTTTTTGGATCAGGAACCTGACTGTGGTTCCCCACTGTTCAAAGGAGAGAATTCAAGCTCCTTAGCCTGGCGAGACAAGAGCCTTCTCTGCTCAAACTTCTGCCTGCTTGCTGTTTGCCCCGTCCATCCTGGGTTCTTTGCCCTGTGTCTGTGTAATATTTCAGGCCTTTTCTCAATACCTGCAGTGCCTTCTTTTCTCTCTTTTTTCTTTTACTCTGTACATCTGGAAGACTCCTATTTATTGTTCCCAGATTCTCTGGGTAAGGCAGATTCCTCCCTTCGATGCCTGTCCTTTCTCTTATGTGTGCTCCGTTCTTGGCATGTGGTACACATGCCTGTCTTTCTATATTCCCAGAAGTTAAGCATCATGCCTGGTAGATCATGGATGCTTAATCTTTGTTAAACTAGATCATGTTGCTGAGTTTTTTCTTCACTGAAATGGAATCCTGCTATTTAGTTGTCTTTACTTCTATGTACTTTCATAGATTCAGTAAAACACCAGCATAGTTGGGAGGTGCCATCACTAGTTATGAAATTTTCTGCATTTCTGACCTTGTCCCCTGCTTTGTGTGCTTTAACAGGTTTTTGGAAGTGTCCTATCCTGGACCAAATTCTCTCTCCATTAACTGAAATTAGAGCAATTAGAGATTTAATTTTGTGTAGGCTACCTTAAAATGAAAATAAGACAGACAGTGCTTTTCTCTTAACACATTTATTTATAAAGATCTGTGGCATTAAGGGCATAGGAGCCCTGACTGGGGAGGTGGGATGAGAAGGCAGGCAGAGATGTCATTTGGACATGCGACACTACTAGTAGTCTTGGGCCTGCTGCTTAGGGAGGCTTATACTGGTGATAAATCTCTTCTCATCCTGGCAATGTGATAACAGCTTTGACATGTAACTCAGAAGATCCTATACATGTTTCCTAAAATCTCAGGTGAGTCCCATCTCCGTCTGGAGCCAGCTACCTCTAGTCTTGGGATAGCCCGTGCTTTTACTGTCAGATGTAGCACAGTGATTCTTGTCCAGCTTAGGGCACACTGTAGGAGTGGGACTGCCCCCACCATCTTCCCTAGTAATGACTGAGGCAGACTTTCTTGCCTCTGAATTCCTCTTTTCCATTTTTGACCCCCCCCTTGTTTTCAATCATCAAGTAGTCCCACCTTTTTTGAGGGTGGCTTCTCATTAAGAACAGCAAGGAATCACATGGTTGGCATGGGAGTTCCTGGAACCTGGGCCTTGAATCCTTTCTTGACTGTTTTTATCTCCACTTGATCATTGATATTTAGTTAGCTTTCCTTGATACCCTTTCTGACCTTTGCATATTAACCATGCTGTTATTTTACTCCACAGAGTATTAGAGTGCTTGGTGTTTTGATCCTTAGAGTTCATTCATCCTGGCTTTTAATAATAGATAGTTAAATCACGTCTAGTTTCTGTTTTCCTTTTTCAATATTTACTTTCAATTTTCATTCTACTTAATATTTTGTAAGAATTTCCTTTTCTAAAGTTCAGTACCTTTGTGTGTTGTAATCACATTATGTCAATAAGAGGACAGATTTGTTACTTGACACTCAGTAATCAGGTCTGTGCCTTTGTGTCCCGTGGTGGACCAGCAAAGGCCTTTTACTGAGACACTGGTTAGCCGGGGAAATCCTAGTCCCTCCGCTTTCAAAGCCATTGCTTAGGCTCTTATCTAACACTCAGAGAGTCTTATCTCATGGCTGTTACCTTCGGTCGAGTTCTGAATCACTGAAGGAAGAATCAGAGTGAGTAACTCCAACTGGAAGATCTTTGTCCTGGCAGGAAAATTAAAGTGTCAGATGTGGAGCAGCTTTGAGAACTATTCTGGAGAATACCCTCTTTCTCCAGTGCTTCCCTCACCCATTTCTTCTCCTTTCGATTCTCTAACCCTGTGGCCAGTACTACACAAGAGGAATACAGGGGCCTCACAGAGATAGGTGGCTTCTGGTTCATTTATTCCTTCACCCAGAGGTGGGTGGGAGGCATGGCAAGGGCCAGGGAAGAATGAAGAAAGGTGATGGAGGTATACAAATGAGAAGGAGGAAGGGCATGAGAAATTCAAAAGGAAGAGGTACTTCTGGAGGAGAATGTAATGGGAAGCCCTTCCTTGAAGGGCCCTTGTGGGGGCTGGCAGGATCTCCAGTATGGGCCTTTGGGGAAAGTGGCAAGCCCTTAGGAGCACCAGGGTCAGGACCCATGTTGGCATCTTTCAGACTACTCCCAGGATAGACTGTGTTGTCTTGATGACAAGACTATCCACCAATAGGAAGCTGAGGCTGGAAGCGGGTAAAGGCAGCAGTAAAATCCCCCAAGATCTTCATAAGCCACATCTGATCCTTCCCAGGCAGGTTCCCTTTCAACATGTGGAAGGTGCTTGTGATTCACACAGAATCACAGCCCAACCACTAGGACCTTGACTAATTTTATAATCCCAGTGTGATGCTACTTGTTTTCCTAAAGGGGACAACTCAGCTTGGCTTTGAGCTCTCGATCATTTCAACAACCACTGGCAAACATGAGAGGCTCAGCAGTCCTGTTTGGATCAACGCAGTCTGAAACAATGCAAGAGGGGGCAAGGTGGTGCCACAGGCATCTGAGGGCACTAGGGGTAAGGAGGGAAAGAGGGGGTTTGCCTAAACAAATGAAGATTGATCGCTGAAGTCTACATGGTTTGATTTGGGGCTTCCATATGGTTGGAGTTCCAGTTCTTGTAGCCCAGTTCTTTTTGAACTCTGCCTAGCACACGAGTCCTTTAGTATCTAAGACCAATAGATCTGAGTTAGAGATGAAAGTTCCTTGAGGAAGAGGTGGAGGATTAGTAGTAAGTAGGAAGGGGGAGACACCATGTGTTTTACTTACTGGCAACGCAGTGGATACCGTTTTGGGGATCTGATTGGACACTTTCCATGGGAATCTTTATAACTGAGGGAGGAGGGAACTGGGGCTGGAGAGAAACAGTGGGAAAAGCTGATAAATACCACCAATACAACAGTGTTGGCTTTCTTGCCAAGACGGAAAATACATGCGTCCACAGTGTGCAAACCACCATCTTCTTCATATCCAGACTAGACAGTGGGTGCTGCAATTACCCTGGGGCCCGCTGAGTACACTAGAAAGGACAGAACTCTTGCAGGAATGTTACTCATCAGAACAGTTTCAACTGTCGTGGTAACCAGTCACTTGGGAGTGAACCTCACACAATAGCTGAAGACGTGTATAAAATGAATTTATGTAAATTGAATCCCGTTTTTCCATTGAATATATCATATAAACCAGAGATGCTTTTTCCCACCCCTGAAATAGTTCCTGGCATGTGGTAGCCACTCAAATATTTATTGAATGAATCAGTGAAAGAATAATACTTGTCTTTAAAAGGCACTTAGACTCTCAGTTTCTTTTTTTTTTTTTTTTTTTTTTTGCGGTACGCGGGCCTCTCACTGCTGTGGCCTCTCCCGTTGCGGAACACAGGCTCCGGACGCGCAGGCTCAGCGGCCATGGCTCACGGGCCCAGTCGCTCCGCGGCATGTGGGATCTTCCCGGACGGGGGCACGAACCCGCGTCCCCTGCATCGGCAGGCGGACTTTCAACCACTGCGCCACCAGGGAAGCCCCTTACTTTTTTTTTTTTTTTCTCTTTTTTCTTTTTTCTCAGTTTCTTTGTTCTCAGAACCTAACTTTGCAAATCATCTAAATCATCAACAAGGGGGAGTTCCCTGGTGGCCTAATGGTTAGGATTCTGGGCTTTCACTGCTGTGGCCCGGGTTCAATTCCCTGGTCAGGGAACTGAGATCGCGCAAGCTGTGCAGCACGGCCAAAAAAAAATCATCAGTGAAAAACATGTGAATGGGGATTATGGGCCTCTTACGTTCTGGGAAGAGGACAGGAATTAAGGACCAGGGGAATTTTGGCCTATCACTACCATCAGAAGATGGTTTAATCATCAATCAGTCAGCAAGGGCTTGCCTATCAGCAGCTTAGATCTGCAAAAGGCAAGATTGCTAGAACAGTTCACGGTGGAGGCAGGGATGTGGGTTTGGGTCAAATTGGGAGAATGGGAGCCAGGCATGGTGTTAGGAAGGACGTGGGCAGCTTAGTATGTTGGAAATGATCAGATTCAAAGTGGGAATGGTTTTCTTAGTTCCCTCCTAGACATTTAGCCTATACGTCCATCTTGGGTGAGTCACTTCCCTTTTGGGGGACAGTTTCATCATCTGTAATGAACACTTGAACTAGACAATCTTTTTCACTAACATTTTGTGATTTACTATAAGTTCTGGACTGACTTCTTGTCTGTTGACTCCCTGCGTGTTCTGGGGTGAGAATGGGGAGGAGGCATGGGAGAAGAGAGGGGCAGATGGGGTGACTGAGACAGAGTGGTCCCAGGCATCTGGGGAATGTAGTCACCCTCCTTTCAGGAGGCCACGTGCGTCTTCCCCCACCTCTCTGCCCAGGAGCCTACGGACAGGCCCAAGCAAGGCTTGTCTCCAGTCCTCTCACTTGCCCAGGAGTCCAGTCTACTAATGAGTCCCTATTAGACCCCTCCCCCTGGGCCCGCTCTGTTCTTTGGAGGTCAGTCCTCATAACCTCCTCCATGATGGAGCCGAGTCTTCTGCCCTGTCCCCTCAGGGACCTACACTGCTGTTGTAATGGCCCCAAGAGCCCACAGGAATGGGGGAAAATAGGCATGGCCAACTGACTTTTTCCTGGATGAGAGGGCTCGTTCACTGTGGCCTACCCTGAGGGTATTCATATGAATAGACATGATCTCAGCACACCAGACTGACACTGGGCCCAGTCAATCGCTCCTGGCTACCTGAGAAGCCTCCCCACCCTGGCCATGGCAGAGGTGGAGGGAGGGTCTCTTGATCCCTCCCATCAGCCCAGGCCTCACATCCTCCCCACCTCCTCGTCACTGTGCTCACGGGCCCCTTTCCTCTTCTTCTTATCTGCCTCCTTTTTCTCCTTCTCTGGAAGGATGTTGTCAATCCAGGCCAAATCATGCTGGGAGAAGATGAGGTCCAGAAGCCTTCGAACGATGATGAGGCCCAGGATCTGTGGTGAGAGTTCAGAGAAAACCATGGGCTCAAGGCCCCAAACTTGGGCACCATTTTTTTTCTCCCTCAGTCAGCTATGTTCAGGGACTTTTTCTGGTATCTTTGGAACATTCTCGAAGCTCCCCCAAACCACTGTTCACCTGCCACCCATCTTGGTTCCTCTCATCCAGCCTCTCAGTTGAGTGGCGATGCCTACCAGTGACCCAGAGGCACAAAGCCTGTGACAGCTGAGGTGCAGAGCCAGATGGGGACCATGGGTGGAGAACTACAGTTATTCTTTAAATTAGTGGTTCTCAGACTTGAGCTTAGATCAAATCACCTGGCAGGCTGTTAATACCCACACTGCTAGGTGCTGGGTGAGTTTCTGACTCAGAAGGTCTGGGGTGGGGCCTGAGATTTGCATCTCTAACAAGATTGCCAGGAGATGTTGATGCCACTGATTCAGGGATGACACTTTGAGACCAGCTGTCCCCATGGCCCCATTTCTGAGAGCTGCCAATCTCTCTGCTAACAAACTGAATAAAGTATACTGGCATATCTAGAATTTTTAAAGGAAAGTCTAGAAAGTTTTGTTCTGTTCAGGATAAACAAAGGCAAAACATGTGCTCTTTGGAGAAGATTAAACACTGACTTTTAATAGATGCAATGGGTCCAAGTAGCTAGTTATGAATATTGTCCTTTCACCACCAAGAACTAGCCATTAGATGAGGTCAGGAAGAAAACCATCCAGCCGGATTTAACACTGGGTCCTCACTGACCCTGTGTCTTGGGAGCAACCAGAGCTCGGGAGTTGGTCAGACCTGGTTTGTAAAATTCCTGGCTCAGAAAACAGAGCATGGTTGCTAGGGGCAGGGGTAGGAAGAAGGGCTGTCTACGTAGGGACAACACAGAATTTTAGAGGTGATGGAACTATTCTGTATCATGACTGTGGTGGCGGAATCGCTACTCTGTGTTTTGTCAAAACTCCTATAGAACAGCAGAGTCAATTTTACTGCATGTAAATTAAAAAATATCAATATGGGGGAAGGTGTGAATCTTGGCTCTGCTCCTTCCTGGTTGTGTGACTTGAGTGACTCACACATGCTCTCTGAGCCTCAGTTTTCCAGTCTGTAAAATGGTAGTTCTTTAGGGGAGGTGTGGACTAAATGAAATAGCACTCAGTACATGCCAATTGTGACGATCCTTTCCCCTCCTCACCTCTGAAACCCATGAGGGCACTGTTGGGGAGGATCCATTTCACTTTCCCTGGAGTGGTGGTTTTCAACCTTGGCTGCACATTTATGCTTACCTGTAGACTTGCTATAAATACCAATGCCTGGGTTTCTCTAAGAGATTCTGACTTCATTGATTTGGGCTGAGGCCTGGGTGCATGTGCTTTTAAAAAGCTCCCAAGTGACTCTTATGAGCAGCCAGGGTCAAGAATCACTGACTCAGAACCCTGCCAGGATATTTCAGATCCTACTCTGTGTCCTCACTTTAGTCCCTAATCCAGCCCTGCAGGCTTTAGGGCCCACCTAGGGCTTCCCCCAGGCATTAACCCACAGTGCCCCCTCCCATTCCTCATGCCCCAGCAGGGGCGGAGGCCACTGCCCTCCATGGGCGATCTAGGTGCCAGATGCAACATGTTGTTGGCTTTTCTTCTTTTCACTTTTAGTTTTGGAATAATTTCAAACTTACACACAATTTCAAGAATAGTCAAAGAATGCTCACATACTTTCCCCAGCTCCTCCAAACAATGACATGTTAATGACATTGGACTTTGAAGTTCTAAATCTCTATTTCTAGCTCTCCCCATCCCATCCCCCCATTTATCTTTTCAAATTCAGTTATATTGAAGGGTGAAGAATTATATTTAGTGTAGATCTACTTCTGCACTTGGTTTGAATTTTGGCAGTGGGGAACTCAGCCTCCTTGTTGAATTTGCCTAGCTTCTCCATCGCACCCCAGAGTTGGCGAAGTTGGTTGGCTTTTGCATTCTCACTGAGCCTCCCTGACCTGAGCTGGATGGAGATGGGCGTGTGGGCTGTCACTACAGCATCCACCCACCACATACAACCTCCCTCCCCATCTCTCCTCTCCATTCCACCACACACACACCCCACCCCAGCTCTACTTGGCCTGGAGTCACAACCCGAATCTTGATCTGTGCCTGCCTTTGTGACCCCGAGAGAATCAGGCCACTGTGGAGGAGAAGGCTAGGGTGGGTCTCCCCCTGGACACCTTCCCCATCTGAACCTGCTGAACACGAGGGGGAAGACTGCACTCATCTTACCATGACTGGGAAGATGATGGCGGCCACCGTAGACTTGAGGATCCAGAGCACAGCCAAGCACAGTATCTGCACCAGGGTGAAGAGGTGGATCCGGCGCAGGGGCACGTGCCGCAGGAAGGCATGGTCCGGCTGGTGCTTGGCCGGCATCAGGAAGAGTTTGCAGCGATCCCAGAACTGGTGAGGACAGAGGAAGGCTCAGCCAGGCCATGGGGACGCTGGTGGCCCCGCTGGGAGCTTGGGTCTGGTGAAATGGGTGCTGCAGTGGGGTCTCATAGAGGGGAGCCCCTGGTCAGGCCTTCAGGATGCAAAGGAAGGGGACTGGAGGTCTAGGAGGAGGTATAATGAGATCTTATGGTGGAGGAGTGCTGAGCCCTTGGTGAGGGCTACAGCCCTGGCACTGGCCCCAGTAAACATTGCCCACATTCAAGGAAAATGCAACTTAACAGCAACACAAGCTATCCAAGATGTCTGATGTATCATGGTAAATAAAGAAAAAAAACAAAACAAAATATTTTCTTCTGTGCAGATTGCCTTAGAGAAGAGAGAGGTGTAGTGAAATGCTCATAGGAGTCAGCTCGATCTGGGTTTTGAATTCTGAGCCTCGGTTTCCTCATCTGTAAAATGAGGATAGAAGACGTAAGGGGAGAGCCTTACCTGGATGCCATTCAGGGAGGCCACACCCATGTAGAGGAAGACTCCATACAGCACTGGCAAAGGGATGTACTGAAATGAGAGAGGGAAGCAGAGCTCTGGACTGGGCCTCTGCCCAAGGCAGGCTATTGGCCACCCTGTTCAGGGTGACTGTCTGCTGAGCCACAGAGGCAGCCTGGTCAGCCTCGGCTTTCTCCAAGTGTTGAAAGAGCTGGATGTTTGGAGGAATGAAGTGTCTGCTAGCAGATCTGGAGCCAGAGTGTCACTGGGGAATGAGATGGTCTCTGGGGCACTCCTGCCCTCTTCTCTAGCCCAGTGGACAGTTGCTCTCCCAGCCTAGTCCCCCCCCCGCCCCCCTTTAGGCCCTGCAGAAGCCATGTGGTCTGGCTGAAGATATATCTTCCGGAACATGGCAATTCTCCACAGACTGCTCATTCCTGCCAGCCCCTTCCCACCTCCAGTGCCAGCTAAGGGCCTCCCCCGCAACCCAAACTGCATTGCTCAGCTTGCAGGGGGCTGGGGACCTTTGATGAGCTGACCTACTAATGGGTGGGGAGCACCTGCTGATGAACAAAGCTCATGCATCATATATGATCAGGTAAAAAAGAGTCAACAGAAGTGTATGAAGTAACCCCTACTGGCTGACAACAAACTGCTGATGGTTTGGTGGGTATCTCTCCTTCCCATCATGCTCACAGGTAGTTTGTTGGCTTTTTCAAAAGTTGGATCATGTCACTCATACTGTTCTACAGTCATCACTGTGACTCTTTAGAAGACTTCTGAAGTATGTCTCTCCAAGCTGAGTCTTGGCTTCTTTCATCCTTCCCTTTGCCTGCACCCGTGGCTCACCACTGCGAGCAAGGCTGCTCAGCTCGCTCCCAGGGCAGCTGTGCTGAACACTTGCGAGAACACAAAGTACTGTATCCAACTTTTAGAAGCCATTTAAGGATGTTGGCAAATCCAAACAAATCAATAACCTCTCGTTTAAAATAAATTAGGCTGTGTTCATTTTTTAAACACAAAGCATGATTTGGACCCATATGCGATAAACCTTAAACTACAACACTTGAATTTAAAGAAGGGAAATCTGGGCCCATTGCATCATTCAATTTGTACATGGCTTATGAAGTTTTTTGCCTAATTATGAAATAAGGTAAAAATTTCAACCCATCAACAGACTGTTTTAATAAGATATATATGTATATACAAAATGGAATATTATTCTATTACACAGCCATAGAAAATGAAATATTGCCATTTGCAGCAACATGGATGGACCTAGAGAATATCATACTAAGTCAGACAGAGAAAGACAAATATTTTATGATATCACATATGTGGAATCTAAAAAAATCATACAAATGAATCTTTATACAAAATAGAAACAGGGACTTCCCTGGTGGTACAGTGGTTAAGACTCCATGCTCCCAATGCAGGGGGCCTGGGTTTGATCCCTGGTCAGGGAACTAGATCCCGCATGCATGTTGCAACTAAGAGTTCACAAGCCACAACTAAGGAGCTGGCGAGCCGCAACTAAGGAGCCTGTGAGCAGCAACTAAAGAGCACACCTGGGACTTCACTGGTGGCACAGTGGTTAAGAATCCGCCTGTCAATGCAGGGGACATGTTTGAGCCCTGGACCTGGAAGATCCCACGTGCCACGGAGCAACTAAGCCCATGTGCCACAACTACTGAGCCTGCGCTCTAGAGCTTGCGAGCCACAACTACTGAAGCCCACAAGCCTAGAGCCTATGCTCCGCAACAAGAGAAGCCACCACAATGAGAAGCCCGTGCACTGCAACAAAGAGTAGCCCTTGCTCGCCACAACTAGAGAAAGCCCACGCACAGCAATGAAGAGCCAACGCAGCCATAAATAAATAAATAAATTTATTTTTTAAAATTCATATTAAAAAAATAAAGAGCATGCCTACTGCGACTAAGACCTGGTGCAACCAAATAAATAAGTAAATAAATAAATCTACTTTTTAAAAAGCAAAACAAAACAGAAACAGACTCACAAAGAAAAGAAACAGGGTTACCAAAGGAGAGAGGGAGGGGAAGGAATAAGTTAGGAATATGGGGTTAACAGATACACACTACTATATATACAATAAACAACAAGGCTTTACAGTATAACACAGGGAACAATATTCGATATCTTGTAATAACCTATAATGGGAAAATAATCTGAAAAAAAATCTGTACTAATCAGCCTCAAAGTGTGGGAGCAATTAACAGAGAAATAAAATCTTAAAAGACTAAGCTATAGGGGCTTCCCTGGTGGCGCAGTGGTTAAGAATCCGCCTGCCAATGCAGGGGACGTGGGGTCGAGCCCTGGTCCGGGAAGATCCCACATGCCGCAGAGCAACTGAGCCCCTGCGCCACAACTACTGAGCCTGTGCTCTAGAGCCTGTGAGCCACAACTACTGAAGCCTGCTCACTGCAACAGAGTAGCCCCCGCTCGCCACAACTAGAGAAAGCCCACATGCAGCAACGAAGACCCGAGGCAGCCAAAAATAAATAAATAAATTAATTAATTTTAAGAAAAAGACCAAGCTATAATCTGTAACAACACAAATTTAAGATGGCTTAAAACTTCCCTTTCACCCTAATGGGTGTGAAAACCACATCAAACTGAGTTGTCTTAGTTTATCGTTACCAGTGACTGATTATCAAGTCACTTCATTATCAAGCCTAGGAAATTGTCTCCAGTCTTGTCATTTGCAGGCTGAAGCAGCTTTCTCAGAAAATCCCAATGGCCCATGACATCACAAGTGATAGTGCTGTGATCTAGAATTCTAGATTAATCGGTGCAAATCTTTCTTGGATCTCCAGGGAAAGGCCCTTTTCAAATATTAGTGACACAGTCAAGTGGCAAAAAGGTGCCTCTGGTGTCAGCTTTATACCACCTGCTAAAGCAATGAACAAGGATCACAGCCCTACAAACATAAGGACATCACAGCCTTCCCATATAATTTGAGGCAAAGATCATGAGAACAACATGGGGACAGAGGTGGCACTTCCACATGGTCAGGAGTTCCTCTGAGGCAGAATACAGTAATCCACAGTCTTAATGAGCTGTGGTGAGTTGCAGGCAAAAAAGGAAACAAAACAAACAAAAACCTTTGGGGATTGGGATGAACTGAGAATCCGCAGAACTGAGTGTGTAAGCCATTTATGCTGCCCCTCAGATACATGGTCACTTCATCCCTCAGTGCCCTCGTTTGGCAAGATAACCAAATATTTGCAAATTGGTGATGGAAGGACTGAAGATTATTGTTAGGGGAAACACTGACTGAAGCCGCCAGCCCTGGCCAGGCAAGATAGTAGCCACTCACGTGAGTCATCTTACGACAGGAGGTCCTGGTAAGGAACGAGGAACTAATAAGCTGCCACCAACAGGAAGAATTCGGGAAAGTTCAAAGGAGAGAGGAGACACCAATCCATATGTCCTACCAATCTCCCAGAATCCTCACTGGAATCATCTTGGCTGAGCGATGCGCGTGCCACCAAGAAGTTCCCTGAGTCAGAATGATTGGCCAGAGACAACCCAGAAACTAACCCAATCACCATAAAACCTGAGACTTTATGTGGCAGAGCAGTTCTCCTGGGTTCCCTTAACCTGCTGCTCTCTGCCCGGGCACCCCTTCCCAATAAAGTCTCTTGCTTTGTCAGCATGTGTATCTCCTCAGACAATTCATTTCCACGTGTTAGACAAGAGCCCACTCTTGGGGCCCTGGAAGGGGTCCCCCTTCCTGAAACATTATCACTGATCCTCTAATAAACATCACTGTATCTAATATCAGTCTAACCATCCATTGATACGGAGAGAGGGGTGGGGGGTGATTTTGTTCCTTGCTGCTCAAAGTGTGATCTTTGGACCAGCATGATTTGGTACCATTGGTGAGTTTGTTAAAAATGCAGAATTTGGGGGACTTCCCTGGTGGTCCAATGGTTAAGACTCCATGCTCCCAATGCAGGGGGCCCAGATTTGATCCCTGGTCAGGGAACTAGATCCTGCATGCTTCAACTAAAGATCCTGAGTGCCGCAACTAAGACCTGGCACAGCCAAATAAATAAATTAATGTTTTTTTTTTAAAAATGCAGAATTTGGCGCCCCCCCACAGACCTACCGAGTCAGTATCTTCATTTAACAAGATTCCCAGGTGATTTTTAATACACATTAAAAAAATTTTTAACATTATTATTGGAGTATAATTGCTTTACAATGGTGTGTTAGTTTCTGCTTTATAACAAAGTGAATCAGTTATACATATACATATATCCACATATCTCCTCCCTCTTTCGTTTCCCTCCCACCCTCCCTATCCCATCCTTCTAACTGGTCACAAAGCACCGAGCTGATCTCCCGGTGCTATGTGACTGCTTCCCACTAGCTATCTATTTTACACTCTCTCACCTTGTCCCAGCTTAGCCTTCCCCCTCCCCGTGTCCTCAGGTCCATTCTCTAGTAGGTCTGCGTCTTTATTCCCATCTTGCCCCTGGGTTCTTCATGACCTTTTTTTTTTTTTTTTTAGATTCCATATATATGTGTTAGCATACGGTATTTGTTTTTCTCTTTGTGACTTACTTCACTCTGTATGACAGACTCTAGGTCCATCCACCTCACTACAAATAACTCAATTTTGTTCCTTTTTATCGCCGAGTAATATTCCATTGTATATATGTGCCACATCTCCTTTATCCATTCGTCTGTTGATGGACATTTAGGTTGTTTCCATGTAGGATAGTCTTTATATTATAAAACTAAAATTTAGAAATAAATGGATTTATGGTCGATATGAGATTACAGCTATGATCCACAGGTTGTTTCATTTTTTTCATTTTTTTAAAGTAACTTAATATCAGTATCAATTTTGAACTTGTAAATGCATTTATACTATTAAAATACTGCTGTTTTTATCTGTTTTCTAGGTTTTAAAATCATTTAATTGAACCTACACCATGATGCACCCCATCTGTTCCCAGTCCTGTCAGTCCCATTAGGTTAAAAGAACCCTGTTATACCTTCTTCCCTTTGCACCAGAAATGAGCACAGATTCTCTTGAAAACTAAATCAAAAGGAACTGGGAGGAAAAAACAAAGTGTATTCATTTTCTTTTAGGTCTGCTACATGGTTAATATCAAATCTGCTTTTATTTCTTTTTGGCACTTATTTCACAGAGGTAACTTTTTTCTCTATCTTCTGCTAAGTTACTAATAACTATGGGTTTTTCCCTCGTTTTTTTTTTTAGCAAATCACAGATGAAGGTCTCATTACTATATGCAGAGGGTGCCATAAGTTACAGTCCCTCTGTGCCTCTGGTTGCTCCAACATCACAGATGCCATCCTGAACGCTTTAGGTCAGAACTGCCCACGGCTTAGGTAAACATTTCTTGTTTATCTCAAAAAATCGGGGGAAAGGAGCAGTGGCCTCCTTCACTCATATTTATTCCTTGGAACCTTGAATTTTTCAAGGTAGACACTACAAGGCCACTACTACCCTTTCAGATGCGCACCTACTTGCTTTGTACCTCATTTGATTACATGTAATTGGCGTGAACCAGGGGGTAATAGTCCTCATCTTCTGCTTCTTGGCTATCCATACTAGAAAAATATCAACATTTTATCACATTACTTGAGAAAAGAAATAAAAGCATTTTCTCTTATTAATGCTTTCATATAATTCCTTTCTGAAGAAAGTTTTTAGAAGCCCATCCTGTGATCATTTATATTGTAGTAATGATGCCAGGTACATAGCAGGGAGTATTTAAAGAGAAAAAACAGCTCCTCCTTTGTGCTGATGGTCTTTTAAAGCAAGCTTTATTTCTCTATGGCTCCTCTTCTCTACCTAAATACAGGATTGGCTGAATATTTACTAAGAATGCTGTGTTAGCATGCACATGGTATCAAGCCCATATTGATTTTGTAAGAGCACACAGCACACTATTTTGTAATAAATAGGGATAATCCCCGTATACCTTTTTTGTTCTTTTAAACAAAACTTATACTGTACTTACTATATATTAAACATGTTAGCCACTGTTTTAAATTATTTACAAATATTAATTCATTTAATCATCATAACACCATATAAGCACTGTTATTATCTCTGTATTATAGGTGAGAAAACCAAAGCACAGGTCGAGTAACCTGTTCAAGGTCTCACAGTTAGTAAGTGCAGGAGCAAGTGTTCAATCTCAGGCAGTCTAGCTCCAGAACCTGTGAAACCACTTGTCTTACACATAAGAATCATCGTAAACCAATAAAAACTTTCTTAAAACTTTTTTGTAATCACCTGGCCATGGGCCTTCGTAATCTCGGAAGCCTAGAGTAGAATACTCTTAAGGAGCTGAGGAGGTAGCCAGTCTTCTCTATAAAAATATTACATATTACCTTTTTCTGTTTTAAAGAGAGGGATGTTCAGCTCCATTCTCCTTCATGGTTTATTTTATTGTTAGAAGAGAAAGGCTCTCATGTGATACTTAAAAGTTGGGTTCAGTCAGATCATACTTTCCCATTAGATACAGTATTTTAATTGATTGTCAGTTGATAGTGATTCCTTATACTTTAGCTTTATTTTTTTTTTCAACTTCTATAGTAATTTGTAAGCAAACATACAATGTTCTTTGGTACTGTCGTGCAGACACCACCAGACTTTTCACAAAGAAGAGCTACTATTTTTGATTCCCCAGCCCTGTGGTTGGTATTTAGGGTGGTGTTCAGCAGTTCCTGGTAGGAGCTCAGCTGCCCTCTCCACTGGGCCTCCCTGGGAGCCTGTGGGAGGAGGCAGGAAGCTTAAGGGTATTTTTTCATAAGTATGGAATTTCATATTTGGGACAAGCCTATGATTAACCAGTCCCTTCATAGTATTTTGAAAAGCTATTTAAATCTTAGTGAGCATACACGTAAAATAGGGAAAGAGAATAATTTACTTTAGCAACAGATTAACTGAGACAGAGTATTTATCTCCATCTCCTTTGTTTTCTAGGAGCAGGCTGCCCTCTGGGGGTAAGCAGTATGCCATCAAGAAGGCTTTTAAATGCGTTTCTCATGCATTTTGGCATTAACTACAAGCTTCTATTATGTTCTTCTGATTGCATCACCCTAAAATGTGGTATTCACAGGACCACTTTATGATGACTCCATGAAAATGAATAGCAGGATCTGTATACAGACTTGCTTAGCTGTGAATGTAACTCCGTGTTATATAGTCCTTAGGGAATGAGAGGTTGTTTTCTTAAGTTCTTGCTGTTTTAATAAACCCAGTTTTCAGGGACCAATGGGTTGACTTTCACTTTGTTTTTTTAACAGAATATTAGAAGTGGCAAGGTGTTCTCAACTAACAGATGTAGGCTTTACCACTCTGGCCAGGGTAAGTGTTTTCTTCAGGTTCTGTAGGTTTTGTTCAGGGTTTTTTTTATTTCAGAAGAATGAGCAATGAGGGAAGTGTGGAATGGCAGCAGAATTGAGGGTGTAGGATGTGGGGGGACGTCTCTGTGGCTGGCGTTCCTGAGCGTCCTTGGGCTGCAGCTACAGGCAGCTGCTCTGGAAAGGCGGACGTGCATTGGAGACCATGACATTCCTTTGTGAGACTTGATTTTCCGCCTCTTCATAAGATTATAAGCTAAACTAAGTGGGAATTTCCTAGTGCTTTTGAAAGAAGCTTATTTGGTTGTTTGGTATGCGACTGGTGGATGAGAGTAATGTTGAAAGAAACATGTAAGCCTGATTTAAATGGAGAGGTTTTAAGAGATTTTCTGTATTCTCCACAAGATTTTAATACATGGAGTGGTTTGTAAATCACTGTATAATAATAGTATTTAAAATTATACCATCTTTGACCAGTGTAATGGAACATGGGAAGGGCATTTGCTTTCAGGCAGATCAATGGAATACTAATGGGGGGGCGGGCGGGCTGGGCAGCCCATGGCATAACTAGATGAGGACATACAAATTCCCCTTCTGTGCTTACAAAGAAATCATTTTCATTAAATTATTTTTGGTTGAAAGGATCTCTGTATTAGTTCAGTATCAATGTTCAGGAAATTTATTCCCTTGGACTTTTAAGATGTTAGATACTTTAAGTGTGGAATAATTGAGAAATTTCACGGTGATAAAGGCCTTTTAAAAATGTGTAATTAATAGAATAAGGCAGGGCTTCCCTGGTGGCGCAGTGGTTGCGCGTCCGCCTGCCGATGCAGGGGAACCGGGTTCGCGCCCCGGTATGGGAAGATCCCACATGCCGCGGAGCGGCTGGGCCCGTGAGCCGTGGCCGCTGAGCCTGCGCATCCGGAGCCTGTGCTCCGCAACGGGAGAGGCCATAACAGAGGAAGGCCCGCATACCACAAAAAAAA
>NC_041225.1:88886381-88928953 GCF_002837175.3 Physeter macrocephalus
AAACAAAAACCTTTGGGGATTGGGATGAACTGAGAATCCGCAGAACTGAGTGTGTAAGCCATTTATGCTGCCCCTCAGATACATGGTCACTTCATCCCTCAGTGCCCTCGTTTGGCAAGATAACCAAATATTTGCAAATTGGTGATGGAAGGACTGAAGATTATTGTTAGGGGAAACACTGACTGAAGCCGCCAGCCCTGGCCAGGCAAGATAGTAGCCACTCACGTGAGTCATCTTACGACAGGAGGTCCTGGTAAGGAACGAGGAACTAATAAGCTGCCACCAACAGGAAGAATTCGGGAAAGTTCAAAGGAGAGAGGAGACACCAATCCATATGTCCTACCAATCTCCCAGAATCCTCACTGGAATCATCTTGGCTGAGCGATGCGCGTGCCACCAAGAAGTTCCCTGAGTCAGAATGATTGGCCAGAGACAACCCAGAAACTAACCCAATCACCATAAAACCTGAGACTTTATGTGGCAGAGCAGTTCTCCTGGGTTCCCTTAACCTGCTGCTCTCTGCCCGGGCACCCCTTCCCAATAAAGTCTCTTGCTTTGTCAGCATGTGTATCTCCTCAGACAATTCATTTCCACGTGTTAGACAAGAGCCCACTCTTGGGGCCCTGGAAGGGGTCCCCCTTCCTGAAACATTATCACTGATCCTCTAATAAACATCACTGTATCTAATATCAGTCTAACCATCCATTGATACGGAGAGAGGGGTGGGGGGTGATTTTGTTCCTTGCTGCTCAAAGTGTGATCTTTGGACCAGCATGATTTGGTACCATTGGTGAGTTTGTTAAAAATGCAGAATTTGGGGGACTTCCCTGGTGGTCCAATGGTTAAGACTCCATGCTCCCAATGCAGGGGGCCCAGATTTGATCCCTGGTCAGGGAACTAGATCCTGCATGCTTCAACTAAAGATCCTGAGTGCCGCAACTAAGACCTGGCACAGCCAAATAAATAAATTAATGTTTTTTTTTTTTTTAAATGCAGAATTTGGCGCCCCCCCACAGACCTACCGAGTCAGTATCTTCATTTAACAAGATTCCCAGGTGATTTTTAATACACATTAAAAAATTTTTTAACATTATTATTGGAGTATAATTGCTTTACAATGGTGTGTTAGTTTCTGCTTTATAACAAAGTGAATCAGTTATACATATACATATATCCACATATCTCCTCCCTCTTTCGTTTCCCTCCCACCCTCCCTATCCCATCCTTCTAACTGGTCACAAAGCACCGAGCTGATCTCCCGGTGCTATGTGACTGCTTCCCACTAGCTATCTATTTTACACTCTCTCACCTTGTCCCAGCTTAGCCTTCCCCCTCCCCGTGTCCTCAGGTCCATTCTCTAGTAGGTCTGCGTCTTTATTCCCATCTTGCCCCTGGGTTCTTCATGACCTTTTTTTTTTTTTTTTTAGATTCCATATATATGTGTTAGCATACGGTATTTGTTTTTCTCTTTGTGACTTACTTCACTCTGTATGACAGACTCTAGGTCCATCCACCTCACTACAAATAACTCAATTTTGTTCCTTTTTATCGCCGAGTAATATTCCATTGTATATATGTGCCACATCTCCTTTATCCATTCGTCTGTTGATGGACATTTAGGTTGTTTCCATGTAGGATAGTCTTTATATTATAAAACTAAAATTTAGAAATAAATGGATTTATGGTCGATATGAGATTACAGCTATGATCCACAGGTTGTTTCATTTTTTTCATTTTTTTAAAGTAACTTAATATCAGTATCAATTTTGAACTTGTAAATGCATTTATACTATTAAAATACTGCTGTTTTTATCTGTTTTCTAGGTTTTAAAATCATTTAATTGAACCTACACCATGATGCACCCCATCTGTTCCCAGTCCTGTCAGTCCCATTAGGTTAAAAGAACCCTGTTATACCTTCTTCCCTTTGCACCAGAAATGAGCACAGATTCTCTTGAAAACTAAATCAAAAGGAACTGGGAGGAAAAAACAAAGTGTATTCATTTTCTTTTAGGTCTGCTACATGGTTAATATCAAATCTGCTTTTATTTCTTTTTGGCACTTATTTCACAGAGGTAACTTTTTTCTCTATCTTCTGCTAAGTTACTAATAACTATGGGTTTTTCCCTCGTTTTTTTTTTTAGCAAATCACAGATGAAGGTCTCATTACTATATGCAGAGGGTGCCATAAGTTACAGTCCCTCTGTGCCTCTGGTTGCTCCAACATCACAGATGCCATCCTGAACGCCCTGTCCAGTTTTCCCAGCACCACTTATTGAAGAGGCTGTGTTTTCTCCATTGTATATTCTTGCCTCCTTTGTCAAAGATAAGGTGACCATATGTGCGTGGGTTTATCTCTGGGCTTTCTATCCTGTTCCATTGAGCTATATTTCTGTTTTTGTGCCAGTACCATACTGTCTTGATTACTGTAGCTTTGTAGTATGGTCTGAAGTCTGGGAGCCTGATTCCTCCAGCTCTGTTTTTCTTTCTCAAGATTGATTTGGCTATTCGGGGTCTTTTGTGTTTCCATACAAATTGTGAAATTTTTTGTTCTAGTTCTGAATACACATTAAAATTTGAGAAGCCCTGGAACAGAAATCTACTGGAGGAACTGGTACAAAAATAGGTGAAGTTAATAAGTGATATAGAAAAATTAATAAAAATAAAACCACTAGTAACTAGGATCCAACTTGCACCCCCTAAAAATGTAGCATCGGGGGACCTCTCTTCTGTTGGCTACATGAAGAAGAATTAAAAATTTCAACTAGAGTATGGTCTTGGGTAGACAGCTCTCTAATGTAAGTTCTCTATGAGTCTAGTACTTGGCTATGCCTAATTTGACAGAACTAGGCAAACTTACAGTTGCAAAAAGTTAAACAAGTTTTATGGAAATTTTTCTTGATTGGAAATAAATTCTGAGATTAAATCTAAGAATTCAGATCTGGATTAAGTTGTATTTTTCTTTAACTGGCTACACCAAATATCTCTCCTTTACCTAAAATCAATCTAATATTTAGTACTGGTGTCAGCTAGTGATAATGCTTTAATCACCTAACAATTTTGAAAGCATTGATATATACCTTGATACAATCAAATCAGAAGTCTTAAATCTTATGATCAATAAAAATCTAGATGTCTTCCATGCTATAAAACTTATCAAATGGATTAGTGGTTAAATAAAATGATTATATATATATTTCCTCTCACTGTAAAAGAACATGAGCAGGCAAATTTTTCATATCCTTTTGTGATTGAATGCAAAGACAATATCAGAGCATTTGGAGCTATAATAAACCCCAGAAAAACTTTTTCATGACAGCCAAAGCAATAATGAATATTTCCCCATATCTGGCATCTTATCCTATTTATAGAGCCCATTTAGGTTTTTTTTGGCTGTGCTGGGAGACTTACAGGCTCTTAGTTCCCTGCTAGGGATCGAACCCGGACCACTGCAGTGAAAGTGCCAAGTCCTAACTAACCACTGGACTGCCAGGGAATTCCCCCATTTAAAAAAAAGTTTAATTAATTTATTTTTGGCTGCTTTGGGTCTTCGTTGCTGCAGGCGGGCTTTCTCTAGTTGCGGTGAGTGGGGGCTACTCCTCATTGCAGTGCTTGGGCTTCTCTTGCTGTGGAGCACGGGCTCTCGTCATGCGGGCTTCAGTAGTTGTGGCGCACGGGCTTAGTTGCTCCGCGTCATGTGGGATCTTCCCAGACCGTGGCTCGAACCCGTGTCCCCTGCATTGGCAGGCGAATTCTTAACCACTGCACCACCAGGGAAGCCCCCGCCATTTGTTTTTATAAGATGCATAAATTAATACAGAAATACAGTCTACAGCTTGGAAGTTACAACACTTGTGCCGAAAACTGCAGCAGGGGACTTCCCTGGTGGCGCAGTGGTTAAGACTCCGCGACATGATCTGTCAGTGGCCCTTTCCCTTAATGCCTTCAGAAGGCTTTCCTTTCTTGAATTAAGCTAAGTTGTAGTCACCCAATCTTTTGCAGCTATTTTTCCCTTTGAATATCTTTTTACAAGCTCATTCGCGGTAAGCGTGTAAAAAAAACAAAGACTAAAGAACCATGATGTTAATTGATTTGTTTACAATGGAAAATATTTCTGGCTTGAGAACTGGTGCTGGGCACAACCAAACAGGTTTGAGTTTGGGGATTTTTTTTTAACGGATGTTTCCACTTTGCAGGAAACAGATTGTATACGGGGTGGGGGGCAGGCATTTTGTTTATTTAAAAGAGTATTTTAAATGGCCAGGGAATGTCTACGTTTGCGGAGAGGCTGCCAAAGAGCCATTGCGCCTTAACCAACCCCCACACCCCCACCCAGGCAAATTCATATGTTAAAGTCTTAACCTCTAGTACCTCAGAATGTGACTGAATTTGGAGATAGGTCCTTTAAGGAGGTAATTAAGGTAAAGTTAAGTCATATGGATGAAGCCTAATTCAATACAACTGGTTCTTATAAGAAGAGACACAGGACACATTACATAGGACACAGACGTGCACACATGAGGAAAGACCGTGATCTACTTCTAGAACATAAGCGTCTATTGTTTAAGCCACCTAGCTTGTGGCCTTTTGTTATGGCACCCAGAGCAGACTAATACAACAGGTGAGTGGCTGGAATGGAAAGCCTTTGTGGGGGACCCATGCTCCAAATGTACACCCCATTGCTATCATCTCTTCCAGCTGATCTGGAAGGACATGAGCAAGAGGGGCTTCTAACAGTGTGGGAAAAATCACTTATGCACCCAAGACATGCAAGACAGAGGAGCAGAAAACAGGCCCCAAGAACAATGACAGAAGCCTCCCTCCCCTCTGCAAGTTTTAAACTTCAGAAAATAGGTGAGCAAGGAGGCCATAAACCACAACGTGGAAACACAACCAGCTTGAGAAGCTACTGATTTAAGCAAGGATGGATAGTGGCAGAAATGTCTGTGGGAAGGTCCTTCAGAAAGGTGAGGGTGGACCCTGGGAGGGGTGGGAAAGAGCAGTGAGGATGGCCTGGTGCTGATAATAAAGGATGCAACATTACAGAAAACAGTAATAATGATGAAACCTGTCTGGCCTAATAGGATCCTGCCTTTTTAGGGGCCTTGTGGGGAGGCTGCTGCCCGCTCTGAGGCATCGGCTCAGTGCCTTCTCAGGCGGACAGGGCCCTAGCAGAGAGTGCAGAGCCTCACCTGCAGGATGGGAGCCAGGAAGACAGAGATCCCTGTCAGGATGAAGACAATGGTGCCGGTCACTCTCTGTTCCCTGGCAGAAAAGAACACATGGTCAGGGTGGATTGGGAGATGCTCCATGACCATTCCAGCCCTCTGTGGGCACTTGAAGGTTGTGTCCGAGGCTCTGGCTTCTGCCTTGCTGCCCCATTCCAGAGAGTAAACCAGTGACCTGAGGACCAGCTGCCCGGCACATGGGAAGAGAGGGAATCCAACTGAGGTGAGGGCATTTGTAGGGGTGTTCAGGAGGTTATCCAGTGCAGTGGCTAACAGGGGGTGCTTGAGCCAGACCAACTTGCGTTGAATCCTGGCTCTGCCACTTACTAGCTGTGTGGCATCGGGCAAGGCCCTAAATGTCTTCAGCATTAGTAGAACAAAACTAATGGCACGCACCTCAGGGGTTGTCGTGAGGATGAAGTGGGATATGAAGTGCTTATTATCCCTGCCCTTTGATTATAATAAGATCCCATGCTTGTGGGGCATGACTGATGAGGATTTAGGGGAAGGGGCCCTGGCTGCTGGCAGAGCAGGTGTCAGGGGCTGGAGGGCAGGTATGTTTTCTGGAGTGCTCAGACCCAGGCACAAGTCCAGGGGAAGCTTGGGGCTCTGGGGCAGCTTGCTCAGGCCCAGCCATCTGGGGCTCAGGGGCTGGGGAGGGGACCCTGCCCTGACCATAGGAACCTTGCTCAGGGCCGGCTGGGAAGCCCAGGAATTCCGACGTAGTGAGGAGAAGCTCTTAGGACAGCCATGTATGAGAATGCCAGGGTCTGATGTGGGCTCACCCCAGAGGTCCTAAGGGGTGGAAGATGCGCTTCCCTGCCTGAAACATTCGCATGAGAGGAGGGGCGGGTGAAGGAACGGAAGTGACAGGCCATGGGCCACAGCCCAGGGGGTGGAGTGGTCCTGGAAAGGCTTTCTGGAGGAATGGAGATTGAGCAGGACCCGAACCCTGCTTTGGGGGATCTGGGGGACGGCCTGGCTAGGGAGTCTTGAAGAGGAGACAAAGAGTCAGGTCAGAAGGGGCTCTGTGGGAACTCTTGAGCAGCCTATACAGGTGAGAGGCAAGAGCATGTGTAGGGGCTGGGGTGTACTGACTGGAATCTATTAAGAAAAAAGCACCACTTAAAACGGACTTTTCATCTTCCTCTTGCCTCCCTTCAGGGATATCACTCCTATCCCTGTGGTTCCTGGGTTGTCAGAGAAGGGGCCCTATTCACCCAAATACCTTGATGGTAAGAAAAACCTGCCCCCAATCTGACCACTCCTGCCCAGGGGGTCCTCAGGCCCTGACCACCACCTACCTGACCCCCAGGAACTGCGGCTGCTCCCCAGGGGCGCTGGTCTCCGTCTCCATCCTGAGGCTGTCGATGTGGGCAATGGAGATGACCGTGGCAGCCACGTACCAGGGGAGCCCCATGAAGGAGCAGAGAGCCATGAGGACGCCCACCCAGAACAGGTCCAGATGGTAGCCGGCAGCCTTCTGCAGGGGCAGAGTGGGAGGGGGGAAGCTGTCTAGGGAGCCTGTTCCCAACCACCTGCTGGGGTGGGGTGGGGGAGACAGAACTCTCCCAAGGCAGCCACTCTGTGCAACATGTTTTGAGGGCTCCCCGTGGGCTTCTATACAGTACTCTGAGAGGACTGCCAGCCTGAGGTGATCAGGCCTCCCCAACCCCAGGGTTTGGTGAACCAGGGAACTGATGCAGGGAAGGGAGGAGAGGGGTGTCCAGGCTTGGAGGGGTCCTTGGGAAGAAGGTCTCCTACCCAGCAGCCCAGTATCTCTATAATTCCCTAATGAGGGGTCCCAGGTGGGGCAGGCCTAGACCAAGCCTAGAGTGATCCAGGTTGGGATGGGGGAGAGAGTAGCCTGAGTCTCCTCAGACTCAGAGGCAGGGAGGACAGCTGGCGGGGCCAGGAAGGCTAAGGATGCTCCTCTGCCTTATGGTTCTGGGTCAAAATGCCCTTGTTAGGATCTGTTCAGACTCCCAAGTTCACTTTCAGGAGACAGAGCGGGAGGGACACTTTGGGAGAAGCAAGGAGCCGTGCCCAGTGGCCCATCCTGGGCTTGGTCCTGGTCTTTGGAGCCTCCCCGCTGGCCCTTCTGGCCTTACCCACATCTGGAGGTCACATTCTCCCCACCCCTGGAACTCCAGTCTTCTGCCCTCATATTTTGCTTCACAAATGGCCCAACATTTTGAAAGAAGCACCTCCTCCCTCCTTCATTCCTTCTGACTCTGTGGAAAGAAAGAGATTGTGCCCCTCCTCCTAGCACCAGCCTTACCCTCAGCTTGTTCTCCTTCCGGTTGACTATGACGGCCGTGATCTGCTGGTCCATGAAGATCAGGATGGTCACCAGCAGGGCGGGCAGGATGCTTACCAGGTACACCCACCACGGGTTCTTCCCAAAGGGGGCCACGAACCAGCCTCGATCAGGCCGCGTGGGCTGAGCAGAGCAAAGGAGAAGGCCCTTTTCTCTCTCCCTTGTCCCGGTGCACTTGTTGTCTGGCCCGCTCTCCCAGACTTCCCGCTATTCCCACACCTGGGGTATTTTTCAAGCGCAATCTTATCCCTTTAAGACATTAGGCACCTGCAACTTTAAAGAGACCCCGGAGGCACAGACTTGGGAAGGGCGTGGTGTCTACAGAGCAAAGGAGATGATTTGTTGCAGCCGCCATGGGCTTGTTTGGGGAACAGGGAGGTGCAGAGTCAGGGGGCATTGGTGGAGAGCTTGTGGTCACTAATTGCAAAAGATGTTAACAAGAAATGGAAATGAGGCCCAACAGCAAGAAAAAAGAAAATGATGGTCCCAGTGCCTGATGCTTTCTGCCTCTTCTCTGAGTCATCTGTCTGGGGAGGTTATAGAATTGTCTGTAAAACACCGAACATTAATTTAGACTTGTATATTAAGAATAAAGGATTATCTGTGCAGGAGCTGGGCTGAAGTTTATCTTTTGTTTACTTCAGAGAAAGAAGTACTTTAAATTTCAAGGCCAACATGAGCTTTATGAGATGTTTAAGCTGAAATAATGTTTCAAAGGTCAAGCCCTCAAAGGCAGGGAGGGTCAATTCTAGAACCTGTACCTCCCAGTCCAGTTTAGACGGGTGGAGCTCCTTGTGAGGGAACAGGGCTCAAGCGGAGCTACAAGCAAATGGCACCAAATCTAGACTAATGGGAAATTCTGAAGCAGTGGTTCCCAAACTTAAGCAGGCCCTAGAATCTCCTGGAGGGCTTGTTAAATTCAAAGCCCTGAACCCCACCCCCAGACTTTCTGATTCCACGGGTTTCGAGTGGGGCTGATAATTTGCATTTCTAACAAGTTCCCAGATGAGGGCGAGATGCTAGTCTGGGGACCACACTTTGAGGATCACTGTTTTGTTTTTTGTGTGTTTTTTTGTTGTTGTTTTTGGCCTCGCCGCGTGGCTTGCGGGATCTCAGTTCCCTGACCAGGGAATTAACCATGGCAGTGAATCCTAACCACTAGGCCACCAGGGAACTCCCGAGGATCACTGTTTTAAAGGATCATTTTCAGCAGGTGGCCCAACTTGTAGACTGCCATGAGTGAGGGAATTGTAAACCTGTAAGTGGAAATCAAGGGGCTTCAGCTGGGCTGGAGAGATTCCAGCACCTTCCCCATCCTGTGGCTACACAGCAGGAGTTCATCATGGATATATCCTCAAACCACTATCTCAAAGGACCGCCCCCAGCAGGCCGTGTGGGAAGGGTGGAGCATACAGAGAACCCACGTGGTCACTTGGCTGAGCACATAAAAATTTGATCAGCATAGAGCGGAAAGGATCTGCAGCTGGTGGGCAGGCGGAGAGAATGCATAGAGCAGGGCCCCTGGGCAAACCTTGATGACGCTTGGCACGAGCAGCTTGGGAGTTGCCAGGCCAAAACAGGCATCAATTCCACAGAACAGCAGGATGGAGAAAATGATGGAAAAGTCAGCTACTAGGGCCCGAACCTGCAGAAAAGAGACGAGCAAGTCAGAGAAGCTCCTGCCCACTCCAGGCAGACCCCGTCCTCCAGTAGTGAAGAGGAGAGCTGCTGAGAGCTTGAGCTCCAGAGTCAGAAGACCCATCTTCAGCTATCTCAGAGAATGCCAGTCACTCGCTAAGTTGGATGAACCTGGTGACACTCCCACCCATCACTTTTCATTTCCAATACTTGGTTTTCCAAGACCTTTGTGTTTTTACCAAACTGATGGCTGTGAAACGGTATGATCTCATTCTTCTCTGCAACACTAAATTCCAGGTGGCAACATGGCACTTTGTAAGTATAAATTTGAGGGGAAAAAAAGGTGGTGATAAAAGGATATGACACTAACATGAATTTTATTTCATCCTTCAGGCAATAGATATTCTCAGATGCAGTCACTGCTCTGGAATTTTTATATAAAAGGCAACTTAGGGATATGATCTGGTTGGAAGTTGGAAGGAAGGGAGGGAATTTGTCTTGAGGATGCATTCATGTTGCAAGTACGCTATTTTTTCTCAGTTTGTATTTTGTAAACCTTCCCAAAAAGTCTTTTATTTAGTCTTTACAAAATATTGGCAAAAAATTCAATTATTCATATCAAAGATATTTTTCATCATCATCATTATTATTATTGGTAGTAGTAGTAGTAGAAAATTTATTTAAGATGGCTTTAGAAGAGTGCTCATGGGGTTTCTGTTAGAAGAGCATTGCTAAAAATCTTCCCAGTGCCCCTCCTTGTTTCATAACTGTTGCTCACACATGCAAGTGCTGTTTTGATTAATAAATGCTTTATTCTAGCCACAAAACAGTTAGAAAATGAAATTAAAATAGCAGTTAGCATTTACAATAGGTAAAAAAAAAATATCAAGTACCTAGGAATAAATCTAATAAAAAATGTGCAAGACCTCAAGATCAAAACTTACAAAATATTATGAAGAGAAAAAAAAAGGCCTTAATAGGGACTTCCCTGGTGTCACAGTGGTTAAGAACTCGCCTGCCAACGCAGGGGACATGGGTTTGAGCCCTCGTTCAGGAAGATCCCACATGGCCGTGGAGCAACTAAACCAGTGCGCCACAATTACTGAGCCTGCGCTCTAGAGCCCACGAGCCACGACTACTGAGCCCGTGCGCCTAGAGCCCATGCTCCGCAACAAGAGAAGCCATCGCAATGAGAAGCCCTCACACCACAACGAAGAGTAGCCCCCGCTCGCCACAACTAGAGAAAGCCGTGTGCAGCAACGAAGATGCATCACAGCCAAAGATAAATAAATAAAATAAATAAATAAAAGACCTTAATAAATAAATAAAAGACCTTAATAAATATACCATATTCAAGGATTAGAAGACTCAGAATTTGAAAGGTGTAAATTCTCTCCATACTGACATTTAGAGTCAATATAATTCTATCAGAATTCCAATAAGTTTTTATTTTGGTGAAATTTAAGATTCTAAAATTTATGTGGAAATACAAAGGGCCAAGGCATTATTGAAAAAGGAGGACAAAGAGGGAAAGTTTGGTCTGTAAGATATACAGACTTATTATCAGTTTTAGAAATGAGGGCTGTGATATTGGCATACAAATAAATCAGTGAAACAGAGTAAAGAACCTTGAAACAGATCCCATCACATGTGAACATTTGATATATGGCAAGGGAAGCACTGCAGAGTAGTGGGAAAAGGATGGTCTTTTTAAAAAAAAAAAAGTGCTGGCAGGGAGATCAGCTCAGTGCTTTGTGATGACCTAGATGGTAGGATAGGGAGGGTGGGTGGGAGGCTCAAGAGGGAGGGGATATATGTCTGCATATAGCTGATTCACTTTGTTGTACAGCAGAAACTAACACAACATTGTAAAGCAATTATACTCCAATAAAGATGTAAAAAAAAGTATAAACATAATGTACACATGAAACTTATATAATGTTATAAACCAATGTTACCTAAGTAAATAAAATTTCCTCTTTAGTTTGTAAAAAAAAAATAAAATTTAAAAGTGCTGGAACAATTGGCTATCTAAATAAAAAACAAACACTCACTCACACTATATGTCAAAAGCAATTCTGGTAGATTATAGATTTAACATGAAAGGAAAAACAATGAAGCTTTTAGAAGATACCATAGGAGAATATCGTCTATCCAGTATTTTCCTTGAGGAAAAATTGGATATATTTGATTACAGTGAAGCTAAGAATTTCCATTAATCAAAAGATACCATTAAGAAAGTAAAAAGGCCAGTCATAGAGCAGAAGATATTTGCAACACATATGATCACAAAAATGTTTCTATCCAGAATATATAAAGAGTTGCAAATTGGAAAGAAAAAGACAACCCAGATGAAAATGTGCAAGAGATTTAAACAGGCTCTTACAAGAAGAAAGTCAATGGTCATCTAGAGTCTGTCATACAGAGTGAAGTAAGTCAGAAAGAGAAAAACAAATACTGTATGCTAACACATATATATGGAATATAAAAAAAAAAGAAATGGTCATGAAGAACCTAGGGGCAGGACAGGAATAAAGGTGCAGACGTACTAGAGAATGGACTTGAGGACACGAGGAGGGGGAAGGGTAAGCTGGGACAAAGTGAGAGAGTGGCATGGACATATATACACTACCAAATGTAAAATTGATAGCTAATGGGAAGCAGCCACATAGCACAGGGAGATCAGCTCGGTGCTTTGTGACCACCTAGAGGGGTGGGATAGGGAGGGTGGGAGGGAGGGAGATGCAAGAGGGAAGAGATATGGGGATATTATGTATATGTATAGCTGATTCACTTTGTTATAAAGCAGAAACTAACACACCATTGTAAAGCAATTATACTCCAATAAAGATCTTAAAAAAAATAAAAGTGACTTCTTTATAAGTCACTTCTTTTAAAATTACAACTCAGTATAAAAAAAACAGTCAATGGTCATATGTCCATTAAACACATGACAAGATTTTCAACTTCATTAGTCATTGGGGAAATAAAAGGAAAAAACCCACAATATATACTAGGCTAAAGATAAAAGTCTGACAATATCAAGTGTTGTCATGGGGCTTGACAACAAGGGAAGCCAGTTCTCTCTGATCCAAAGTCTGTGCTCTTAACTTGAAAAAACCTCAGTGAGCAAGTGCTGATGTGGTGTCCATTCCATCAGATGGACCAGAACCCTCTCAGGGACTCAGTGGTGGCTTCAATGTGAACTGTCTGACTGTAGGGTGAAGTTACCTTGGTAGGGAAATAGCGGCTGAATTTGAACTTCTTCAGGGTCAGGGTCATGGAGTATGTCCCGAAGAAAAGGATGAAGGACATGAGTGCCAAGTCTGGGATGAACTGGCAGGAATTCCCAAGTAGGCGCCCACCATAGTTCAAACACTCCTTTTTGCTCAGCAGGGACCAGTCCAACGCTGTGAGGTTAAGGGGGTTGTACTTGGAGACCAAGACAGGAGAGAAACAGTCAGGGCCTTCCTGGGAGGTCAGCTGTTTCCTCCCCACTGCAGTTTCCAGGCAGCCCACGCACCCCTCCCACCCTCCAAGGGGCCCCATCCCTCCTGCCCCATGATAGTGCCCAGCAACAGAGTGATGGTCCTGGGGACAGGCTGTTTCAAGGAATGACAAGCAGGAGGTTCCCTGGGAAGGTTAGGAGCTGACATGTGCTTCTTCACTGTGTTCTAGGGTGTACTGCTTTGTGAGTGAGGAGGAAAAGTGCAGGACTGGCTCCCATCTCAGTCAATCAACCATGGGTCCTGTCCACAGCTCCTTCCTGGAGTGTCTCACATTTATCCTCCCCTTTCCTTCTTCTATGCACACACTTTTTGTGTGCATAGAAGAAGGAAAAGGGCTCACATCCCACCCTTGTCAGACCTCTCTTGGGTTAATCACTTCACTCACTTGACCTTTGGTGTCCCAGATGCCTAAAATCCAGGGCACACACAACAATTATATATATATATAAAATACACATTCCTATATATATTCTTATTTATGTTCCTAAGTATGTATATGTACATATATTCATATATCTATATTCACACATGTATATTAATATATATGTTCCTAAGTGTAATAGAAGGAGAGTAATGTATAATAAATTTTAATTTATATTTTGAAAAATAAATGTGCAAATATTCAGGAACCTACATAATGAAGTAAATCAGATGTTTGCAACTAGCCATAATGTATGTTTGTATTAAGAGAAGTGTGGTAGTTTGATATAATAACGGTCCCCAGTGGATCATGGCTCCCTGTGTCCACACTCCTTTGCAATGTGACATCAACAGTCCTCCCATCAAAAGGTGATTCCCCTTTGAATCTGAGCTGGCCCTGGGCCTGCTTAGATCAATAGACCAATAGAATGGGGATCAACAGACCAACACGATGGGAATGCCCCCCACAATGTAGCCGTGCCTCTACTGCACCACTGGTCTGGCCCAACATCTCTGTCTTGACTTATTTCTCCTGATTTCCCCGTGTGATGCCCCACCCACACTCTGTCTCAGCAGGACTGGTCCACCCACTGTCCTCAGGACAGATTTTGTGCTTTTCCTCTTGTACCCTTCTGTCTATGCTGGTCCCTAGGCTTGGAATGTGCTGTTCTCTATGGAACCAACTTTCCCAACCTTCAAGACCAGATCACGTTCTACTTTCTCTATGAGGCTTTCTTCTCTAGTTTGCAGAGTACGTCCTGCCTCCACTGCTGGAAGGATGCATTTGACCTATATTTGACGCATGGCACGCTCTACCTGTGCTGCCCGTTACTTTTTCAGGTTAATCTCCACATGCATATCACAAGCAGGTTGGAGGGCAAGGACCACATTTGTTTCTTAGATGTTTTTCGAACCATCATATCACCCGCACACAGCACCTTACGCATAGTAAGTATTCATACATAGGCACTGACTGATTCCATTTTTCCTCCCTCAAAATCAGATATTTGAGAAAATCTTAGGTTAAATTGCCATTGAGCAGTCAGCTGCCTGTGCAGGGGTAACTTAAGGGGCAAGCTTAGCGACACTAAAAGTCCAAAAGTCTCCTCCCAGCACTGACCAGGTGCTACCCTTCACCTGGTTTTCTACTTCCCACTGTTAGTGCCACTTAGGCTAGGTGTCTTCTCCTGATGGCCACTGATCATCATTATTGGGAAAGGCAGACCAGACCTGGGGCCCTCGGAGACACATGAGTGCAAAGGATAGATCAGATTCAGAGAGGGGGGAGCATTAATAAGCTTTCTGGGGCTGAAGGGTAGCACTGTTGGTTAGGAACTGGGAGTCCTGGTAGAAAGGCAAGGAAGAAGGTAGGAAGATGGGCGGGAAAGTTTACAGCCTTGCACAGCCCTACTTACCGTTCCTCACCTCAACCCCACCCCCACCCCCACCCCACCCCCCGTCGTGTGTGTGTGTGTGTGTGTGTGTGTGTGGGGGGGAGGGAGGAGGGGGAGGTTTATGCACAAGGATTTAATAAAATGAGGCAACATGGGATTTTGACAGCATATACTTAAAATATTCATTTTCACAGCTGTGTGTGTGTGTGTGTGTGTGTGTGTGTGTGAGGGAGGGAGGAGGGGGAGGTTTATGCACAAGGATTTAATAAAATGAGGCAACATGGGATTTTGACAGCATATACTTAAAATATTCATTTTCACAGCTCTGTGAGTGACCCTGGTGTGGGTGTGCAGCAGGGTTAATCTCCGCAAGTCTGGTCTAAGTTTCCCAAATCTTCTCAATCTCCCCACAGACATAAGCCCTTGAATGTCTGGCATGAAGAAAGGACTTACCAGAGAAGTGTTGGTGTTTGGTGGCGACGTGGCTGAGGCATTGAACGCGGTTGTATTCGCTGCGGATGAGCACAGGGCATGGGGAAGGGTCAGCAACTGCTGGGTGGGGATCCTGCACCCCACCCCGGGCCCCAGTCTTTCCCATTCCCTTCCAGTTCCTTAGAGACAAGGACTGGCCTTCATTGTGAGGGCAGCTACACCCTTCACTCTCCTCACTTTGCTCAGGGAGGGCGGGGGTGGTGTGAGGGAGCCTGGGCCACAGCTCTGACAGTCTAGCTGGGCCAGGTTAGGACAGCTCCTGTCTGACACGGAAGGGCTGGCTTTAAAAACTGCTGCCAAGACAAGATGCTAACACAAGCGGGTAAATAATGTGCCTTGTGAATCCCTACCACCCATTTGACCAATGTCTGTGCTCTTAGAGTTAACATTTTCAAAGAACTTACTCTTTGCCACGCACCGTGCCAAACCCTTACATACGTCATCTTGCTAAGTTCCTAAATCCCCAAGAAATCTCCACATTTTAAAGATGAGGTAACTGAGGCCCAGAGAGACTAAGTAACCTGCTCATTGCCCAAGGTCACGCAACTCACTCTTGGAGGAGCCGTTATCCATCCCAGGCAGGCTGGCCCAGAGCCTACACACCTCCCAGCTCTATACGACGAGCTTCCTTCCCTTCCTTGCTCCCCTCCACATACACTTCCTTTCTCTCCTGCCCTGTCCATATGTGTTTGTTTGTTTGTTTGTTTTCAGGTCAGCTGGGCCTGTAAGAACTTGTTGGGTATCTTCCCTAATCTGCCCATTAAATGCTAGCTCAGGAAAATTAAACCTGGGCCCAGGACCTGAAGGAGAATCAGGACCCCAGAGGTGCTGCTCTCAGCTGTTCACTCTGCATCGCTTGTCCACAATCCCCTGCCCCAGCCTCAGTGTCCCTAAGTGGAGCAGAGGAGGGTTCCCTTCTGGGGCCATGAGACGAGTTGAGAGGAACTGTAATCCCCTCCTTGAGGGACGCAGCCATTTATTAAAAAGGCAGCTTTGGAGGTCAGCCTCTCTCTTGCTTCTGCACTGCATGCGTAGAGGAAAAGGGCCAGGTTCTCCTTGCCTTCATCCTCCAAGTGAAGACTGACTAAGCAATTCCTCCGCAGCTGATTTAAGGAGGGAGGGAGGAGGCTCAGCCAGTTTGCTGGCAATAATCTAAATGCATCGCAAACCCCATTTAGCTCCTGCTAGGAACCCAGAGGGAATAAGAGGTTATTCCTGAAGCTTCCTTCAACCTCTAACAAACTGTCATGGGGTGGATGTGATCACAGGGCCCTTCTATGTTGCCTACTTCGGGGGCAGTTGGGGCTGGGAATGGCTAAGGAATTCAGTCTTGACCTAGGGCAGAATATTCTGAGAAGTTCTACAAACCCAGAGTTTTGTTACAATTATTCTGAAGAATGCTTCACTTAAGAGAAATCAGGGACATCTGCTGCCTTTCCTCACACTACTGACCAAAAGAACATGATGCACAGTTAACAGGGAAGGCGAGCAGGAAGGCTGACTCAGGGGTCCCCTCGCAAATGCTACAGGACCCCCAGCTAACACTTGAGCCTGGTGAGTGTAGATGCACTTCCATTGCCCAAGGTTGTCAGGTCAGACATTCTTTTGATGTCTTCTACTTAGGCTTTGCCATTCTTTTATATCGAGAACTTTGTGAGGTTTATCTGAAAGCCACTTTGAGATGAAGAAGGAAGAACCATAACATGGAAAATCCTAGAAAGGGTCCAAGTATCAAATATTTTTAAACTCTAGTGTTTACAAAGTGGTACTCACTTGGGATCGAAAGCAGCCAAGTCAGTGTGTGCAGCATCCATAAATAGAATACAAATCAGTTACAACGGAAACAAGATTAGATTAAAAAGCGTGCCCCGAAACAAGCTCTTACTGATAAAGAGTGACAAAGAGTGATAGTGTGCCACAGTCAAACTGGGTTTTGCAGTAACACTAGGATTATAGAACAGTTAGTAAACGAGTGGCCCATGGACTGGGAAAGAAACCCTCCTAGTTAGCGCCTCCCTCCCCAGTCTCCTAAACATCTAGAATTTTCCCTTTCATATTCTCCTAATCAAAACTAACTTGTCCTGTTTCCATTTCCTTTACTCTCCATGAAGAAACTGAAAACCTAATCTCACTATGGCTGGTTGCTAATAATGACTCAGTTTAATTAGAGCAGTAGTTCTCAAACTTAAGCATACATGAGAATCACCCAGAAGGCTTGTTAATATACAGCTGGCTCTATCCCAGAGTTTCTGATTCAGCAGGTCTGGGGTGGGGCCTGAGAATTTGCATTTCTAACAAGTTCCCAGATAGTTCTGATGCTGCTTCCAGGGACCAACTTTGAGAATCATGGCAATAGCATGACCCAAAAGAATGAGGTGACATTAGGTACCTGGGCAAGGCCAGAGGGGACACTATTTGGAGGTAGGTGGATTCTATTATAGTTCTCAAATCCTACCTGATGTGCCCTGTTCCTAGGGAACCCCTATGTTTGGTTTCTCCTTTGGACAGAATGGCCAAAGTTCCACATATGACCCTAGAATTTGGACCATTTCTGAAAGAAATTAAGGATGTGTACTTCCAAAAGCCATGTTTGTGGGAACATTTGTGTTCAGTGCAATGGATCTGTAGTCCAGAGGGTGTGAGCAGAAAACAAAAGTGCCCTGATGGGGCTTAGTCCACAGAGATGGGATTTGCTCTACAGTGTGATGACAAGAGCCTGCAGGTAGGCTCTCCTCACTCCCCTGGGCAAGCTTCACCTACTGCTGGGTTTTAATGAAATAACTCAAAATTAATTATAGAAAAAAAAAGAAGAGAAAAAAATGGCCTCGACATCTTTACAAATTCAGAGCAGTGACAGAGGGTGAGAGGGTACAACCAAAACTATGCTCCCTGATGTCAGAACAACTTTATCTTTACAAGGCCTAGTCTAAAGTAGAGTACACAATAATTGTGCAACAAATATTTTTGGTTGACTTCTCAATATTTTTTATCAGTTGTATGCATTAAGGTGCTGAACAACATGGTAACTACTTATGTGAAATGCCAACTGAATCTGAGTATAGATATGAAAACTTCACAAGCGTTCCATGAGACTGGAAGGGCCAGCATTGATATCCCCTAGGGAAACTGACATTTGGTGTGACCTTGGGTGTCTCTGGACCTCAGTTTTCTCTGTGAGTCCAGCCTGGTGGTGCTAAGAGGTATGTGGATGGCTCTCTACCCTCTGCTCTATAGCATCCTGGGCACTCTGAGCACGTCCCACTGAAAGCTCTTAGGGGCATGATTCTGACTGCGAAAGAGGCCAGTGGTTCAGCTATGGAAAGTCCTAACTTTACAGATGACACTTTTTTGGTCAGAAAGGGACTTCACAGGAATGGGTTGACCAGTTGGTTGATTCAGCCTCCCACCCAGCACAGGGATCCTTTTTATGATACCTCTGGCAGACAGATATCCAGGTAGTGTCCAAGGAGCTTGCTACCAACCGAGGGGGCCAATACCTCTCAGGGTGGTGGCTTCCACCACTGTTAAGATATACCTTGAATTCAGCCAGCGTTTGGCTCCTGGAGATTTTGTTCTTCAGCCCTCATTCTGCATCTTATAGTTACACGGGGTGAATCTGGCCCCTCTGTGTCATGACAGACTTTCTCTCATACCTCTCTAAAAGCTTGGATAACCCCAGGTTCTCTAACCATTCTTTAATGACATAGTTGCCAGGTCCTCCTCCACCCTGACTAGTCCTCCACCCTGGACATGTCCCCATCTGTAGGGATGTTCATCCCTCTGGTGTGAACCCATTGGCAGTGATGTGTCAGGGAGAACTCATGGTGTCATGTGCTCATGGAGCTGGGAGGGACTTTAGGCTCCATCAGGTCTACCTCTGGCCTAGAGCAGGAACCCCTGAGTAGCATTTCTGACTGGTGTGGCCTCCCCATTACTCCACACTGAGGCCAAGCATGCCTTCTTCCCTTCCTGGGGTATCACTATCACTGCTCCCTCCTGACTATGACCCTGGGCTCTGGTATTGTGATCCTCATTAGAGTTCCTGCCCCCTTGATTTCCTTCCAAAAACTGGTTTAAGACCCTGTATTTGCTCCTTTGGGACAGAAAGTCCTTGGCTGAACAACCCCTCCCAAGCAGGCTCATGCTCCTGCATTTGAGTAGACAACGGGGTGGAGGGGAGAGGCAGAGGGGGAGTGGGTGTTAGAGGGGAGTGGGTAGTGGGTGGGGGCCTAGGGCACCTCTGGGGTTACCGGTCACCTGTGTCGGGGGCGACGCACTCGCATTTGTAGATGGTGATAGAGTCAGGCTTAAAGTTCATGTTGATGGGGTAGTACTTGAAGGCACCAATCATCTTCTTAATGGCATCATAGATGAAGATGAAACTGATGAGGGTGGAGAAGCCCTCCTCAGTGAAGCGGGTGATATACTTGATGATAAAGCTGGCATCTGTGGCCACCAGGATAAGGCACTGGACAGCTGAGTGTAGCCCAATCCAGAGGCGGAACTCCATGTAGTCCAGGCCATTGCCTCTGGAAGGCAGAGGGAATCAAAGGGCCTCCAGCCCAAGGCTCTTGTCTGTGCTCGGCTCCCCAGACCCACCCTGGGTGCCTCATCTGCCCCTCCTGTGGCACAGATGCCCTCCTAGGAAGTACAAGAGGACCAGGGATGGGGACAGTTCCCGGGTGGGGTTGTCTGGTCTTTGAGAATTCCGGGAAAGGCTCCCATGGGGTGGCAGAAAGGTGCTCACACACTTCGGTTCTTACACATTTGGTAACAAACACCAGAGTGAATGAAAAACAGGAAATTTCAGAATGACACAGCTGGAGCAGACCTTAGAAATGGGCTCATGTTGTAGGTGAGGCAACTGAGCCCAGAGCTGCGTGAGTCAGGGTATAGCCTTCTGACCTCCAGCTTGAAACTTTTTATACACTGCATTGACTTTCAAGTCATAATTGCTCATGAGCAGAGCAGTGTGAATTCTCTCCTCTTGTCTTGCCTGGATTTCTCCCCATGGGCTGTGCTAATATGCACTAAGGTGGCTTAAAGGCAGATATCGGAGGGAGTCAGGAGGGACCACCTGGCAGTGCCTCCTACAGGTAAAGACAGCTTTGGTACCTTCTCATCCCACCTCCCCCTTGGGGCTCTTCCCCTACCCCAACCTTGGCATACTGTCCCAAGTGTGAGAGCAGGCATTGGGGGCCACCAAGGGCACCTACTTGCTGAAGTCGAAAAGGAGCTTCTCGAAGATGAGGATGGGCCCTGTGCTGCTGAGGATGATGAGAGGCTGTCCCGAGAAGAGGCAGAACAAGGAGCCAGCCATGGCAGTGCCCAGGAAACTCTCCATCACTCCCTGGGGGCATGAGGAGAGTGAGGCTCAGTAGAGGTGTGAGAAAGGGGCCTCTTCGACACGTTAGAACCCAGTTATCTCAGCAAGGGCCACAATGCTCGTCCTTTATCCTAGGTCCTCTCCTCCTCAAATTCTGCTCCCCATCTCTGACTCCACAACGTCTCACAATTGCCAAGCATCACTCTCTAATTCTAGGTCCCATGTGACTTCCTTTTGTCACCCTATGGCCTAGAAAACAGGGCTGCCAATGGTTGTGCTTGTTCCTGTGCCCATTCTACTCCCAGAGGACAGTCCATTCATCCACCCAATCATTTATTCATTCAAAGATCTAGTAGGTGCTTTTAGAGGTCAGACCATTCATTCATTCATTCGAAAATCTATTAAGGTCCTACTATGTATCAGGCATTGTGCTAGACATTGAGGACCCATGAACAAACAAGATAATGCATCTTCATTCTAGTGGGAGATACACACAAGAAACTAGGCAATTTCCACACAGCAGAGTTTCTTAACCTCAGCACTACTGACATTTCAGGCTAGATAATTCTTTGTTGTAGGGGGCTGTCCTGTGCATTGTAGGATGTTTATTAGCATCTCAGTAGCACCTCACCTCCCAGTTATAAAAACCCAAACTGTCTCTAGATGTTACCCAATGTCTCCTAGGAGTCAAAATCGTCTCTTGTTAAGAACCACTGCCAAGGAATATGATAAGCTGGGATAAGGTAGGAGCACACAGTAAGAGTGAAGGGTTGGTCAGGAAAGCCTCCCAAGAGGTAGATACACGGAAGCTGAGAACCAAAAAATGAGCAGAGAATTGACCAGGAGAATAGGGTAAGTGGATGAGAAAGAGTGTGCCGGGAAGGGCAACAGTATTCACAAAGGCTGGAGCTGAAAGGGAGCATGTCTTTGAAGAACTGAAAGATGATCAGGATTGATGGAAAACAGAATGCAGACGAGTGAGGAGGACAGGAATCTGAGAAATGGAATACTGGGAGATGAGGCTTGAGAGGCAAGTAGGACCATGTCATGAGGGCTACTGGGGGAAGCTGGGATTTATGAGTCAAGGATGATGTGTGAATATCTGGGTCAACCATGGTGTCTCTCATTGGCTGGGGGGAGCAGCAGGTGTGGAGGGAAGATAATGGATGCAATGTTGGCCCTGTGAGTTGGGGGATCCCAAAGGGCAGCTATATGGACATGCCCAGGAGGCAGCTGGATATTGAACCTGCTGCTCAGGAGAGTGGTGTGGGCTGGAGATAGGCACTCATCTTAATTTATCTGGGAAAATGGGTCTTCACCTTGGTTCTCTGAGCTTTCCAGTGATACTATCTCAAAGGCCCCCAGTGGAGAAGACCCTTGTCTGGGTCTCAGGCTAGTGTCTCTGCTGAACTGTTTTCCCCAGGTATACCTGTGTTGTTATCATGGTAGACATTTCTAAAAATGTCTTAACTTCAAGCTAAGAATTTAAGGTTAGTTTTTTTAAAAAGTATGGGAAGAAGGTCACAATTAGCTACTCAATTAATTGTGCTCATTAAATTCATTAAAGCATCAGTAGGAAAAGTATCAACTAACAAAGCAGATGATTTCCCCTTAAACATTTGCTCTATTTACATAATCTTTAAATTTGGTCTTTAGTAATATGATTTAGCTTTAGACCTTTTAATTATGCCAGCTTGTTATTATTTTTCTCAAGGGTAAAGGATTACAAAAAGTGATGGTCTGAACCTGGATGGTAGGTCAAACCCAAACCTTGGTTTGGGGATTATGGGAATAAGCTCCTTACCACTACCCGGTGGCAGCAGATTTTTCTGAGGTTTGCATGCATGTCCCCAGCTCACACACACCTGATAATTGTCAGTGGCATCCCCCAGAAGCCCACCAAAGGTGATTGCGTTGGTAATGCAGCCGAGGTAGATGAATAGGATGGCAGAGATGGACTGAATGTGGAAGCCATCGTAGAAGTCACTTGGGAACCAGGGCAGCTTCCTCTTGACATCCAGACGCAGGCCACCGAAGAACCTGCTCAAGACAGGCCCAGACACTGCTTTCTCACTACAAACACCAGTGCAGGGGCAGGGCTATTTACAGGAGCCTGCGGAGTCTGCAGTGAGGAGGGGAACTTGACTAGGGGTGGATGGGGAAACGGATCTTTCCACCAGAACATTTAAGACCAGGGAAGAATTCTGTCATTAGACTGAGTTTGTGGTTGGCACCATCTCCACTGGGAAGGGTGGTCACAGACAGCCTGGGTGGGAGAGGGAAGGCTTTATGGGAATATGTCTTGGGGTAGACCTAACATTCCACAGGGAATGGAAATCCTGGGGTCCATAGACGGCTATCCTCACGTGCCTGATCATCCGCAGGGTGCCTGTGCTTGGTAACCATAGGTGTGTCCAACTTTAGGAGATGGAGAGATCATGGTTTATAAAGGTTCATCAAGGGCAGATTCTGAACCTTATAACTGGTTTCTTTGCTTTGTGGAACAAACAAGTGGGGAATTTTAGGTTTAGGGAGAATGCTTACTGGGGATGCTAGTCTCCATAGCTCCTAACACAGTGCTTAGCATAGAGCCGGTTTTCTCAACCTTGGTACTGTTGACATTTTGGACTCGATCATTCTTTGTTGGGGGGAGGGCAGTCCTGTGCATTGGAGGATGTTAAGCAGCATCCCTGGTCTCTATCTGCTAGATACCAGTAGCATCTCCCCTCCAGCTGGGACAAACAAAAATGTCTCTGAACATTGCCAAATGTCCCCTGGGTGAGGATGGGATTGGGGAGTAGGTAAAGTTGGGAACCACTGGCGGGCAGAGAGCCAAGGGCATAAAAAACATGACTCATTCTCAAAGTTATGATTTACACATAGCTTTGCAGGGCTGTGTCCTTTCCTAAATTCAGATCTACCCAAGTTATTCTAAGAGCTGGCAAAGAAACAAAAGCCAGGAAAATTTTCTATTGTTTTCTTTTAAAACAAGTTTTTTGACTAGGTAACAAAAGGTTAAAAAAATTCAAAGGGTACTCTTATGGATTGAGTTATGTCTCCCAAAAAGATATATCAAAATTCGAACCTGTAAATGTGACCTTATTTTGTACTTGTAATCAAGTTAAGATGAATTCATTAGGGTGGGCCCTAATCCAATATGACTGGTGTCCTCATAAGAAGAGGAAAATGCTATATGAAGACAGAAACACAGGAAGAACACCATCTGAGGACACAGACAGAGATGGGAATGGTGCAGCTGCAAGCCAAGGAACACCGAGGACTGCTGGCCACCACCAGAAGCTACAGAGAGGCAAGGAAGGATTCCACCCAGAATCTCAGAGGGAGGATGGCCCTGCTGACACCTTGATTTGGAAATTCTAGACTCTAGAACTGTGAGAGAATAAATTTCTATTGTTTAAACCACCCAGTCTGTGATACCTTGTTTCCGCAGCCCTAGGAAACTAATACAGGTAACAAAGGGTGTCCTGAGAAAAGTTTGGGTTCCCCCACTAGCTTCCCCTTTCCTGCCAGATCCAGGAGGGGCTTTGAGGGCTGGGGAGGAAAAGCGTGCATTGGCCAGATCCCAAGGCCCAGAGTGGGTGCTGCTGACAGAGGTGGAGAAGGTTCCTAAATGGTGGGTGAGGAGAAGAGAAATCTAAGACAACTGGTGTCACTGTCAGGCCTGGAGTGGGCACCTTCCTGTCCAGATGAGCTCTTCCCCGATCTCGTGCACAGTTGGCATCTCTCCATCATCCCCGCTGCCACCGCCGCCTGCAGCGCCACCGCCTCCAGCCCCTCCGCCACCTCCCGTCACAGAGCCGTTCATCTGACCTAGCTCAGTCAGGGAGAACACGGATTTCCTGGAAGGAGAAGGGCGATAGGGGACAGTGGGGCTCCCAATCCTAGGAAGAGATCAGCACCTCCAGGACTGTCCTCACAACTCCTTTACTTTTCCAACTAAAATCATCAAATATCTTAAAATACAGAGAAAAATGCAGAGAATGATCTAGCAACACCCCCACACACAGGTCACCCAGGTTTGACAGATGGTCACATTCAGCATATTTGCTTCTGATTTTTTTTTTTCAGAGAAATAAAGTGAGACTGAAAAAAAAAGGTACAAACCCATGTACGCTGACGTCCTTCTTTCAAATCCAAAAGAAGAAACGGACAGACTGAAAGCTCCCTCTGACCCGGCTCCCCGCTTGCCACCCCTTCATTCATACACACCTCTTGTCAGCAGAAGTCACCTTCTTGGGTGGCTCAATTCGGATATTTGGGTCCCACTCTCCAGGGGGAAGCACGATGACCTCGTCTAGAAACTCATCAATCCCCGCGATCAGATCCTCCCGATTCCTGGCCTTGTAGGCCACGTCACTGAAGAGCTGGCAGGGAAAGAGGCAGAGGAAGAGAAAGGGCCGCTCTCTTGCCGCGGTCCCCATCTCATCCACCTCCCGGGGGCACACCACATACACTTTCACAGAAAGTCACTTTGAACTATTACTCCAGCTGCCAATTTGCTCTCAGTTTCTGAGATGAGAACAACGGGGCAGTTGAAACATAGCACAGTGGGGACAGTGGGACATGGGGCAAGGCGGCTCTTCCTGGACCTGAAGGCCAGGTCTCTGTATTCCAGTTGTCCGACCTGGGTTGAGTTACTTTCTTAACCCTTCTGCTCTCAGTTTCCCACAGAGTGAGCTCATCAGAAAACCTGTGCAGAGCCCAGTTGGAGAAGCTCAGGTATTTCAAATCTGTTTTAACATCCCAGCCCTTCATTTTTGGAGGGTCAGGTTGCATCATTCCACACTGTCTCCAGAGGGGTTCTTTCTGACTTTACAGATCTGATTGGGTTGTGCTCGTGTTTAAACTCCTCTAGGCTCCCTGTCACATACTGTCAACTCTCAGCTCTGCCTACAGGCTCCGTGTAGTATATGGCTCCTCTCTCTGGTGTCACCTCCTGCTCTTGAAGCTCTTACACTGAGCCTATATCAAACCACTTCCATCCAGCTCCTCCCTCTCTGAACCGTGGCCCTTTGCCTGGAATGCCTGCCTCCTAGGCTGGTGCTCATCCTTAGCTTTAAAGCCCCCTCGTGTGTGAAGGGCTCATTGACTGCCTGGGCGGTTAGCACGTGGTTCACTCTAGGAGTAGGTCTATCTCTCCCACTTGATGGGTGCTCCTAAAGGGCAGTGACTATTCCCTCATTCTCATAATCCTCACACCCTGCACAGGGTCTGGCATACAGTAGGTGCTCAAACGTGACTGTTGGATAAGTGAATGAATGAAGGCACAGTGTTTGATGCAGGAGCCATGACATTCAGGAGTACATGCTTCTCGTGGCACTTACGTCATCTACCATGAGGGTTGCAATGGCACGGCCAATTTCATTATAGGATTTTGCTCTTCCAGAAGGTCCCAGCAGTATGAACAGAAATCTGCAAAGAAGATGGAGGAGGAGGGGGAAAGTGAGAAGGAAAAGTAAAAGCAGGTGGAGAGAAGGATTTTCTGGCCCTAAATAGTATCCGTTCTTAATTTTTTAACTGGGCAGAAACATGTCCCTTCCCTCCTCTGAATCCCGTATTTGCTTTGGAGAGACATTCCTCCTCACTCCCACCTGAGCATCTTTGCCACGCCCTGGCATCCCAGAGCTCACCCAGCAGCGCCTCTCCCAGCTGCTGGCTACTTCTTGTTTATGATTATTTAAAATAAATTCTCTCAAATTCTTCCTGAGTCAGACTGCCCTCCCCATACAGTTCCCTACTTTTCCTTCCTCGATTTAGGGGTGTCTCCAACTGCACTACTAGCTGACTGCATGGACAGCTGGCCACCTGAGGGTGTGTATGGTGGGCAGATTTCAATGGCTCTCACCTGGTGGGGACAGGCACCTCGGTCACTCCTCCCAGCATGGCTGACTGGATGAGACGCACGAAGGCAATGAATGGCTGGTCCAGGAAGTCCACCTCACCCACGAGCACATTGGAGGCTTCTGAGTCCTTGGGGATCTTCTTCATGAATTTGTTTTTCCGCTGGTCAGTGAGGGGGACACGAGATACCCATGGATACTCACATGCAGTGGTTTCGGCTCTCACTCAGCCCATTCAGACTACTGTGGAGACCTAACCTTACAAAATTCTCCCAGCATTTCTCAAGAGACTGAAGGAAATAAGCCAACACTCTCCCACAATCTTTGAGGAGACTCAAAGTTGGTTAACCCCAGGGACCAATTAAGCCTTTCGTAGATGGGAAGGAACAGGCAATGAGTTGACCCCCTGAGATGTTCCTTGATGGGCGAAAACCTTGTTCTACTGAAGTGTGAGTTGAGGGGTCAGAATAGAAAGTCAGGGTTCGCTGGACATCCAGTCTCTTCCCCTAGCAGCAGCTCAAGCAGATGGGAGTCTTGGCCCTTACACTCCAGCTGCCCAGCCCTCCCTCTTTGCCTTTACCCTGGATGGCCGTGGGAGGAATGAGACCATCCTGATGGCCAGAGTGGACACACTTTGTTTTTTCTTTACCACTAGCTTCCTGGCTGACAGGAACCCCTGGACCTGTGGGTCCAAGCCTGTGGGAGACTTCTGTGCCCCCAAGTCACCCCTAGAGGACCTCCCAGGAAACTCATAGCTTCTGAGCCTTTCCAGCTGAGACTATCGAAGTACCCTCTGTCCAGTCCCTCTGGCTGGTGTCTAGTCAGGGCAGGAAGGTCAGATAGGAAGAGTGAGTGGGGGTCCAATGTGAGAGGTGCTGGAGACAAGCCCTCTGCCCCAAATCAGCCCCACCCTCTGCGGTCATGACTTTCATCCTATGGATAAGATGCCGACTCCTCCTGAGCCCTCTCTTATGATGAAAATGCCCAGGGGTGGCCACATACGCACTCTTCTTAGTCTTTAACATCTTAGGGTACATTCGTTTTTCAGATCGCTTTCCCTCTGGGCAGCAAGGGGATAGGCAAGAGACAGAGATAGTTTCATAGAGAGAGGTGGGGAAGGAGCGTTTGGGGAGGACCAGGCTGGTGGGAGTCCACAGTGGCCAACAAAGGAAGAAAGGGCCCAGGAGGTGGAGGCAAGTGGTACAGAGAGATTCTGAGGACGCCACAGTTTTGCCACCTATTCCCCCTTGATGGGAGTCTCTCTTGTGGGCACAGAAATGCTTGTTTCTCATAAGCTCAGTGAAGATAGTTTCCTTCTGTCCCTGGAGAGGGATCAGTTATGGGCATGGGCATGGCCAACAGGTCTTGCCCCTTTGGGCCCACAGCCATTTCCTGATTTGACTCTTGGGGGACGTGATACATACTGGGCTGGGGACCTACCAGCACTAGAAAAGGCTTGTGAGCAAGGGCCGCACCCTTATCTTTTAAATCCCTTAAAAAACATAAAACTCTCCACAAGCACCTGGGCAACAGCCCCAAGGACCCTAACGCAGTGAGAATAAGCAACAGCAGGAGTTAATGGGAAGGCCAGAGTCCCCACAACTCAGAAAGCCTTAGGGGCTTCCCTGGTGGCGCAGTGGTTGGGAGTCCGCCTGCCTACTGGGGGGACACGGGTTCGTGCCCCGGTCCAGGAGGATCCCACATGCCGCGGAGCGGCTGGGCCCGTGAGCCATGGCCGCTGAGCCTGCGCGTCCGGAGCCTGTGCTTCCGCAACGGGAGAGGCCACGACAGTGAGAGGCACGCGTACAGCAAAAAAAAAAAAAAAAGTCCCTTTGTCCCAGGAGCAGTTAGTTGGTTCATAAGCAGGTTCTTCAGGATGGAGTTCTGGGTGTGCCAGGGCAGCCACTGTCTCCCTGCCAACTCCATGTCCCTGGGCATCATGCAGGGAGCAGGTGGGTGGCAGGAGTGCCCTGGAGAACAAGGTTTTGAAAACAGCAATGCTCTGGGGTGGCCCATGCAACACGCTCGTAACCGTGAGCAGAGAGGAGTTAAAACAGGGCCTTGGTCCTCCCTTGTAGGCTGTGACCCCAGTAAGGAGGCCAGGGTTGTGGCATCCCAGAAATGGGCCATGCTGGTGTTCTGGACACCCTGGCTTGGTGATGGTCTGGACACGGGCTTGTCTAACCAGGGTCCTGCTGACCCCACTGCCTGAACCCAGGGGACTCTGGTCCAGCTGTGCTGAGTCACTGCACACAGCGATGCTGTTTGAATCCACACTCTGCTCACCGGGAACTCCCTGGAACTCAGGGCCAATGTGGAGTGGCGAAGAAAGTTGCACCTAAAGAAAGAACTGCCAGTGCTGCTGCAGATACTGAGAAGCAGCATCACACAACCAATTAGGAGAGCTGGACGCTGGTGCCCGGTGTTGGGTTCCAATCCCTAAATCAAAGGCAGCATTGCCGGGGGAAAGTAGCGGATAGTACTCTTCTTACCACTTAGGTAGTGAAAAATAGGTTGTGAAAAACTTTTACTAGGCAGTGCTTTCTTATAACAGCTCCACTATCTGTGCGCATGACTATAGTAAAGTGGGGTCCTTCTCTAAATAATATTCCAGAATAGTCGTTCCTAAGTCACTCCCAAATCAAGGGCTCTAGAGTCACACTGCCTGGATCAAATCATGGGTATGCCACCTTTCAGCTGCATGAACTTAGGCACGTTATTTAACTGCTTTTATGTTCTCATCTGTAGAGTGAAGATGATATAGTACCTTCACGATGCACAGGAAACGCGCCGCACAACGTAGTGCATGCAACGTGTGGACCTCAAACGTTGGTTGATGCCGTCATTATTGTTATTTTATTATTTTGGCCACCAAAGGGCCCTGGAGACACTGACATGAGGGAATACTCTTGTTTTGCCTTCCACCAAACTTGGGACTGTCTTGGAGGCCTGGAGGTCACCCAAGCTCCTGAGGAGTAGGTGCCAAAGTTCAGGTTTCCCTCATCACCTTCCTTCCCACTCCTGGGGGCCCAGGCAAGGAGACCTTGGGACCTTCTGCCCCTGAGATGTGAATGTTTGGAATTGAGGGCAGCCTCCTCTGGGCTTCCCTCGGGGGCACAGTCATGGGGGTCCTGGGCTGTGGGCTTAGAACTTGGACTCAACTTGTTTGCGGGATTCTGATCTCATCAGGGAGGTTTCAGCCAAGCTGGTGGGAGACAAGAACGGACTTTGTCCGGCGCTAGCCAAGGAGAAGATACACTGTTGGGCAGTCCAGTTGATTCACTATCGTTATTTTCCCCACAGGGAGGCCCCGCTGCTTTTCTCTACCAGCCCAAGCCCCCACTTCATCCTTAAAAGTGTTTGCGGGTCATGGAGGAGGTGAAACTCTGTGTGGCGGTCTTCTCTCTCCAATAAACCCCAAGGTCAGGGATAACTGGCATCTCATCTGATCACACTTCTCTGTCCCCTACTCCTTCCAGGGCCTGGCACAGAGCCAGTACCCAAGTGATGGACTGGGCTGAGTCACCAAGGCAACCCAGAGCCCCACCCGCATCCTTCCCGGGGACTCCCACTTTTTCACGGGAGTAGAGTTTTGCCTGTAGGGCCTCCCTACCCCTGAAACCAAAGACTTCGTCCTGCCCTGGCCCTCCACTGCAGCCAAGTGCAGGGGCTTTACTACCTGGTCTGTATTTGGGGTGAGAGAAATATCATTCATGCTCCTGCTCTGGGCGTGACCTAGGAGAAAAGGAAAAGAAGGTCCATCAGGGGAAGACAGGTTCTCGCAGGTCCTTTTCTCTTGGTCTCTACACAGGCTTTTCCCATCTTCACAACCAAAGCAAAGCCCCCTCCCCTAATCCTGCAGCCCCTTTCAGCAAGCATTCTCTCTCTTGTCTTCTTTTCAATGGCAGCTTTCTTAAAAGAATTGCTGGGCCCCAGGTTCTACTGCGTCCTTCTCACGCCTCAGTGTGCTATGCCCTGGTTCCAGCTCTCCACCCTGCCTTCTTGGGCAGAGACTAAGATGTTGCTCTGCGCCAGGCCCTGAGGTGGGGAGGGACACAGACACACTATTGGGTAACGAGCCAGGTGTCACTAACCTTGGGCCTTGTTGGAGAGAAAAGAACAGTTTCACCCCTGTCCTCCATGACCCATGCGAGTCTTTAAAGATGGCTGGGGATTTGGGCCGGCAGAGGGGAGGAAGGTGGGGCTCCCCATGGCGAGAACAGTGGTGGTGAACTACTCGAACAGCTCCTTCCTCCGTTAAGGCAGGAGAAGTTCAGCTCTCATTTCCCACCAGCAGGCACATGCAGTGAGCCCTCTCAGGCTTTCTGTGGTCTGTGGTGTCCCCGAACTTCCAGACTCTGCTTTCCCTTGGCTCCCCTCTCTTATTTCCGTCCAGGATCCTCTCTTGCTGGGCTCTCCTCAGGGCCTTGCTTTGCACTCAAACCCTCGAGAGGCCTCACCCCCGTCCTCCTCAGTCAATCCCATCCCCTCCTGTTTCTTCCCCATATGCACATTTGTGCTGGGGATGCCCAGGTTGGGTCTCCAGTCCAGATCTGTCCTGAGCTCCAGATTCCTCTGAGCAGCCTGACCTGGCACCTCAAACTCAACACACCCGAAACGAAACTCGTTGTCTTCCATCAAATGTCTCCCCCCATAGACCCCACACCACCAGTGCTTCCTCCCTTTATCCAGGTCCCCACAACAGCAGCATTGGCACTTCATATATAGTGAATAACAGAGCAGAAAGCTCGTCCCAAAGCCGTTCACCGCCTCTGACTGCCAGCATCCCCCTGTGGAATAACCAAGACCAGGGAGACTAAGAGCATCCTGGGGTCACTAAGAACAGAGAGAAAAGACCGTGACAAACCCCTGCCGTGGCAAAGGTCACATCACTGTCACTGTCCTGAAGCATTCCTCTGGCCTGGTCAGGGGCACAGCCCTGGGATGTGCTTGTTCGTATCTTGTCATTCTAGCAAAAGTATTTAAAGGAAAATACTCCTTCACACCGCTTTTTCTTTTCACTTCCCAAGTTCCCTCTTTTCTTTGCCTCACAGCTCACCTGTCTGTTCAGCCCTGATGAATTGCCTGACAAAGCCCGGTCTGTGACCATGCCCCTCACAGGCTCCACTCACCCAGTCACAGCCCTCAGGGGCTGCAGCTCCACCAGCATTTCATTGTCTGGGGCCCAAGACTGTCATCCAGGTATGGGAACATTCTCTGTCCTGGGGCAAAGGACCTCGCCTGCTTTTAATTGTTTCTAGGAAGACTTCTCACCGAAAACAGGGCTAATGATCAGTTTGGTGAAAATAAAGCCGTAGACTAAGTTAAAAATGCCTAGCACACAGGATTGGGTATCGATTATGACAGGACTTGAGTAGAGCTGCAGTTTTTGGAGTAATTATTTAGAAAACTAAGGTAGTAAGTTAGACTCTGAGGGCAGCCCAGGTTTAGGGTGAAAGTTAGATTTCTTCTGATGCCTGAGAGTTCTAGACAGACCCTGGGCTTTACCTCCTCTGCTATGAAAGTATGAAAATTGACTCCAGAGTGGCCACAGCCAGGACGAAGCTGCCAGAAGATACTCACACAGGCGGCCGTAATTGGCACTTTGCCGCATCCTCAGGTCCTCGGTGGAGTGGTGTAGGCTCGGGCCCGCCGCGGGGCTCCGGCCTGGGCTGCGATCTGGGAGGAGGGACAGAAGAGATTTGATTTCGGCAGACTTGCTGGAGTGGCGCAGCTTCTTCCGTTAGCACGATTCACGTTTACAATCATTTCACCTAAATAAAGCTGGGCTGCAAGACATGTCTCTTCCCCTTCTAGGAAGAAAGGATGTTTGGTTTTCATTCTTGTTTTTCAGGATTTTTTTAAGCAAGTGAATAGTCTGAACATGATTAGAGAAAATATTAGTACCTTTGAAAGTGAAATAGATATACAGTTGATTAAATAGACACCAGGTGTTGTAGATGACCTAGGTTCACCCCTGATTCCACAACCTACTGGCCATGTGATCTTAGGTAAGTAACTTAACCTCTCCGTGCCTCAGCCTCCTCATCTGTAAACTGCGGATGATGAGAACAGTACCTAGTCATGGGGTTATTGTGAGGATGAAGTGAGTTAATACATGTGGAGCACTCAGACAGTGCCTGGAACACAGGTAAGTGCCGAATATGTACCCACTGTAGGCTAAACATTTTCCATTTAAAATAATTCATCTAAGGAGATTCCTCAAGTCTCTTTAGTTGGCAGCGTTATCAACTTTGTACTGATTATTGCATTTATCTGACAGGTCCAGCTAGTGTCTGGGCATCTCAACTCTGGGATATCAAGAGTGGAGGGTTGCAGGTTTGAGATGCGTGCATAGAACAAGCCACCAGCGTATGGCCCGACTCACTGGTGGTGGAGGAGACTGACTTTCCAATGTCAACCAAGGAGCGGTGGATGGGCTTCTTGGTTTGGTGACGGTGTTTCCTCAGTAGGACGTAGCTGACCCTCTCTCGGAGCTCTGGCCGAAGGAGGCCGTCCTCGATTTGCTTTTCAATGACATCATCTAAGTGGGAAACAAACACGCCTTGTCCACGTGGCACCGAATGACCAGGGGTGTGGGGGTCTTCAGTTTCATCTGTTATTAGTGGGATTAAAAGTGACCTAAAGGAGGCAGGGAATGTAGAAATAGTCCCACCTTTGCCACAAACTGAAAATTTGGACCAGTCATGAACGCTCAGCCTCCTTATATGTAAAAGGGTGTGTGCATGTCTGTGGGAGTTCGTGCATGTGGATGCATGTGTGTGTGCATGGGGGTGCACATGTGCATGCATGTGTGGGTATAGGATTTCTGCTCTTTCTATCAATAACATTGTGGAAAATAAATGAAATTGTACACATGAAAGTACCCTAAGAAGCTCAAGGTACAATGCTAAGTGGTTTTAGTCCTAACATGAATTCTTTTTAGAAAAGTATTTTCGGCAATGTAGTTCTGGCAAAATTGAATGTGCTAAACCAAAATTCACAGGAAGTTTTAGGGATGATAAGGCAAGCCGCTCCTCCCCTTTGCCACTCTATCAAATGAGAGCTAATTTCCTAAAGATGAATTGTGATCTATTTACCCTGACAAGAAACAGGTTGCCATGGCAATAGGTGTCTCCAACCATGCTAAGAAGCCCTTCTCCCTGTTGTTACATTGCTGGATGGCATTTCAGAGGCTGACCTTTCCCTCTCTACGTGTATCTGAAACTTGGAGCAACTGTGACACTGCCTTGGGGGCCTCAGACCCAAAGCCTGGTCTCTGCAGAATTAGGCAGGCATCAGAGGTGGGTGTGCCATGCAGACCAAGGGTGGGCATGAGATGGGGCAGGTGAAGGAGGACGCTGCCCTGCTTGGTGGGGGCCACAGCGGTCCTTGCCTCACCTATGATCTGTGGTAAGGAGCCGCTGTCCAAATCCAGCAGCACCGTCCCCGTCTGCAGGCAGGTCCGGAGCTCAAAGAGGCTGTGCAGGGACAGTGTGGACACATGGGGCTTGCTCCAGCGCTCGCCTCCTTCCTCGACCTTTTCTTCAAACTTTATCCACCTGGAAAAGTAAGGATGGGGCTCAGCATGGCCTTTGCCCTCAGGAGCAGCCCCCAGCTGGGCCTCTTCAGGAGAGGGGTGTTGGCTTGCGAGTCATGCTATGCACATCGTTGGGGCATTGGTCCTAGACTCACAGGCAGAGGATCTCCTGGGGACATCCCCACTCGGTCCCCCACTCCTCCTGATGCGGTAATGCTCAGGACAAAGTGGCATCAGAGAGTGACCATAAATGGGCATGAAGGATACTTTTAGAGTGGTGGAAATGTTCTAAAACTGGATTTCGTGATGGTCACACAACTCTGTACATTTACTAAAAATCATTTAATTAATGCACTTAAAATAAGGGAACTTTATGGTATCCATTAATAATAGAGCTGTTAAAAAAATCATCCACTGGACCCTAGCTACACGTCTACTGGTCACACATGTGTTCAGTGTCTGCCTTATGGGGTGTTTGCTGGGAGCAGGAAAGTATTTCCCCACAGTTCTAGTGTAGGGCCTGAGGTTTCCATGTGTCCCACTTGGATTTTGGCTCCGAAAGTTCAAGTTAAAATCCAAACGTCATTTGAGGAAGGAAAGAAATTAAACCAAGGGTATGTAGGAGTTTGTCCTTCCTAGAAGCCTTGGAATCATAGGCTGAGGTGGAGGGGACCAAGTGGGAAGGCCTTGGGCAGGCTGGCAGAGGTAGCACTGGCCTGTACCTCCCCCGCAGAGGGCAGCACCACACAGCCTGGAGAGCCACTGGGAAGCAAAACCTGGCTGGAGACCTGCTGGCTCAGCTTTATTAGATGTCGACCTCAAGTTAGTGAGTAGCGTCAAGCTATGCCAATCAAAATCCCAGGGGAGTATATTTGGACTGTGACTCTCTAATTCTAAAGTTCCTCTGAAAAAGTGAATGTCTGAGAGTGGTTCGGGAAAGTCTAAAAAAGAAGAATGGGGATGGCACATGCTTTTAGCAGATATAAAAACTTACTGAAAACCATGAGTTATTAAAGCATTGTAATTCCAGTCCAGATATAGACAAAGGGATCAATAAAACAACAGTCTGGAAACAGACCTGAGCCCCCATGGGAATTTGGGGTTTGATGGAGGAGCCATTTAAAAGATGACCAACCTAAATATAAAAAAGTCCCTACTTCTTACCAAGCACTACTAAATTCTATGTGGATTAAAGGTTAGACATAAAAATAAATCTATAATGGAATATTGTTGAGCCTTAAAATAAAGGAAAATTTGACGCACGCTACAGCATGAATAAAACTTGAAGACATTATGCTAAGTGAAATAAGCCAGTCACAAAAGGACAAATACTGTAAGATTCCACATCTATGAGGGACCTAGAGCAGTCAAATTCATAGAGACAGAAAGTAAAATGGTGGTTACCAGGGGCTGAGGGGAGAGAGGCAGGGGAATTACTGTTTAAGTGGTATAGTGTTTCAGTTTTGTGAGATGAAGGAGTTCAGGAGATGGATGGTAGTGATGGTTACACAACAATGTGAATGTACTTAATGCTATTGAACTGTACACTTAAAGATGGTTAAAATGGTAAAGTTTATGTTATATATATTTTACCACAATTAAAATAAATAAATAACCATGTTAAAATCTATAAACAAAAATATAAATATACTAGAAGAGAATATAGGAGAATATTCTTGTTGTGGTTGTGGAGAAAGACTTCCTAAGCAAGATGTAAAACCATAAAGGGAAAATAAATGGGCACATTTTGTTACATAAAAATAAACTAAAACCTCTGTACAACACAATAAGACATAAATGAAATTCACATAAATGCAACATACTCAGAAAATATTTGCAACAAACAGGGCATCAAAGGATTTATTTTTTTTCGGCTGCACCAGACGGCATGTGGGATCTTAGTTCCCCGACCAGGGATCAAACCTGCACCCCCTGCTTTAGAAGCGTGGAGTCTTAACCACTGGACCACCAGGGAAGTCCACAAAGCTTCTTCACATCAATAAGAAAAACTCAAATTACCCAACTGAAAAATGAACAATTCTGAAGAGAAATAATGGCCAATAAATGTATGAAAAGATGTTCAACTTTACTAGTAATCAAGAACATTTAAATTGTTGCAAATAAAACAACATCCTTCACTTCTCATATTGGCAAAAATTTAAAAGATTGACAACTTCCTGTGTTGGTGGAAACATGGGGGGTGGGCACGCATAAACTGTATGTATGAATATAGTATGTGTGTGTATATATATATATATATATATATATATGTATATATATAGTGTAGCCACATAGCCTTCTTGGGGTGGGGAACTGGGGAGTCTCTTTTGTCTTTTGACCGAGCAGTTCTATTTCTAGGAAATTATCACAGGAGTATCATTGCACATCTACACACAGTAATATGTATACCAGGAGACGCTTACTGCAGCTTTGTGCAGTAGGGTGAATAACTGGAAACCACCAGTTTTCAGTAAAGACATGGTCACATCAATTCCATACATTCATGCTGAAGAATAACCCTCAGAGATAAAAAAGCATGAGGGTGAACTATGCGTACTGACAGGATGGACAATACTATCCCATTCTATGAAAAAAAGAAAAACACACACATGTGTGTATGAGTGTGTGTTTACACATGTGTCTGAACATGCCCAGCAGCAGTTTTGAAAGGATACCTGTCAGGTGGTTAAATGGTTACTTCTGAAGGGAAGTGTGGGGTTGTTGGTGGGGGGAGGATTTAAGAGACTTTCAATCTGTTGGGGTTAGGGTTAATTAGTGTAGTAAGAGCGCAACCTGTGGAGCAAGACAACCAAGTTTTATTTTTTATTTATCTTTGGCTGCATTGGGTCTTCATTGCTGCGTGCAGGCTTTCTCTAGTTGCGGTGAGCGGGGGCTACTCTTCATTGCAGTGTGCAGGCTTCTCATTGCAGTGGCTTCTCTCGTTGCGGAGCACAGGCTCTAGGCGTGTGGGCTTCTGTAGCTGTGGCATGTGGGCTCAATAGTTGTGGCTCGTGGGCTCTAGAGCGCAGGCTCGGTGGTTGTGGCGCACGGGCTTAGTTGCTCCACGGCAAGTGGGATCTTCCCGGACCAGGGCTCGAACCCGTGTCCCCTGCATTGGCAGGCGGATTCCTAACCACTGCGCCACAAGGGAAGTCCCGACAACCAAGTTTTGAATTCCAGCTTCACATTTACTAGCTATGGACTCTGGGCAAGTTACTCAATCTCTCACCACCTTTGTTTTCTTTAGGAATACTAACAGTTTATAGCAATTAGAGAAGTGCCTGGCACATAATGCACACTCTGTTAGTGTTAGCTATTAATGTGAAAATAAATAACGTTGCTTTTGTAAGTTTAGAAACAATACGGAAATAAGAAAGTAAAGGCATTCAAAGCTCTCCCAACCAGAAGACACCATGGTTGATATTCTGGTGACCTTCATATAAGATCTCTGTGTGCATGAACGCACATGTGCATGCATGCACACACACATTTTTACATTAATGACACCATAAGGGCATGGTATCTAATGGATATCCTTTCATGTCTTTAAATGTCTATAAATATTCATATCATTTTAAAGGCTCTTTAGCATTCCATTGTATGAGTAGACCATAATTTATGTGAATAATCCTCATTTGGTCGACATTTAGATTATTTCTAATTATTCTTTATTATAAACAAGGCTGGTTTGAATTTCCTTGACCCCTGTTCAATAATTTCCTTACGATAAACTCTCAGGAATGGAACTGCTGTGTCTGCACATTTTTACATGTATGACATACATTGTCAAACTGTTCTCTAGAAAGCTGCGCCAATTCATACTTCCACCAATGTACAGGAGACCTCACATTTCTCTGAAGTCTCTCAAACTCTAGTATTGTCATTCCTTTTCACTTTTGTGCATTTGGTAATTGAAAAATTATATCATATTTGCATTCTTTTGACTACATGTGAGGTTGAACATCTTTTCCTTTGTCAGATTTCTTCTTTACACAATTGTGTGAGCACTTTGCAGTATCAGTGTTTAATATCCTGATTCAATACATTTATTTGAGACCAGTTAACTTGGAGCCTGGTGGGGCCTTGGGGGCTTGGATGGACACAGGATGGGGAGGGTTTTTTCTAAATATATACATGTTTATTGACTAGTGTTATTATGGACCTATTATTACAGGCAAATGATTCTTTTTAAAAAAAATATTTATGTATGTATGTATGTATTTGGCTGTGCCAGGTCTTAGTTGCGGCATGTGGGATCTTTAGTTGAGGCATGAGGGATCTTTAGTTGTGGCACGTGGGATCTTTTTTAGTTGCAGCATGCGAGCTCTTAGTTGTGGCATGTGGGATCTAGTTCCCTGACCAGGGATTGAACCCAGACCCCCTGCATTGGGAGCACAGACTCTTAGCCACTGGACCACGAGGGAAGTCCTTAAATGATTCTTTTTTAATTGAAGTATAGTTGATTTACAAAGTTGTGTTAGTTTCTGGTTCTCTAGTTGTGGCGAGCGGGGGCTACTCTTCGTTGCGGTGCGTGGGCTTCTCATTGCTGTGGCTTCTCTTGTTGTGGAGCACAGGCTTTAGGCATGCGGGCTTCAGTAGTTGCAGCAAATGGCCTCAGTAGTTGAGGTGTGTGGGCTCTAAGGCATGCGGGCTTCAGTAGTAGTGGTGCACGGGCTTAGTTGCTCTGCAGTATGTGGGATCTTCCCAGACCAGGGATTGAACCCATGTCTCCCTGCACTGGCAAGCGGATTCTTAACCACTATGACCAGGGAAGTCCCTGCATTTCTTTTTCTAAAATTTTTTACTGAAGTATAGTTGATTTACAATGTTGTGCCAGTTTCAGGTGGATAGCAAAGTGATTCAGTTATATATATTCTTTTTTTAGATTATTTTCCATTATAGGTTATTATAAGATATTGAATATGGTTCCCTGTGCTATATAGCAGCTCCTTGGTGTTTATCTATTTTATATATGGTAGTGTGTATCTGTTAATCCCAAACTTCTAATTTATCCCTCCCCCACCCCCTTTCCCCTTTGGTAACCATAACCCCTTTGTTTTCTATGTCTGTGAGTCTATTTTTGTTTTGTAAATTAGTTCATTTGTATCATTTTTTTAAGATTCCACATATAAAGTGATATCATATGATATTTGTCTTTGTCTGACTTACTTCACTTAGTATGATAATCTAGGTCCATCCATGTTGCTGCAAATAGCATTATTTCATTCTTTTTTATGGCTGAGTAATATTCCACACTTTAAGAACCCCTATCCTAGGATGATGATTCTTAAACTTGGGTGCATATAAAAATACCTCAGATACTTCTAAAATCTTGATGTTTAGGTCATATCCTAGATCAATTTACATCAGAATATCTGGGTGGGATCCAGGCAACTCTACTACAGATTGTTCTAAGTAAAGTTCCTGATTTCTGGGGCTCAGAGGCTAAAATGACAATAAATTTGTAGTCAATAGTGTTTCCTAATTGTTTTGATATACACCTGTCCCCCCAAATAGACATCAAGCTTCTTGAGGACAGGGACCTTGTTTCCTCTCTGGTGTCCCTTCTGATCTCCTGCCCAGAGTAGTGCTCATCAAATGCTTGCTCCTTCTTGCTTGAGGGTAGTGAGGCCTCAGTGATTACTTTGGGTAATCACTATGAGAATCACTATGAGAAAATGACTGGGAAAAAGAGAGCTCAACAATCGTGGGTTTAAATGTGTTTTAAAATACTCAGAATTATCTAAGCAATGATCATCAGAGCCTAGTAACATCACAAATATACACACAAAGACCAGTTGGGCAGGAGCTGCCTTTTGATGGAAGCAGAGACCACCACCTATGAAATAGTCTTGTGGAAAAGCCAGACAGGAATCAAATGAGTCTGGACCCAACTACCACTTTACAGGAAACACAGGGGCAGAGGAAGATGTTAAACACCACCACAGGGATGCAGTTAACAAAATCCAGTATGTGGAAAACCGTATAGGACAAACAATGCAATTTCTTTAGCAATAATGGCAACTGCAAGGGAAAAATAAAGGAGGAGGAACATGTAGATTAAAAATGATGTAGGAGACATATCTCCCAAATGCAATGTGTGGACCAGTCACATATGAGGTGATCTGGGAAATAAGTATGAATACTGCACGGATAATTCAATGAAAATAAAGAATTACTGTCAGTTTTTCCAGATGTGACAGTAATATTGTGGTTGTGTTAAAAAGAAAGAGGCCTTTGAAACCAAGAAGGGCCCTGTAGGATTCCTGGGCACAGAGGCCTTTCGGTGTCCCCCGTTTCTTGTTTGTAGGGAATAGGTTTCAGCCTCCATGACCTTCCCTGCATTCCAAAGGGCAGGTTCAAACAGTTGCTAATCAGGGAAGAGAGAGGATGCAGAGACAAGGGAGGAGCGGTCAAGAAACAATAGTGCAGCCTTGGGGTAGAGTCCTGGTTCCACCTCAAGGGATACACATAACAATATCTTTGAGATCTTCTGCAGAACTCTTCATTCCAGGGAGAAGGTCACAGTTTGATAACCTCTAGATCCACAGAAGCTAATTAGGAGACCACCTGAGGCCAGATTAAAGGAATGCAGGCCTGCACACACCCTGATCCTCACCAGCAACCCCACCCTTGAATCATTGCTATAAAACTCCTCACCAAATTCCCCTGGGTTGGGACACAGTTTTGAGAGCATGAGCCCCCTGGGTCCCCCTTTGCCTGGCAAAGTAATAAAGTTTTTTTTTTCTTTTCTACTTCATCCAAAACTCTGTCTCTGAGATTCAGTTTGGCACCAATGCACAGAGGCCAAGGTTTCAGCATCACCTTTACCCAAAAGAATTGAGAACAGTGTCTTGAAGATATATTTGTACAACGATGTTCCCAGCAGTATTATTCACAGTAACTAAAATGTGGAAGCAACCCAGCTGTCCACCAGTGGATGAATGGATAAGCAAAATGTGGTGCCTCTGTAGTCATACAGAGGAATATTATTGAGCCTTGAAAAGAATGGAAATTCTTATATATCCTACAACATGGATGAACCTTGAGGACATTATGCAATAAGCCAGTCATGAAAAGACAAATACTATATGATTCCACTTAACTTGAGGCATTTAGAGTAGCTAAAAATCATAGAGACAGAAAGTAGAACGGTGGTATCTGGGGCTGGGGGGAAGGGAATGGAGAGTTATTGTTTAACGGGTACTGAGTTTCTGTTTTATAAGATGAAAAGAACTATGGAGATGGATGGTGGTGATGGCTGCACACCATTGTGAATGTATTAAATACCACTAAACTATATACTTAAAGGCAGTTAAGATGGTAAATTTTATATTTAAGTATATTTTACCACAATAAAAAAATGGGGGAAGAAAGAAAGAGGGCTTATCTTTTAGAGTCACCTACTGAAATATTTACAGATGGATTGATATGGGGTGTGGGATTTGTGTCAGCATGATCCAGTGTGTGTGTCTGGGGTAGTGGGTAGAAATAGAGGCACGAAATTGGCCATGAGTTAGCTGGTAACCATTGAAGCTGGGTGATGGTTATGTTGAGGGAAGTCATTCTACTACATACCACTTTTGTATAAATTTGTATACAAATTTATATACAATTTTTGTATAAATTTCCATAATACAACATTTAACCACTTTTCAGGATGAATAAAGGAATGGGCTCTTTAAAAATCCTCTGGCCAAAGCCAGGCTTAAAAACTTTTGGAAGCCTGATAAAGTGGTTAATGTGTAATCCCAAGCAACTCATTGCAAAGTGAGCTTTATACCACAGTTGACTTCCAAAGGGGGGAATTAGAGTTGGAGAAGCAGGTCAAATGGAAAGAAAATCTCTGGGCTGGAAAAGAACTCTCAGGGATTTTCTCCAGACCAGGGGCAGGTGCCAAGTGTCCCTCCCAACTGGGATGGAGCTGAATGGAAGCTCGAAGAGTCACATGTCACAGAAAGCAGTTCTCAGTCACGCAAAGGGTGTCCAGAACTGAGGCCTTTTCTATGACTAGTAACTTGGTCACTATACGATTAGAGGAAGTTGCTTTTCAGTTAATACCAAGAGTGGTTGAAATCATCATGGGGCAAGTTACTAGGCACAGCCAAACCACTAGATGGGAGGGTCTCCTTTTAGGATCTGGAAAGGGCTGAAAACTGAGAGACCTGAACTCTAGTTCTATCCTCAGATGGAAATAAATTCTAACTCCCACTGGCCTTGCCCTGGCTAGCATGTATATCAGTGGCTCTCACCTTAGCTGCAAGGATCAACTGGGAACTTTCAACAAATTCCAACATCCAGGCTGACTCCAGAATGACATCAGAATCTAGGGGCCAGACGGAGAAGCTTCAAGATGGTGGAAAAGGTCTGTATAGAGATTTCTGAGACCATCTATTTTGTATAAGACTGGATCCTTCCCAGTTCATGTTTTGTTTTCTTTTGTTTGGTTTTCCCAACTGAAAGTGAGTGTTGAGAAAGCTAAAAAAATACTAGGTAACAGAATACAAGAGGAGCTTCAAGATGGAGGAAGAGTAAGACGCGGAGATCACCTTCCTCCCCACAAATACATCAGAAATACATCTACATGTGGAACAACTCCTACAGAACACCTACTGAATGCTGGCAGAAGACCTCAGACCTCCCAAAACGCAAGAAATTCCCCACATACCTGGGTAGGGTAAAAGAAAAAAACAGAGACAAAGAATAGAGACAGGACCTATACCAGTGGGAGGCAGCTGTGAAGGAGAAAAGGTGTCCACACCCTAGAAGCCCCTTCGCGGGTGGAGACTGCGGGTGGCGGAGGGGGGAAGCTTCGGAGCCGCGGAGGAGAGCGCAGCCACAGGG
>NC_041225.1:88929194-88929711 GCF_002837175.3 Physeter macrocephalus
AGAGGACTGGGGTTGGCGGCGTGAACACAGCCTGAAGGGGGATAGTGCGCCACAGCCAGCCGGGAGGGGGTCCGGGAAAATGTCTGGAGCTGCCAAAGAGACAAGAGACTTTTTCTTGCCCTTTTTTCCTGGTGCGCGAGGAGAGGGGATTAAGAGCGCTGCTTAAAGGAGCTCCAGAAACGGGCGCGAGCCATGGCTATCAGCACGGACCCCAAAGACGGGCATGAGATGCTAAGGCTGCTGCTGCCGCCAAGAAGCCTGTGTGCGAGCACAGGTCACTCTCCACACCGCCACTCCCGGGAGCCTGTGCAGCCCGCCACTGCCAGGGTCTCGGGATCCAGGGACAACTTCCCCGGGAGAACGCACAGCACTCCTCAGGCTGGTGCAATGTCACACCGGCCTCTGCCGCCGCAGGATCGCCCCGCATCCGTACCCCTCCCTCCCCCGAGCCTGAGTGAGCCAGAGCCCCCGAATCAGCGGCTCCTTTAACCCCGTCCTGTCTGAGCGAAGAACAGAC
>NC_041225.1:88929996-88930439 GCF_002837175.3 Physeter macrocephalus
CTTTCTTTTTTCCCCTCTTTTATTCTGTGCCGTGTGGAGGACAGGCTCTTGGTGATCCAGCCAGGCGTCAGGGCTGTGCCACTGAGGTGGGAGAGCCACGTTCAGGACACTGATCCACAAGAGACCTCCCAGCTCCACGTAATATCAAACGGCAAAAATCTCCCAGAGATCTCCATCTCAACACCAAGACCCAGCTCCACTCAATGACCAGCAAGCTACAGTGCAGGACACCCTATGCCAAACAACTAGCAAGACAGGAACACAACCCCATCCATTGGCACAGAGGCTGCCTAAAATCATAATAAGGCCACAAGTGATCCAGCCAGGCGTCAGGGCTGTGCCACTGAGGTGGGAGAGCCACGTTAAGGACACTGATCCACAAGAGACCTCCCAGCTCCGCGTAATATCAAACGGCAAAAATCTCCCAGAGATCTCCATCTCAA
>NC_041225.1:88930482-88930991 GCF_002837175.3 Physeter macrocephalus
GTGCAGGACACCCTATGCCAAACAACTAGCAAGACAGGAACACAACCCATCCATTGGCACAGAGGCTGCCTAAAATCATAATAAGGCCACAAAAAATAAATGAAATTTAAAATTCTCTAGAAGGGATCAATAGCAGAATAACTGAGGCAGAAAAACGGATAAGTGACCTGGAAGATAAAATAGTGGAAATAACTACTGCAGAGCAGAATAAAGAAAAAAGCATGAAAAGAACTGAGGACAGTCTCAGAGACCTCTGGGACAACATTAAACAAAACCAACATTAGAATTATAGGGGTCCCAGAAGAAGAAGAGAAAAGAAAGGCACTGAGAAAATATTTGAAGAGATTATAGTTGAAAACTTCCCTAATATGGGAAAGGAAATAGTTAATCAAGTCCAGGAGCACAGAGAGTCCCATTCAGGATAAATCCAAGGAGAAACATGCCAAGACACATATTAATCAAACTATCAAAAATTAAATACAAAGAACAAATATTAAAAGCAGCAAGGG
>NC_041225.1:88935002-88942555 GCF_002837175.3 Physeter macrocephalus
GTAGCATGGACATATATACACTACCAAACTTAAAATAGATAGCTAGTGGGAAGCAGCCGCGTAGCACAGGGAGATCAGCTTGGTGCTTTGTGACCACCTAGAGGGCTGGGATAGGGAGGTTGGGAGGGAGGGAGATGCAAGAGGGAAGAGACATGGGGACATATGTATATGTATAACTGATTCACTTTGTTTTGTTATAAAGCAGAAACTGACACACCATTGTAAAGCAACTATACACTAATAAAGATGTTAAAAAAAAAAAGAATCTAGGGGCCTGAGAAACAATACTTTTTAAAAGGAAGACACAGGTCTTTGAGAAAACAAAGCAATTAGCGGACCATTATGTGTGGTTAGATAAGAGTAAACTCTGGAATCTCTATGTATATCTATGTCTAAATCTAAATCTATATCTAAATCTATATCTAAATATGTATTTATATCTAAATCTATATCTATCTAAATCTATATATCTCTATATCTAAATCTATATCTATGACAATTAGAGTGAAGGTCCCTTCCTTCTGCACTTATTTTGCATATCAATATCATTAAATTATATATGGCTAATTTCTTTGCAAAAATTACCCTTAGGACACCCTGATTTAAATATTTTTTAAAAATTTAATTTCCTGGGCTTCCCTGGTGGCGCAGTGGTTAAGAGTCCGCCTGCTGATGCAGGGGACACGGGTTCGTGCCCTGGTCCGGGAAGATCCCACATGCCGCAGAGCGTCTAGGCCCGTGAGCCATATCTGCTGAGCCTGCGCGTCCGGAGCCTGTGCTCTGCAACGGGAGAGGCCACAACAGTGAGAGGCCCACGTACCGCAAAAAAAAAATAAATTTAATTTCCTATACAATGCAACCTTTAATGATAAGTTTATGTTGCCTCTAAACACTTGTTTTAAGACTTAGAACTGTATGAATTTATTTCTCAGATGAAGTTAAGTTTACTCACCTAAAAGTTGTAAAGTACATACCCACACTGTGTTAATTCTCTATGTGGGCTTATTGACTTTTATTCTGTTACTCTTCCATGCCCACCCCATCATCCATCATCCTAAGACTTGACTTCTATGTATTAGTTACAAAGCATAAAGACAGTGTTTTCACTTTCTGCCTGAGGCTTGTTTGTAATAAATTTTGTGATTCTAACAGATTCATTTCTTAAAAGTAATGTGAAAGTCAGTTTATCACCATTATCCAGCAAAGCTCTCTAACTCCACATTGAGTCATATCAGTGCCCTGAATTTTCCAGCAGAAACCAAATGCCAGTGTTAATTGTCTTATGGGGCAATGAAGAACTGTCCTAGAGATACTGGGGAACCATCAGATACTCCCTAGCTTCAGTCTTTGAAAGAGGCACCAAGAGATGATTTACAGGAGGAAAGTTTTTCAAAAGAGGAACTCCTAAGCAAATTCTTGCCCATTCCTACAATTTACTTGGCAAATTCATACTACACGATGACAAACACATGCATTAAAATATGTACGTGAAATAATGTAAAAAGTTATTTATACAACTGATTAAAACTACACATATGGTGTGTATGTTTGAAAGGGAGCAGGACCCTGTGGGGCCCTCCTGGGTACAAATTCTTTCTGTGTCCCCCGTTTCTTGTTTGAAGGAAATAAGCTTCATTCAGCCTCCTTGACCTTCCCAGAGTTCTGAAGAGCAGATTCAAACAATTGTTTATAAGGGAAGGGAAAGAATGCAGAAACTAAGGAGGATCAGTCAAGAAACAATAACTGCAGCCGTGGGGCAGGGTCCTGGTTCCTCCTCAAAGAATATACATAACAATATCTTTGAGTTCTTCTGTAGGAACTAAAGCCTCCACCCAGGTGGAGGATGGTAACTTCAGGCTGAGCACAAGATTCCTGGAACACTGCCCTGTTACCTTACCACCAACCAATCAAAAGAAAGTCAGCACACAGTGGAAGATAATGAAGACTGACATCCTCCCCAAATGATTCTCCCTTTAAAAACTTTCATGGTCAAAACAAAAACAAACAAACAACAAACAAAAAACTTTCATGGTTGAGCAGAATCTTTGGAGCTGGCTTTTGGACAGGAGTCTGCCCTCTCCCCAGGTTGCTGGCCTCCTGAATAAAGCAAACTTTCTGTTCCTACCAGCACTTGTCTCTTGAGTATTGGCTTTCAAGTGGTGAGCAGCCAAATCTGAGTTCAGTAATATGTTCACAAACCAAACTTGACAGTGAATTTAAAAGACTGTTAAGTATGTAAGACTGAGCAAGCAGGCATGGGTCAAGGGTCAACAAGCATATGCAGGAGTTTAGAAGGTACAAAGAGGGGCTGATGGCACCAGAAAGGCCCCACAGGCCTCTTGGGGTATCCACTCCAGACTAGACTCAGAAATTTGTCTTTTTATTGTCCCAGAGATGATTAGGTCCAGGGATATTGATTAACACTAACCAAGTTCACAAGGGTTGATGTATAAACCCAAAGGCCAATTTATTTAATTTACAATGAGATTTACAACAGTTATAAGCATTAGTTATTCTCATCTTCTAGCCCTTGCATTCTTTCCTTATAGGCAGCCATACATGGAAAGTCAAATTATCATCAGAAAATTATAGAATCAGAATGAGGCACATTAGCAAAGTGATTCAAATGTTTAATGGGCTCAGAATAAGGTGTCTGGAATCCTCCATCCCTGCAAATGAGATTTGCCTGGGACTGGGACTAGAGAGGTGGAGACCTCTTAGACTGTTCTGGAATGAAGCCATGAACTTCCATGGCTAACTCCCTGTGATTGAAAGTCTTTCCTCTTGCTAACCTAGGAGTCTCTTCTAAGGACCTTTAGTTATGCAGTGTGATTTGGGCATTACTGGAGAACCACTTCTTCCCAAATAGTGTACCCAGTAGTGCAGCTGGCAGGGATGGGGCAGAGGTGTGGCATTCCCAGAGCTGTGGGGAATTGAATGGGGTGGGGAGGGCTTGCTCCCAGCTCATGCATTTGGTGAACACACATTATGTCTTCATTCAGGGGTAAGGAGGAGCCCATGGCTAAGTGAATGCCATCAGACAAAGCTACTGGCAAATTCTGAACTGGCTCCTTCAGGGAAGACTTCTGGAGCCAAACTTCTCTGAGAGCTACTTGTCTGTGTGTCCAGAGGGCATTTGTAATTACCTAATGGGTCTGTCATTTATAGACTTGTCAGTCTCCCTCAGAGTCTGCCAGCATCTTCTCCTCACTGCCGCTCAGAAGATAACCCCTCCTACACCTGGATGTTCTCTCTTCCACCTCTGCTGTTCAGGGCCTAATTCAAAGGCTACCTCCTTCATGACAAAGCTACCCAGGGGCCCAGCTTGCAGAGACCACTCCTTCCTCTGACTCCCATGCACTTTGTCACATGCACAATAATACTGACAATGGTTAAAGCTTACTGAGTACCTTCTATGTGCCAGACGCTATGCTAAGCACTTTACATATATTACATGCTTCAATCCGCAAATCTATCCCCGAGGTAGGTCTGTCACTACTCTCATTGTGTAGGTAAGGAGACCCTTTGAGGATGAGGAGCCTGCCCAAGATCAAGCAGCTTATAAGAGACAGGGTTTGAGGGCAAGTCTTTTGACAGACAGCCATGTTCGCACCACTTCACACGTACTGCCCTGGTTTTTAGTTATCTGTGTGGATGAGCACACGCCTACCTTTTACACTAGATTGGGGTGGGAAAACCATGCCCTACAGGTTAAAAGCACAAAGCAGAGGAAGAAGAGATCATATATGAGCAAAAAGCCTGAAACACTGTCTGTTTGGCCCTTAACAGATACGTTTGTTGACACCTGCACCAGACGATAAGCATTCTGAGAACAGATTCATACTTTACTCCTTTTAATTCTCCCACAGGACCTAACACAGCATCCCCTAAAATGTTTTTAGAATGAAAGAAGAAAGGCGTGGTGGATAAGACAAATTTTCCAAAGTTCTCCTAGATCCACAGGTTAGAGCTTCCCCTTTTCCACTACCCTAGGGATTGGTGTGGTGTTGTAGTGACATCCGCTGGTGTCCATTACAAAGACAGGGCATGACCTCTGAGGTGCCTGTCCAAGAGGCGGATGGTTTTGCAAAACTCCACCACCTATACTCTCATGGGCAACTTGAAGAGTTCTAAAAGTTCTGGTTGGCATGAGAAGCACAACTGCGGCCCATGCATAAAGTGCATAGTTTTACTATTACATATGTGTAAAAGATATGTTTGGAGTGTCTGCTCTGCTGCCATCCATACCGATGTAGTCTCCAGGCTATGGCCGGCCCTTCCATACTTCTCCGTAACTCTGATCTGGGGCACAATGATGGGACAACCAAAGTTGGGCAAATTAGATTATCTCTGAAGAATTAGAAATTGGTGGATTGAGGAGCACATCCTGGGATGGTCCCTTGAGTAGAGTAGATGTAAGCATAGAGGCTGAGGAATGGCCTAGGGCAGGGACAAGTGGAAGAAGCTGGCTGCAGAAGGGTAAAAAAAGATACCCAGAAAGAGGCAGAGACCAGAAGCAGAAAAAGAGAATAGCTTGGCTTCCCAGGCCCAGCCCTTGAGAGATCTGACTGTCCCTGGGGACCATGAGGTCACCCCGTATTCTGCTGATGCTCCCTCTTTTTGCGTAAGTTAGCTTGAATGGGCTTCTGTTACTTGCAGCCTAAAACATCCTGACAATGACAGTGGCATTTCTCTTTCCCTTGGGCATCATGCACAGGTTCTGACAGCTCACTTGAGCTTGGGCTATAGTTGCAGAGCTAGACATATCAGATGGGGGTGGGAGGGCCTCTTGACTTTAGCATAAGGAGTTCCTGCCAAAGGAGCTCTCCTCATTGAACTAGCCTTACTATCACTCTCTCTGGCCAGCTAATCTAACCTTACCATCCTCAGTCCACTGTGTGAGGCCTTGCATCACTGCCTGGTTGTCACTATGGATGTGGACTGGTGTTCCCCAACCTGACTGCAGACCCTTTGAAGGTGGCCACTCATGCAGACCTGCCCTGGCAGTGCTAACTGTAAGTGATCACTAAGTCCCTGGGGGATGAATGACCCTAGCACAGTCCCCATCCTGTGTTCACACAACTCACAGGTGAGAGTGCTGGCTAGAATCAGGGACTTTGAGGCCTGGGGGAACCATGCCCACTTCTACCTGGGACTTGGTCCAGGTTCTGATTCATATAAAATCACTTTTTCCCTCCTGGTATTTATCCGAAGAAATAAAAACACTAATTAGAAAAGATATATGCACGCTTATGTTCATTACAGCATTATTTACAATAGCCAAGTTATGGAAGTGTCCATCAACAGATGAATGGATAAAATATATATATGTATACACATATATATTTCATTATATATGGAATATTAGCCATAAAAAAAATGAAATCTTGCTGTTTGTGATGTGGGTGGACCTACAGGCTTTTATGCTAAGTAAAATAAGTCAGAGAAAGACAAATACTGTATGACTTTATTTATATATGGAATCTAAAAAACAAAACAAAAGAACAGACATAATAAAACAGATGCAGAGTCATAGATACAGAGAACAAACAGGTGGTTTCCAGAGGAGAGGGGGCTGAGGGAAGGAGAAAAAGAGGTGAGAGAGACTGAGGTACAACCTTCCAGTTGCAAAATACATGAGTCACAGATATGAAACATACAGTGTGGGGAATATAGTCAAAAGCTATATAATAACTTTGTATGGTGACAGATGGTAACTAGATTTATTGTGGTCAACATTTTGAAATGTAGAGAAATATTGAATCACTATGTTGTGCAACAGGAACTAACATAGCGTTGTAGGTCAATAATACTTCAAAATCCAACAAACAAACTTATAGTAAAAGATCAAATTTGTGGTTACCAGAGGTGGCGGTGGGGGTAGGGAGAATTGGATGAAAGTGATCAAAAGTACAAACTCCCAGTTATAAGATAAATAAGTCCAGAGGCTGTGATGTACACATGCTAAATATAATGAACACGGCTGTGTGTTATACAGGAGAGCTGTGAAGAGAGTAAATCCTGAGTTCTCATCACAAGGAAAACAATTTTTCTTCTATTTCTTTAATTTTGTATGAAATGATGGATGCTCACTAAACTTACTGTGGTAATCATTTCATGATGTGTATAAGTCAAAGCATTATGCTCTACACCTTCAACTTATTCAGTGCTGTATGTCAGATATCAGTATTTGACTAGAGGAGAGACAAGGAAAGACCATGTTAGATATTGGATGTGAAAGTAGCTTGACAATGATGAATAGTATGATTATTCGAGCCGGTAGATAAGCATCAAGTCAGAGTCAGACAACCTTAAAATCTTTCCTCTGACCATAAATCTCCATGCATGGCTCCACTATGGCCAGGGTCCGGAGCTGCTTACCTGCCTCAGAACCACTTGGCAATCTGCACCTCCTCCAGTCAGCTCTTCCACTCTGCTCTCTCTTCAAATGAAGAGATAGTATGGGAATTATCAGCTCAGAACTCTCAACTCCTGCTCAGAGCCCCCAAACCTTGCGGCAACTTCCCTGCCTCCTGCTCCCTCGGGCCTGTCACAGGGCACAGGTGTGGGTCTTTCTGGCTGGGGGAGCCCCCAAACTGTGCCCAGGGCCCTGCACCCTCCATACAGCAGGGCCTCTCTCCCTCTTGCATCTTTAAACCACTCTCTTTCATCTGGCCCCTTTCCATCAGCACTCAATACACTCTCATCTTTCTCAAAAAAACAAAAGCCTCCCTTGACCCCATGTTCACCTTGAGAGACTCCTGCCCTTCACAGACAAGCACATTAGAAGAACTGTCCAAAAGAACCTACCTTGGTCCTCCTGACTCTCTTCTCCACCCTCTGTCCCCATCCCTCCCCCGAGACCATTGTGTCCCTCCATCCTGTGGATACTCTTCAGTTCTTCCCCTACTTTTTGGCCACTCCCCATCTTGCCCCTGTTTCCTGGACACAGCACTCTTCTCATTCCCCTCCTACCTCTCTGGCTGCCCCTTCTCAGTCTCCATTGTGAGTTCTGCTTCCTTTGCCTATCCCTCAAATGTTAGTGTTCTGGGGGCTCTGTCCTGGGTGCTCTCATTTCACAGATCTTGGGGGCAACCTTATCCTTTTCGTTGGGTTTGATTTCCATCTAGATGCGAATGGCTCACAAATCTATGCTTCTCCACTGAACTCCATGTCTCTATGTCTACATGTCTCTATGTCTACATGGTGATCTGCTGGATATCTCCACTTGGAGTTTCCTCAAACATAACATGTTCAAAACTCATCATCATAAGAAACGAAATTGAGTTATTTGTAGTGAGGTGGATGGACATGGAGTCTGTCATACAGAGTAAAGTAAGTCAGAAGGAGAAAAACAAATACCGTATGCTAACACATATATATGGAATCTAAGAAAAAAAAGTCATGAAGAGCCTGGGGGTAGGATGGGAATAAAACACAGACCTACTAGAGCATGGACTTGAGGATATGCGGAGGGGGAAGGGTAAGCTGTGACGAAGTGAGAGAGTGGCATGGACATATATACACTACCAAACGTAGGGTGCATAGCTAGT
>NC_041225.1:88942926-88943746 GCF_002837175.3 Physeter macrocephalus
ATACTCCAATAAAGATGTTAAAAAAAAAACAACCATCATCAACCTCCCCCAAAGAAAACAAAGCAAAATACCCAACACTACAAAACCTTACTATTCCTCTTGTGTTTCCTAAATTGATACCACAAGTTACCCACTTGCTCAGGCTGGAAACCTGGGCATCTCCTTGACTATCCTTCTCTCTCACATGCCATCTGTCATTAAGTCCTGTTAAGATAGGTCTTAAATCCAGTAAAAAGACCAGTGGTTGCCAAAAATTAGGAAGGAAAGAGTGATGAATAGGCAGAGCACAGGCAATTTTTAGGGCAGTGAAACTACTCCATGTGATACTGTAATGGTGGATACATGTCATTATACGTTTATCTAAACCCATAGAAAGTACAATACCAAATATGAACCCTAATGTAAACTATGGACTTTGGGTGATAATGATGTCAATGTAGGTTCATCAATAGTGACAAATGTACCACTCTGGTGGAGGATGTTGATAATGGGGGAGGCTGTGCATGTATAGGGCCAGGGGGCACATGGGAACTCTGTACATTTTGCTCAGTTTTGCTGTGAATCTAAAACTGCTCTAGTGGAGAAAAGACAGCCTCTTCAATAAGTGGTGCTGGGAAAACTGGACAGGTACATGTAAAAGTATGAAATTAGAACACTCCCTAACACCATACACAAAAATAAACTCAAAATGGATTAAAGACCTAAATGTAAGGCCAGACACATATGGTCACCTTATCTTTGATAAAGGAGGCAAGAATAAACAGTGGAGAAAATACAGCCTCTTCAATAAGTGGTGCTGCGAAAACTGGACAGCTACATG
>NC_041225.1:88944735-88954187 GCF_002837175.3 Physeter macrocephalus
TTTTGTGGTACGCGGGCCTCTCACTGTTGTGGCCTCTCCCGTTGCGGAGCACAGGCTCCGGACGCACAGGCTCAGTGGCCATGGCTCACGGGCCCAGCCGCTCCACGGCATGTGGGATCTTCCCGGACCTGGGCACAAACCCGTGTCCCCTGCATAGGCAGGCGGACTCTCAACCACTGCACCACCAGGGAAGCCCTGCCATGTTTTTTGTATCTCTAAGCACCTGGATCAGGGCTTACAGACAGTAAACATTTGGTAAATAGTAGTTGAACGAATGAGTGAGGTTTGTTGATGTCTATACTAAGAACTCTCAGCTCCCTGCTCTGCTTTCTACATAGAGAGGGCAGCTGTGGTGCCATAAGGGTGATCCCAGGTGAGTGGTGAGACCAGAGGGCTGGGGCATCTTCTGCTCCAGACTAAGAGGTAAAATGATGGTAAGAGAACATACTTCAAGGTAGTATAAGCAGGAACAGTTTCAGGGTTGAGACAAAGTGCAGGCTTCTTCTTCCATCATGTACAGAGTGAGAAAGCATCCGCGCCTATGTGTGGAGGGGCTTTTGAAAATGTACTGATCTGGTCTGACCCAACTAAGCTGACCTACTTCTCCTGTCCCTCTTTCTGCCCTTTCCTGGTCACGGCAGGAATCTTTTCAGAGCATATGTGTCTTATAAGAACATTCCGGCAAGTTCACGTTTTTGGTCTCCTCTGAGTTGAGATCAGAGGCAGCTTGGATTTGGAGTTTGCTTTCAGAATTCATGGAAGGCTCAAAGCTCTATTTTTGAGTAACCTCAAAAGCCCCTCCACACTTGGCTGGCTTCCAGCCCAGACCATTCTCCTTCCCTTCGTCCCCTGCAGCCAGGCAGATTCAAGCTTGAGAGACAATGGAATTATGGGTAAATTGTTTGCTCACAGTGAGGGGGTCCACCCCGCCCCACCCAGCCCAAGCCTCCCTTCAGGCAAGGTCAGTATCAGCAAACAGCTAGCAGCACTCCCCTCCCGGGGACGCTAAAGAGACAAATTTAATAAAAATCTATCTTATTAACAGCCTGACCTACCAGCATTGATCACATTAGAAATGATGCCCACACACACAATCCCCATCATGCACAAAGGGCCAGACTCAGTGGAGCTCAAAAAACCAGTTAAATCTGTCCAGTGGTGATTCTTTCCCCAAGGGCCCAAAACATCCCCCAAACTAATAACCCCCAGAAAAGCACTGCCGGGGAAAATTCCTTGCGGATTTGAGATTTTCATTCTGTTAATCTCTTAACTCAATAAAGCAAACACTCCCGCAACAAATTAAATACTTTTATTAAAAGGTCCCCTCCCCCAATCTCTTTGATGTGGGTACAAACCTGCAACCCTCTCAGGGCCTGCGTGTCCACGGGAAGGGTTGTTCCCACCTCCTATATCATTTTCTCCTGTTATTCCAAGAAGGCCCAGAAGCCACTAGGATTTGCTGATTCTTGGATTCTGGAAACTTTAGAGACCTCTGGCTTCCCTGAGTAGATGGCACAGCCTGTCAGCTGAGGGAAATTCTTCCCATTTTTTGGTGGGGTGACAGACCCCAAACAGGCCTGGCCCGGAGCACCTCTACTGACGCAGTTAGCCAGGAGGAGCCCCCAGCACAGCTGTCCCGGCCAAGGTGGACTTGCTCACGGATAACCACACCCTGTCTCTGACCTCTGCAGAGGCCTACTGATCAGACCTCCAACAGTGAGCTGCAAACCAGCCGGGGGAGCTGGAGAGAAGATTAAAGGAGGCTGGGGTGGAGAAAGGAGCTCGAGATAAGGAGACCTGAGCGGCTCTCCCCCCACTGCTTCCTGCCCCAAAGCTGGCCCTCAAGATGCTCCTGTCTCCATCAACCTGGAATTGGGTTCAGCTGTTTAACTTCTTCCAGCCTCCACTTTCCTCTCGCTATGGGTTTGAGGTCCACTTGGGTTACACTGGGACCCTTCCCAGGTCTCCTCAAATGCTCTCCTTGGAAAGCCTGCCTTGTAGGGAAACACCCTGGTTTGCAGATGGTAACCCCAGGCCCCTTTATATTTAAAGGAGCCTTCTTCCAGAAACATCATTATCTACAGTTTATCACTTTCATTGGAGGGTCTGTAGTGAACAAGGCTCTATGGATCAACACTCAGAGAGAAGCTGGGTATTTCGTCTATGGCAACAATCATGTCTCTGAGAGCAGAGGGATCCCTTTTCCACTGGACTCCACACAGTCAACTCCCAGCATTGGCCTTGAAGGGGCAATCAGACACGTGAAAGGATGTGCTTGTACCAGTGTGGCACGTGGGCCCACGTTCTTCATGTGCAATGTAACAGTCTATCCCTGAGCTCTCAGTCTGCTTTCCAACTGCCCAGGGGATGTCGCCTTCTGGGTGTCTCTCAGGCACCTCAAGTCAGCATTCTGACACGGAACACATACTCTTCCCCAAACATGCTTCTCCTGCCTTCCCTCCTTGCCTCCCTTTCTTCCTCCCTCCCTCCCTCTCTTCCTTCTTTCTCTCACTCAATATTTAATGAATGCCTACTATGTGCCAGGCATTGGTCTAGGTGTAGGGAAACAAAGCTGTGAAGGAGGCCCATATATTCTTGCTCTCTTGAGCCTCTCCAGTGGCAGATACAGACAATAAACAAATAAACAAATCCATAAAAAACCATTTCACTGATAAGTAGTAATAAGTGTTCTGAAAAAAAAAAAAAAGACCACGGAGCTATATTAGATAGCATGGTCAAGAAAGGCCTCTCTGAGGAGGGCATATTTGAATTGGAACTTGAAAAATGAGAATGATCCACTTCTGCATATGGAAGAAGAGTGCTGCAGGCGTGCCAAAGACCTGAGGTGGGGTGTGCTGGTTAGTGTGTCTAGGGCATGGTGGGCCAGAGAGAGGGACCCACTGCTTCCTGCCCCAAAGCTGGCCCTCAAGATGCTCCTGTCTCCATCAACCTGGAATTGGGTTCAGCTGTTTAACTTCTTCCAGCCTCCACTTTCCTCTCGCTATGGGTTTGAGGTCCACTTGGGTTACACTGGGGCCCTTCCCAGGTCTCCTCAAATGCTCTCCTTGGAAAGCCTGCCTTGTGGGGAAACACCCTGGTTTGCAGATGGTAACCCCAGGCCCCTTTATATTTAAGGGAGCCTTCTTCCAGAAACATCATTATCTACAGTTTATCACTTTCATTGCAGGGTCTGTAGTGAACAAGGCTCTATGGATCAACACTCAGAGAGAAGCTGGGTATTTCGTCTATGGCCAGCCCCTCCTGCTGCCCTACTGTATTCTGCCTTCTCCTTGAGCTCTTGGCAGCATTTGCTGCTGATGATCAGTCCAGCTCAGTTTAGAGGCTGCTCTGCCCCAGGCACTGGGGATGGCCAGCGCTACTCCTTACCCTGATTCTCCCTTGGCTTCCGTGACCTCACCGTGTGGTTCTCCTCCAGCCTTTTGGCTCTTGTCTTCCTTCCACTGCCAGTATATACACAGCTCTCTCTGCTCCCCACTTGTGCCTCCAGAGCTACGCTCTGCTTGTCCTGCCCCAGACTCTGCCAAATCCCTTTGCTTCAGTGCTCACTGGAGCTCCCCAAGTGGGTTTTTCCTGGCACGCATTCTTCTTCCTCCAGGAAGCACTCCTGTCTGCCCCAGCCTGCTTGGTGCTTTCCCTTCTACAACATTTAGTTTGAACCACTTGACATGAAAGGATATATGCCCTTGTGTTATTCTCTCATGGTTTCATGGGTGTCTGTTCTACTTTCCCACTAGGATTTTCATTTCTCTGAGGATGAGACAAAGTCACAAGTTTCTGTTTGCTCCTTAGCATCCAACCCAGTCCTGGACACCAAGGAAGGCAAGTAGGTGGGTCTTTGGGGGCCAGGATATGAGATGCCACTGGTCAGCTCAGCCTGGGCCCAGGCAGACCGCAGTGGAAAGCCCCCTCTACCTCTCTCCGGGCTTCTGCCTCACCTGGCCGACTCCTTCCACTCCATCTGGTCTCCGTCGTGCTGCAGAGTGTCCATCTCTGTGAAGAGGGTGGGGTTGGGAGCCTCATCTTCCTCCCCCAGGATGTCCTGGAGCTGCTCAGCAGCTGGAGACCCTGCAAAAGGAGGGCAGCAGGTTCTGCTGAGTGCCCCATGGGAGGTAGAGGCCAACTGAAATAGAGCAGGAGCCAAGTGCAAGGGCAAAGTATTTCCTAATTCAGTAGAACGAAGCCCACCCTCTGGGCAAAGCTAGACTCAAGTTTCTGTGGATCGGATGTGGGTGGGATATTCTTCGAGATAAAAGACATGAAAGGATTTAGTCTGTATTCAGACTCCTGGGTCTTGTAGCCAACACTGAAGAAAGATGGAAAATGGCCAAAGCCAGGGCAGCAGCAAGGACAGGGAACAGAGCAAATAAGTGCGGGGAGAAAAACTCTGTCCCAACTTCAGCGTAACATACCCAGAGGGATCCCTTTTCCACTGGACTCCACACAGTCAACTCCCAGCATTGGCCTTGAAGGGGCAATCAGACACGTGAAAGGATGTGCTTGTACCAGTGTGGCACGTGGGCCCACGTTCTTCATGTGCAATGTAACAGTCTACCCCTGAGCTCTCAGTCTGCTTTCCAACTGCCCAGGGGATGTCACCTTCTGGGTGTCTCTCAGGCACCTCAAGTCAGCATTCTGACACGGAACACATGCTCTTCCCCAAACATGCTTCTCCTGCCTTCCCTCCTTGCCTCCCTTTCTTCCTCCCTCCCTCCCTCTCTTCCTTCTTTCTCTCACTCAATATTTAATGAATGCCTACTATGTGCCAGGCATTGGTCTAGGTGTAGGGAAACAAAGCTGTGAAGGAGGCCCATATATTCTTGCTCTCTTGAGCCTCTCCAGTGGCAGATACAGACAATAAACAAATAAACAAATCCATAAAAAACCATTTCAGTGATAAGTAGTAATAAGTGTTCTGAAAAAAAAAAAAAAAGACCACGGAGCTATATTAGATAGCATGGTCAAGAAAGGCCTCTCTGAGGAGGGCATATTTGAATTGGAACTTGAAAAATGAGAATGATCCACTTCTGCATATGGAAGAAGAGTGCTGCAGGCGTGCCAAAGACCTGAGGTGGGGTGTGCTGGTTAGTGTGTCTAGGGCATGGTGGGCTGGAGAGAGAGAGAGGTATCACACAACATTGAATGCCTTGGTTAGAGGCATAACTGCCCACCCAACCGCACAGGCTAGACACGCTGGCATCATTCTCACCTCACCTCTTTCTCTCACCTCCACTCCCACATTAAAAGTTTTCGAGAATACTCTCCTTCCTCACCAATTCCATTGCCCCTGCCCTGGTTCAATCTCTCACTGACTGTCTTTAGGCTTCATCAAGTCTTCCTCTTCCTCCAAGCCTCTCTATCCCCTCAGTTTATCACCCCTTTGGCCTTCACTTATTTCTCCATGGACTCCCAATGGTCAATAATTTCAACTACCCTTCTCATCACAGTCTCCAGTCTCTTACTCCTTGACTTCCCAATAAAACCAGGTAGTTGATGCCCAAACAAGAATTCACTGGCCCAATCTCCACCTCTTCAAATGTGTCCTGGGGTGCAGGGAGAGGCAGTGTGGTATGGTGGTACGGTGGATGCAAGGCACACGCTAGGCTCTCAATCCAGCTAGACGTGTGTATGAATCTCAGAGTTGCTACTTACTCATGAGTGAATTCAGTCTGAGTGAACAGGGTTATTGTCCCAATAAATCAGGTAAGGAGAATAACACACATGATACAGGGCCTGGAATATAACAGGTGCCAATCCCCCTTGCCACCAAGCTTAGCACCCAGGCTCATGAGCCCCTCTGGAGAAAACCACCCAGCTGTACAAATGGGGAGTTTCCACTGTTAACAGTTCTCAGAAGTACAGGCACTTCCACTCATCCTTGCATGCCCTTTCCCATGTTCCTCAATGCCACACTAACCTTTGCTCCTCTCTGCAAGCCTCTTGATCTATCTCTTATCCCACATCACCAAGAAAATAAGACCTCCAGGCATGAAATCCATCAACTTCCTCCTTTCCAGTCCTTCTGTGTTCTTACCACTGCTGCAGTCTATCTCTGAACAAGAGTTCTTCCTCTAGCCTATCTCTGGCCCCATCTATTCCCTTCTACTGGATCCTTATTTCGTCAACCAGCCTTTCCTTACCTGGGTCTTCAATTTCTTTCCCTCCACCCTCTTTCTCTCAACCTATAAACAGCTCTTCCTACCATGAAACACCTTCCCCTGATCCTGCCTGCCTTCTAAGCTCTGCTGCTCTCCTTTTTCCTTCTCTCTCCTCAACTTATTGAAGGGGAGGTCTACACTCGCTGTTTCCACTTCCTCCTTACCTAATCACTTCCCAACCTGCTGCAAATGATTCATCCCCACCACACTAAGGACATTGACTAAGGTAGAGATGTTAAACTGGCAGCTCAAAGATGTGTTTAATTCAGCCCTCATAGAGTATAAAAGTTTTTGAAGTTGTTGCTCATATAAAGAATTATGAAATTGCATATAAAAATCTAGATTTCTGACTTTTCTTGAGAATTCAGATACTCTGATGACAGTGCCCATATTCCTACCTGACAACAATCAATTAGAGCTGAGTGATGGATGAGAATATGCATTTTAGTTTGCCACAGTCCCCACTACTCCCTATTATTACCCTGCTAATCTCATTTATGCTAAGCACCCAAGTTTACAACCCTGCTCTCAGAGCTCTCTTGTTGTTTTATTCTCAAATCAATAAGTCAATAAAATCAATCAAACCTACAACACTGTGAAGCTATGGTCTGGCTTATCTCTCTGGGACATGAGTGGTGCTGACTGCTCCCTCTGAACTGAAATGCTCTTTGTTCTTATAAGATAGCACTTTCTTGGATATTTTTTCCTATCTCTTTGAGAACTCCTTCTCAGTGTCCTTCCCTGGCCCTTCTTGCATGTCTCACTTAAATCTTGATCTTCCCCAGGATTCCTCCTTGGCCTTCTTGTCTCCTCTCTTTCTATACCCCTACTGGACCACCTCATGTTCTTTTTGGTGTCACCCTATAGCCGAGGTCACCCGTGTCTCTAGGTCCTGACTTACTGAGCATTTCCAACTGCCAGCTGGACTGCTCCATCTGCGAGTTCTCCAGCCTTCTTGAGTCAATCTCAACATGTTCAAAGCAGCCCTGCCTCCCGTCTTCCAACACCCCAACCTTGCCCTCCTCTGTTTTGATTAATAGTGCTCCTGGCTACCCAGCCATCCAGAGGAGAAATGTTGGGCTCACTCTGGAAGCCTCCTTCTCTCTCATCATCCATGTCCAATCAGGCACTGACGTGATTGTGATCCACTCACTTCCTGACTATTTTTTAGCTCTCTCCCTTTTTCCCACCATTGCCACCACCTTTGTTCAGGTTCTCATTATGTCCTATTCCTACCATCGCAAGAGCCACCTACTGTCCCCACTGCCTCTGCTTGCCCCATCCATCCCATGCCCTGTGTAGCACCAGAGTTTGCTTTAAGACATTTCAAACATGTTCACATGGCAAACTCCTGGGAGTCATGGTGCTCTTTGAGCAGCACCATAAAATATTGTGCATATGAGTTAGAAATAATTTTACTAGCAGAAAATACTACCAGTTTATCTGTATATAGCTCAATGGACAGCATTTATTTAAATGGATTTTTATTTCCGAATTTTTCTACTACTTTAAACTTAGTCCTTTTTATTGACTTATTGATTATTGACACTTGCTAGCAGACGTCAAAGGTTTAAGGAAATGTTATAGAAGAAAATTTATCAATTGAACAAATAACCTTATTTGTTCCTTAAATTGGGAGAAGACTATGACTGCTTGATTCTGAGAGGGCACACCAATTCTCCATGAGATAGAGTTCAAGAGCTACCCTTTTAAAATGTAGATTTGGGGCTTCCCTGGTGGCGCAATGGTTGCGCGTCCGCCTGCCGATGCAGGGGAACCGGGTTCGCGCCCCGGTCTGGGAGGATCCCACATGCCGCGGAGCGGCTGGGCACGTGAGCCATGGCCGCTGAGCCTGCGCGTCCGGAGCATGCGCTCCGCAACGGGAGAGGCCGCAGCAGAGGGAGGCCCGCATACCACAAAAAAAATAAATAAATAAATAAAATAAAATGTAGATTTGGGGCTTCCCTGGTGGCGCAATGGTTGCGCGTCCGCCTGCCGATGCAGGGGAACCGGGTTCGCGCCCCGGTCTGGGAGGATCCCACATGCCGCGGAGCGGCTGGGCACGTGAGCCATGGCCGCTGAGCCGGCGCGTCCGGAGCATGCGCTCCGCAACGGGAGAGGCCGCAGCAGAGGGAGGCCCGCATACCACAAAAAAAATAAATAAATAAATAAAATAAAATGTAGATTTGGGGCTTCCCTGGTGGCTCAGTGGTTGAGAGTCCGCCTGCTGATGCAGGGGACAAGGGTTCGTGCCCCGGCCCGGGAAGATCCCACATGCCGCGGAGCGGCTGGGCACGTGAGCCATGGCCACTGAGCCTGCGTGTCCAGAGCCCGTGCTCCGCAACAGGAGAGGCCACAAAAGTGAGAGGCCCGTGTACCACAAAAAAAAAAAAAAAAAAAGTGAAATGTAGATTTGGTCATGTTACTCTCCAGGTGAAAAACATTCAATAGCTCTCTATTACCTAAAGCCTAGGGTCTATGACATGGCTCAAAACGTCCCTCATGATCTGGCCCTAACCTGCCCTGGTAGGTTCTGTCATGTTCTTCATCCAGACACCCCAGACTCCAGCCACCCTGGACCCCGGATACTCTGGACCAAAGTTACCCTGGACCCCAGCCACCCTGGACACCAGCCATCCTGAAGCCCAGACACTGTGGACCCCAGTCACTCTTGACCCCACATGCCCTGGACCCCAGCCACATCAGACCACACACAGTTCTCTGAAGAGGAGAGCACATCACTCCTTGGACCTTTAGTGCCTACCATTCCCTAAATCTGCAATCCCCTTCCGCCTTCAAGGCCAAATAAGAAGGCAAATAAATGGAACAGTCATGAAATGATGAGACCCAACAGGGAGGAGGATGCCTGAACCAGCCCTCTCTGGGGCATTACCTGCTCCCTGGAGTAGCTGAGCGCTGGGGTCTCCGGCTGTGGACACTGCCTCTGGCCCCAGCCTGTTTCTGCTGCTGCCACCCTGGCTGCTGCCTTCACACTTCCTCTTCCCCACCAGCAGAGCACAACAAACTCACCTTTGTTTCCAGTTAAGCACCAGGGGAGGTGTGGGGAGAGGAAAAGAGGGAGAGGGAAAGAGAGGGAGAGGGGGAGGGGGTGGGGGGAGAGAAAAGGAATGTATGAAAAGACTGGGGAAGTGGAGAGAGGGTTGTATGTGAGAAGATGTAGTAAGCATGAGAGGAAAAAATATTGAGAGTGAATTAAAGATACTGTGAGTATAAGAGAATTGTGTGTGTGTGTGTGTGTGTGTGTGTGTGTGTGTG
>NC_041225.1:88954303-89000171 GCF_002837175.3 Physeter macrocephalus
AGTGTGTGTGAGAGAGAGAGAGAGAGAGAGAGAGAGAGAGAAAGGCAGGGGGGAGAGTGAGAAAGAGCTCTCAGGTTCTCAGGTGCGGTGGAGAGAAAAGGGCTCTGTGGCCGGGGGCAGAACCTCCCACAGGCAGCCGGGTCTCCACAGCAGCAGGGGGTGGCAGCTGCAGGCTCTGAGAGTACTGGCAGAACTGCCCCTTTCCAGCTCCCCCATGGGCCTTTCCTGCCAAGCCTGGGGGCCCACGGGGAGCCCAGGCACCTCTCCTCAGGCCCCTTTATAGATGCAAAGGTAGGATTTTCCTTGAGACTCCCTGGGGCCTCCTAAAGGGCCTGGACTGCAGGTGTCCTGGCCTGTGGATAGTCTCAGACGCACAGCCCCAGGGTGGAGGTGGAGTTGTAGGGGGAGAGGTGCTGGGGGGCCTTATGTTCCACAGCACCCACCCTTGGTCAGTAATATTCCATGCAGCTGGTTTCTCTCCTTCCCCGACTTGAAACCCAAACTCCTGATCCTTTCCCTCTGAGTCTGCTTCTAAGACAAAATGCCAGCTATCACTCAGTGGGTACTTTCTGAGAGCCCATGGACAATGGGAACTGGTCACTTCAGGGTGTGTGGTGAACCCTCCTGGGGAATTACTTCGCTCTGCTAAGAAACTCCTAATCTCCTGGGTTTGGTTCAACAAGTGCTTACTGAATACTTACAATGTGCCAAGGTTGATTAGAGGTCATGAGTGGCTGCTGCTCCAAGGAGCTCTGAACCCTGAATTCACTAAGTCTCAGAGCTGGGAGAGAGCTTAGCGATGGATGAGAGGATGAGAGGATGAGAAATCTGAGACCTAGTTTACAGCACAGAAGGCCCCACCAGGCCCCAGGTTAGGACAGCAGTCTGCTGACCCCTCACCCTGCACTGCCCTGCACTCCCTTACCATGTCTTCATGCCTGAGGCTCAAGGATCAAGTGTGCCCACTTTAAAGCTGAGAACTTAGCAGCAGAGGGTCAGGGCTGTGTATTTAAGTGCGGGGCCCCAAGCAAATGCCACCACCAAGGACTTCCTGCTTTGGTGGGCTCCTTAGCAGGGCAGGGCAGTGAGTAGATGGGCCCCTCTAAAGGTCCCAGGCTCTACAGTTCATACCGCACTGTGGCTGAAGTCGGCCCATTTCTTCCTGAGCGCCACGGGGCAGACCCTGCACTCTACACGGTGTCAGGGGCTGTGGATGACCTCGAAATCCCAGAGGAACACCCAGAGAGAGATCACCAAGGACGCCAGAGGATTCTCTTTACTCATGTGGTGCTTTAAGAGCCCAGACCTAGGTTCAACTCCCGACTCTGGTAATTACTAGAAGTGGGATTTTGGCAAGGCATTAAGCAATCTTAGCCTTAGTTTCTCCATCTATAAAGTGGGAATAATCACACCTGCTTTCCTGGCTTGTGGTGACCATTAAATGAGATGATATATGTGACGTGGTTGGCACAGTGCTTGGCATATGCCAGTTACCCAGTAAATATCGCTATGATTGATGTTGCCAACAGGTCTGGCACTTTCCTCCCTAATAACGGCCCTTTTAAACATTCCAAGGGCTCAATCCTTTTCAGCTTCTAAATACCTGTTCTACCCCTCCCACTCCACCCTGAGGCCCCTCCCTTCCCTCGGGCCCACAGAAGCCTAGCTCTATGAGCTGGGTTCCTGCATCAGGGCCTCGGTGCATCTCTAATGCACTGCGGGCCCTTCAAGCAAGTTAATCTGCAAATGAGAAAGGCCACAGATAATAGCCCCTTGAGAGCTCACAGCAAGAATCACATAGCGATGGCCCAACTGGAGCTATGGACTCAACCAGCAGTTTCTGGGAGAAACCTAACCTCAGCAGGAGCAAGCTTCAGGAAACACACGAAAAGAAGCAAACAGAATCGTGCTTTTACTGGGGGCAGGGAGGGGGGCACCTGTCCAGTCATTAGTTGAGCAAAGCACAAAATCACCATGTGGACTGCAGCCTGCAAGTCTTCAACTCCTAGAAGAACCAGGAGGCGTTTAGCACCACCAGGAAGTCAGCAAGAGGACTTGGACCTATAGGGTCCTCAGCTCTGAGTCCTTTCAGAGGTGCTCTCTCTCAGCTCACAGCATGGACACTCTAAATATTTGCTAGGTGAATTTCACCGCTTAACACTCATGAGTATAGCAGCTAGGACTAGCCTCAGCAACAACAAGGCAATGGAGCTGGGTAGGGGACCAAGCTCAAGGCCCCCGAGTACTGCGGAGTGGGAGAGACAGAAACTGAGGGCTCCAAAGTCATGCTTGCAGTCATTTGAGGTGGTCTTCAAGAGGGGACTGGAAGATTCCAAGTCATAGTTTCATGGTCATTAAGGTTTTTCTTCTAGAAAGCAGTCCATAAACTTAAAATATGCTCTCTGGGAAGGAAGAGGAGAGAATCTGCGGACTTGCAGTGTTTATGGGAATCCATCCTGTCGTCAGTAGCTTTGGGGTTGTCTGCCAGCCCATATAGTCCCCCACCCAAAGGATGACTCTCTGGTGGCCGTGTTTGTGGAATGCTTGACCTGTGCCCCTTCACCATGGTTAATTGGACCAGGAACAGTTAATCAGATACCTGACTCAAGCCTGGAAATTCTGAATTCGGTTTCTGAGATAGCTGGGCGTTTCCTGACGGTTTCTGAGAGAAGAAGCATGTAAAATGGAAGCTGAGGGCACAGAGAGGCAGAAAAGGCTACAGAGAGAGAGGAATAAAGCAGACTTACAGGGCTTCCCTGGTGGCGCAGTGGTTGAGAGTCCGCCTGCCGATGCAGGGGACATGGGTTCGTGCCCCGGTCCGGGAAGATCCCACATGCCGCGGAGCGGCTGGGCCCTTGAGCCATGGCCGCTGAGCCTGCGCGTCCGGAGCCTGTGCTCCGCAACGGGAGAGGCCACAGCAGTGAGAGGCCCGCGTACCGCAAAAAAAAAAAAAAAAGCAGACTTACAGGAGAAGCAGGGGGAAGGCCATGAGTCCCAGAGAGGGGACTGAGAGGGTGCTCATCCTCCTGCTGAGCCTGCTTGGTTGTTCTTTGGGGACTGTGAGAAACTCCTTTGCTCTTACAGTTATAAACTAACTCTTTCTCCCCCCACTCCCTCACTCCCTCCTTGTTCAAGACAGCTCAAGTAGGTTTCTGATACTTGTGATCAAATTACCATCTTAATCATGAGTCTCCCTTATATGAAATTCTAGGGTAGGGAGATTTTCTTCTGTATGCCTTCTCAAAAACTGCAAGCCTAAATGTTATAAAAGAATGTTAAGTCTAGCTAAAGGGCTAGACTTAGAGGCGATGGTCTTTGTGTTTAGCTCAACACATTGTGTGTCTTTAGCCGTGCAAAAATGGGTGTTGAGCTAAGGTGGAGCAGAGGGAAATTGATGTGACTGAAAGGGAGGGAGCGAGTGTATGTGTTGGGAGGGAGGGGAGAAGCTGGGAGGTGGCTGAAAACTGAGAAGCAGGAGATGTGACGGAACTGGCGAGGGGGAGTGGGGGTGAGGTGGGAGTTGCCAATATGGTAGGCGGCTGAAGCTGCAGAGAAAAGTGGCCAATAGGAAATTTCCTGTGACCAGGGGATTTTAAAGAAAGGGGATATCTAGTATCTCACTTTACAAATTGTGTACCTCTGCAAGGTAAAACTGCTCCAGGGTTCTGAACTTTAAGAAAGCCTGCTGCTTGCTTGTATGTGGTATGTAACCAACCTGGGGGAGACCAAAGGAGGACTGAACCCCATGCCTGAGCTGGAGCTGGAGGTGAGGGCAGAGAACAGGTACAGGAGGTGAGACACAGGGAGACCGTGAGCCCAGCAGGCAGGACTTGGAGCTACAGTGATACTGAGACTGGAAGCTGCTGGAAATTCACAGAAATTTAGGCAGAGGTGAAGACATTAACTCTCAAGGTATAAGGTAAATCCAGCTAACATATATGGGTTATAATAACTTTGCATTTATTAGAACTTTCATTGGTTCACTTGCAAACTGAGCTTTCAACCCTAATTTCCCCTTAAGGTCTTAAGGTCACTAACTTAGGATTCTCTTCCAATAGGGGTTTTTGTTTGTTTGTGCTTTTGTTTGTTTGAATGCTGTCTATGTTGATAATTCCAGGAAATCCAGGTTTTAAGATTTCAAGGGCAAGAAGAGAGAGAAGAGCAAATACAGGCTTCCTTTGGGAATTTTGAATTTGCCTTCCTGTCTGCCCAACCTCCCCCTCCACACACACACCCGGGTGGGGCGTGCCTAAAAGGCCTAGGATGATACTCTTTCCCCCTTTCCTCCCTCCTCTTCCCCTTTGTCTCTGCTCGTCTCTTTACCACTCCTCCCCAGAAACAAGTTGGTAAAGTAGACAGAGGAAACCACCTCATTTTAAAGCTTCGAACTCTAAAAGAAATCCAATTGTCTTTGCTCCTATGTTGCAAACACAGACTGTCTCAGGAGCTCCTTAGTGGAGCAGTTGCTTTGAGATAAATTTGTCTTCTGTCCCAACACTTGCTCCTTCCCCATCAGAAATGGGAAAGAGGGCTTCCCTGGTGGCGCAGTGGTTAAGAATCCTCCTGCCAATGCAGGGGACACGGGTTCCAGCCCTGGTCCGGGAAGATCCCACATGCCGCGGAGCAACTAAGCCCGTGCGCCACAACTACTGAAGCCTGCACGCCTAGAGCCTGTGCTCCGCAACAAGAGAAGCCCCTGCAATGAGAAGTCCGCACACCACAACCAAGAGTAGCCCCCACTCGCCGCAACTAGAGAAAGCCCGTGTGCAGCAACGAAGACCCAACGCAGCCAAAAACAAACAAACAAACAACAAATAAATAAATAAAAAGAAATGGGAAAGAAAGACCCCATGAAATCTAAAGCCTTTGGAACCATATGAGGCTCAAACACCTGGCTAAAATATAGCCTTTCTCTCCCTTACTGCTCATCTTGGGGTGGTTTTGATCTTTTAGTGACCCTAGAGTTGTTCAATACTTGGCAAGCAGAAGAAGACCTTAACACTTTTTCACACCCCTCCCACCAGAAGGGTCTCATAAGCTTCTCAGTACCAATGATGGCAGCCAAACCAGATGTCCACTCGTAAAGGAGTGCAGGGGGATAAACAATCCAACTGCTATGGTGTATCATATTATGGTGTAACTACTACCTACCTATCCCTGTCATCATAAGGAAATTTGGCTGCTTAAAAGGATAAAATTCTCAGCCCATATCCAACATGGTGACTGACCAGTGATAACTTACAAAGGACAGTAGTGTAGTGGAAGGGGCACACACATGTTTTAGAGTCTACAGACTTGTTTTCAAATTCTAGTTTCACTGATTACCGCTGTATCACACTACATCTCTTCAAACCTTGATTTCCCAATCTGAAGATGGGGATAATAATATCTCCTTTTTATTAACACTATACATTTAGTTAACAAAATTACAATGAAATACCATTTCATGGTACAAATTCTTGTCATTGTTTTGTGAGGCAGGAACTAAAGGAGTCACCTGTCAATCCTTCATCTGCACAGCCTGCTTTACTCTCAGGCCTAGCTATGTCTAGCCACCTGCCTAGCCAGCGCCCACACCCTCCATTCTGCATGGTTCCCCTCTTCTGTAGAGGTAGGTCCCACTTGGACTTTGTGGCCAGCTAGACCGCCTGCCTGGGCTGTCTGAATGGATTCATAGAATAGACAGGACACTCAGAGAGGGAAAACACATGTGGTCAGTTGCCCTACAGCAAAGAAAAGTGGCAGATTCAGGCAATTATCTAGATGATGCAGTAAAATTACTTGGGCACTGTTTTGTTTTCCCTTCCTCGGGTCATTGTTACTGACCCTGGGATGTGGTGGAGCAGGGTTTATATTTGCATCATACACACAATGCCCTGTTTGGTTTGAAAGAAGTGAAGGACTGAGGGGTGAACCTCTACCACCCCTAAGAGAATGGCCGGAACAAGCTCAGCCCCCGTGAGCTACAGAAAACTCGCGGTGACTGTTGACTTTGCTAGCAGGCTTTGTGGCTCCCTTAAGTCAGCATGTCTGGAACTGTGGTCTGAAAGTATTCTTAGGGGTAGGTGGGATCTATTAGAATTTTTTAATTTCATGTTTCATATTTTGATGATAATCTTAAAAAGATTTCTTTCATTAGATATAAGGGCAAAACTTTTCTGTCATTATAATTCAAATATGTAAGATACTTTTATGGAATAAAACCTTAATTAAGATATTATTTCTCAAACTGGGATTTTTATGGTCTCCTGGGGCTCTACAAATGTACAAATGCATCTTCATGGGTCCACAACCCCTTTTCCCTTTAAAAGGGGTTCTTACTTTACCCCAGCTTGAAAGACATGGCCTGAAATGTCCTGTCCTCCTAGGCCCTCCCATTCTCTCCCCTGTTCCACAGCCATGCCATGTGACGTGCATGGGAATAGCAGGCTGTGAAGAGAATGAACTGAATGTGCAAATGTACCAAAGTATTCTCCATTCCCTCCCCTTTGGTTTCCAGTTAAAACCAGTGTCCCCTTAACCAGAAACCACCAAAACAACATAAAATCCACCATTCATGACCACTTCTGTGATGCACCATGTTGCATCAACAAATACCATTTATTAGACCTCCTCCAAACCCTTCGATCAGAGAGCCCCAGCTCTAACCCAATTTCCTCTTCCCTGACTCAGGAAGGATCCAGCAGACTCAACTTTGAAAGGGTGACTTCATTTCTGAATGTGGTGGGGTGACAGGAGAATGCTCCAGAGACTGAGTGGGAGGCATTAGATCCAACATGAGGAGCAGGCCTTCCCACCAGGCTTGCCTTCCTTTGGGCCTCTGATATGTCTACCCCTGAACATGTATGTGTGCACAAGCCTGTGTGTGCATGTTTGTGTGTATGTGTGCACATGCATATTTTAATCAAAGCTTATCTCTTATACTAGACACCTCCAAAGGACTCCCCATTAACCCCTCTCCCACATAGGCACATTTACTCTGGAAAAGTCACAGGCCTTGGTAGACTTGGTGCCAATGACAGCAGTTGTTCAGGGCAGTGCAGGGTTGGGGGTGACTCAGATGGCCTTCGCAAGCGTGTATGTCAGGTCTCCTACAGGAATGTTAAGAGGCTGTTACTGCCTCTGACATTCTTTTGAAGGTTTAGATGGTAAAATAACTCATTTTGCCTTGCTCAAGACGGTGGAACTATATATTAGAAACCAATCAGGTACCATTTATTACGCAGATTTGGGATATGCTGCAGGTGAAATCATGTCCCTAGAAACAGCGAAGGCTCAAAAGGATAAAATGTCACAGTTGCGCTCTAATCTTTTCATTCCTCTTAAGACTGATACTTTTCTCTCCACAGGAAAAAACACAAGACTGATTTTTAACCAGCCCAGAACTGATTTCCTCAATAGCAGAGGAAGGCCTCAGGGGCTCTGCTGACCTGGGAGAAAGCCTCCAGGACTCTGAAAGCTGAGGAGCAGGGTGCCCAGACAATTCCAGACCATTCTTTCAAGCTCAGGTGAAGAGCGAGGGTGGCAGGAATGCAATAAGGAATTCAGTTTACTGAGCACAACACCTCACGCCAGACACTCATGTTTGTTATTGGCTCTTCGAGCAAAGGCTGTGTGGCCCCTAGGAATTTGGAAACAGGAAATAATTCTGAGAATTAAACCGTGAAATCAAGGCAGAATGGATCAGAGCAGAGGTCTCAAAGTCGGCAGAGAGGGACAGGGGCTCAGCCTGACTAAAGGGGTCCCTGAGCAGAGAGGCTGGTCTGCCGTGGCAGCAGAGCAGAGGGGACTGAGAGGCCTGAGCAACATGGGGCGTTCCTTACATTCTCCAGAGAATTCCCCTGCCCTGCCCCATCTGGACCACCCAGCCGATGGCTCCCCAGAATGGTCCCCTCAAGAACTCACGTGTCCTGATGACATGATCCACAGTGCTGCCGGCACTGGCCAGCCCCTGCTGCGGCTTGTCTGGCCGCAAGCCCCAGTGGACCTTTTGCAGGCCTGAAAGTTGTCCCTTCTGGTCTCTTTTTCTGTGAGGGCAACTGGGGAGTGAAAGCCCAATGTGGATGGAACGGCAGTCTGTGGGCACAGAATAAAAGAGAGGGTAGGTAGAGTTACTGAAAATTGGCATTTCTCCTTAATATTTTCCAGTTACAAAGAGCTGAGGCCACTGAAGAAGATCAGAAGACATATAGGATTCCTGGACGGGGCCACTGGGCTTGATAGAATTCCAATTCTGAACCAACTCCCCAGTTGCTGGAAGGGAGACCCTTGGCCCTATAGTTAGAATTCTGTCAGAATGAGCAGAACTCCCATCTCCCCATTCTTGCTAGTCCAGAGCAGCAATAAACACATATGGTTTATGACACATGGTCCAGGAGAAGAGGCCCTCGGTGGGTCACAGATTTAGTTCAAAATGCCAAGCCCCGGTTTCAATTGTTATGGGAACGCCATATGCATTTCCATCAAGGGCCAAGGACTATGTGAACTACTACTCATCAGAGAAGTGAGTTATTAAGGATTTCTCAAAGCTGGTTTTGTAAACTAGAATTTTCAAGAACTAGAGCTACCAAGAACCCTAATTCAGAAGTCTACTAAGAAGCCTGGCTGCTATGTAAATCCCCCACTAACTCTGTGCACAAAGAGGCAGCTAGAATTCCCTCAGACCTCAGGAAGGACGTTCTGCCACCAGTTTCTCATCCATATTGTCCTGAGTTGGTCAACAATTTTTGAAATAATTAATAGTCTTTTTAGTACAATTTTAGATGTACAGAATAATTGAGCAGATAATACATGAAGTTCCATGTATCCTACCATATGCCACCTCCAGTTTCCCCTATTATTTTTTTAACTTGGGATGTGATTGACATATAATATTGTATTAATTTAAGGTGTACAACATAATGATTTGATATACGTATATCTGCAAAATGACTACCACAATAAGTTCAGTTAACATCCATCACCACACATAGTTACAAATTTCTTTCCTTGTGATGAGAACTTTCAAGATTTAGTCTCTTAGCAACTTTCAAACATACAATACACTATTGTTAACTACAGTCACCATGCAGTACATCACATCCCCATGACTAATTTATCTTATAACTGAAAGTTTGTGCCTTTTGACCACCTTCACCCAATTCCTCACCTCCCACCCCCAGCCTCTGGTAACCACCAACCTATTCCCTGTTTCCATGAGTTTGGATTTTTAGATTCCATGTATAAGTGAGATCATACAGTATTTGTCTCTCTGTCTAAGACACTTAGCATAATGTCTTCAAGGTCCATTCATGTTGCAAATGACAAGATTTCTTTCTTTTTTATGGCTGAATAATACCATATGTATATCACATTTTATTTAACCATTCAACTGCTGATGGACACTTAGGTTGTTTCCATGTCTTGACTATTATAAATAATGCTGCAAAGAACATGAGAGTACAGATATATTTTCAAGATAATGATTTCATTTCTTTGGGGTATATATCCAAAAGTGGAATTGCTGGATCATACAGTAGTTCTGTTACTAATTTTTGAGGAATCTCCATACTGTTTTCCACAGGGTCTGCACCAATTTGCATTCCCACCAACAGTGCACAATTGTTTCCTTTTCTCCACATCCTTGCCAACATTTGTTATCCCTTGTCTTAGATGATAGCCATTCTAACAATTATGAGGTGATATCTCATTGTGGTTTTAATTTGAATTTCCCTGATGATTTAATGATGTTGAGCACATTTTCAAGTACCTGTTAGCCATTTGTACGTTTTCTTTGGAAAAATTTCTATTCAGTTTCTCTTCCATTTTTAAATTGTATTTCTGTTTTGTTTTGTTTTTCTATTGATTTGTATGAATTCTTTATATATTTTGGGTATTAACCTCTTATCAGATATGTGATTTGCAAATATTTTCTCCCATTCTGTAGGTTACCTTTTCATTTTGTTGATAATTTCCTTTGCTGTGCAGAAGCTTTTTAGCTTGATGTAGTTTATCTTTGTTTTTTATTTTGTTGCCTTTGCTTTTAATGTCAAATTAAAAAAAATAATTGCCAAGACTGATGTCAAGGAGATTACCCCTTATGTTTTCTTCTAAGAGTTTCATGGTTTCAGGTCCTACATTTAAATCTTCAATCCATTTTGAGTTGGTTTTTCTGTGTGGTGTAAGATAGGGGTCCAGTTTCATTCTTTTGCATGTGGCTGTCAAGTTTTCCCAATATCATTTATTGAAGACACTATCCTTTCCCCATTGTATATTTTGGCTCTTTTGTTGTAAATTAATTGACTATATATGTGTGGGTTTATTTCTGGGCTCTCTATTCTGTTCCATTGATCTATATGTCTGTTTTTATGCCAATACCATACTGTTTTGAATACAGTAGTTTGTAATATAGTTTGAAATCAGGAAGTGTGGTCTTCAAGCTGTGCTCTTCTTTCTCAAGATTTCTTTGGTTTTTCAGGGTCCTTTGTGGTTTCATATGAATTTCTGGATTGTTTTTTATATTTCTGTGAAAAAAACATCATTGAAATTTTGATTGGGATTCCATTGAATCTGTAGATTGTTTTGGCTAATATGGACATTTTAACAATATTAATTCTTCCAGTCCATGAACATGGAATATCTTTCCATGCATTTGTGTTGTCTTCAATTTCTTCCATGAGTGTCTTACAGTTTTCAGTGCACAGATCTTTTATCTCCTCAGTTAAATTTTTTCCTAGGTATTTTATTCTTTTTGATACAATTGTAAATGGAATTGTTCTCTTAATTTCTCTTTCTGAAAGTTCATTGTTAGTGTATAGAAATGCAGCTGATATTTGTATATTGATTTTGTATCCTGTAATTTTAATTAAAAAATTTTTTTTAGTTCTAACAGTTTTTTGGTGGAATTTTTAGCATTTTCTATTTATAATATCATGCCATCTGCAAATAGAGACAGTTTTACTTCTCCCTTTCCAATTTAAAAATTTCTTCTTCTTGCCTTTTATTTCTTTTTCTTGCCTAATTGCTCTGGCTAGGACTTCCAGTACTATTTTGAATAAAAGTGGCAAGAGTGGGCATCTTTGTTTTGTTCCTGATCTTAGAGAAGAGTTTTCAGCTTTTCATTATTGAGTATGATGTTAGCTATGGGCTTGTCATATATGGCCTTTATTATATTAAGGAACACTCCCTCTATAGCCAGTTTGTTGAGTGTTTTTTTTTTTTAATCATGAATGGATGTTGAATTTTGTCAAATGCTTTTCCTGCATCTATTGAGATGATCATATAATTTTTATTCTTCATTTAATTAATGTGGTGTATCACATTGATTGATTTGTGGTAAAAATTTTCCCTAGGGCTTGTCAACAGCTATTGATCATTATGACTATTTATGAAGCCCAAGAATAGCAGCTAAAATTTGAAAGTCTGTGGCAGAGTGGGAAATTGGACTTTGTGTTCTTACATCAAGATCTACACTAACTTTGTGAGGGTTTTTCTTGGGGGGGGGTTGTTTTGTTTTTGTTTGTTTGTTTTCTTCCCCTGGAGGAGAGGGCTGCCTGTTGGCTCAAACTCCTGAAACTGACATACTAGATGCCTGGGCATCACTGACTGCACATATCACACTGAAACCACATGAAGCTGAACCTTGAAGAAGCATGTCTAGGCCTTTTAGAGATATGTTGAATGTCCACTCTGGCGAGCAGATTCTGTGTTAGTCTATGCTGGCTGGTGCATTACTAGGCACTGAAGAGTAAGGTTACATGGATGTCAGTGTCCACATCTCTTTAGAACCCCAGCTCACCCCCACCTTATCCTACTGCTGCTCTTCTGGACCCTCAATCTCTCGTGGGTGTAATGAGAAATTTGAGGTAGATATCTTTATGAAGCACAGCCTCACTTCCTAGTGAACCAGTATCAGAATGACTGGTGCATCTCCTTCCTTCTCTCTCCTACACTGAGCCTGAGCAAGCTGTAATTTGAGGTAAGCCATGGACACCAATATTTAGAGATAAGTAGTTCTACTCTAAAGGTTTAGCATATTTGGTTCTTTCAATGATGAGTTCTTATTCTCCACCCTTGAGGCCAGGAATGGAAACGAGAAGCAGCAGATGTATCAGAAAGGCTTCTACCAAGAGTTAGCTGCCCTGGGTGCTCCCTGGTTTGTTCTTCACTTGCTATATGGCCATGCACATCTGCCTCTCTGGGACTCAGTGTTCTCACCAATAGTGCAGGAATAAAAATTCTCTACTGCCTAGGCATGGTTCTTGAGAAGACAGAATGGAATGGTGAATGGGAACATGATTTTGAGAATTGTGAGGGGTTATAAAAACAAAGAGCACCCTTTAAAAAAAAATCAGGGGATGGTTGTCAGGGAAATATTTTCTTTCTGCCCTGGATCTAATTTGTCTCATTTTCTCCACTATAACCATCAGAGTGTGGCTGTTTGGCTGGTAAACTGTAGGGAATCACTAGCCCACCTACAGCTTGTTTCTTTGCTCTGCAGGACCTCTCTTCTTACTGTGAACATCTTGTAGTTTGGCTCAGGACAGTGCCAGCTCCTCACTGCATTCTTCTTCATCAACAGCCCCAGAGTGGATCTACACGTTCCTCAGCTCAGGAAGCATCCAGCTGGACAGGAAGATTACTGTCTCCCTCAAAAAGGGCTGGGGTAGTGCCTCTTCATAAACTCTGTGGCTGCTTTTCTGTAGAATGTAGGATACTTAGGGTCTCTGAGTGAGCAATTCTGGAGCAACAAAAATATCCCCACTCAATATCCTCTTTCACTGGTTTTACCTGAGCTGCCATTTTTAGAATCTATAAAAAGTTGATATTTGTCATTTAGTATGATTTGTAGAGCTTGTAAAATAAGTGAGTTTAATTTTGTGTTGGAGAAGCTATGCCATAATTCTAGTACCAGTTACCTGCCTCCAACCTGACCACGTGGTCCCTTTAAGACATGGTTAAGGCTGGTCCCACCAGATCTAGAGGAGACACTGTGGATGGGTCAGGGAAAGGGACCAACTCTCTAGTTTCCCCAGCTGGAAGGGCTGTTATAAGGATATCCAAGGAATTCCCAGACCCTCCGAGAATTTGCATCAAGTTCTCAAGGTGACCTTACCTTCCTGATCCTGACATCGCCTCCTGTAGTTAGTGGGGTCCAGCTTCCCTACCCCAGCCTTTTCCTCCTCCACCTTCATAACTATAAAGTAAAAGATGAACACAACCTCAAAAGGTATATGACACAAAAAGGTAAAATTTCAAGAAGAAATGGTCAAATTCATACTCATAGCAGAAGACCTTAATGAAGATGAAAAAAATTAAGACAAAAGAACATATAAACAAATTGAGGAAGCTCAAATATATATATGTTGGGGAGATATATATATAAGAGAACACACTTCTTTTTCAAGTACAAATGGAACATTTACAAAGAGAGCACATATACTAGGTCTCAGGAAAGCCTTAGTAAATTTTAAAGAATCTGTATCATACTTCTACAGTAAAAAAACTAAAAACAAACCCCCCCCAAACTATACAGATTATCTGTGGGTTCTGCATCCATGAATTCCACCAACCATGAACCAAAAATATTTTTTAAAAATATTCCAGAAATTTCCAAAAAGAAAAACTTGAATCTGCCACACACCAACAACCATTTACATAACATTACATTGTATTTATAACTTTTTACATAGTATTTACATTGTTAGGTCTTATAAGTAATCTAGAGATGATTTAAAGCATACAGGAAGAGGTACCTTGGTTTATACACAAATACTATGCCATTTCATATAAGGGACTTAAGCATCGCAGATTTTGGTATGGAGTGGGCAGTCCTGGAACAAATTCCCCACAGATACCAAGGAATGACTATATATATAAATAAATATATAAATATATATTTATATATATATGTGTATAATAAATATATATACATATATTTGGAAAGTAAAAATAATTTCTAATGATGGGCTTAACAGGAAATCACAATGGAACTTATTACATATTTAGACTTGAATTACAACTTGAAACTTGTGGGATACAATATACTTTGAGAAAAAAGGGAGAAAGGAAAGAAAGAGGGAGGGAGAGAGGAAAGTAGAAGAAAAATAAATGTGATAAGCATTTAACTGAAAAACTTAGAAAAAAACGAGAGAGAAAAGAAAGTAGAAGAACATAAATATAAAAGATGAAAGCAACAAATAATGAAATAGAAAACAACTGAGCATAGAGATGGTTAATAAATCTAAAGGCAATTATTTGAAAAGATTGTTAAAATAGGCAAACCATGCAAGACTAATCAACAAGAAAAGAGAATATTCATACGTAAACAACATTTGGAATGAAAAAGGGATGTAACTAAAAATATAGTAGAGAATTTAAAAATTATAAGTGAATGCCATGAAAAACTTCACGCCAATACATTTTAACTTAGATAATAATAACAGCTACTGTTGCAATGTGCCAGGCATTATTTTAAATGCTCTGCTCTGCATGTATGACTTACTTGAATCTTCGCTATAAGTAACATTGTTGTTCCCATTTTACAGATGAGGAAACTGAGGCACAGAACGCATAATTGACTGCTCAAAGGGGGGAACAGCAATTCAAACCCAGACTGCCTGTTTCTGGAACTATAGCTCTTAGTCACAAGGCTAATAAACAGATAGTTGATTAGAAAAGTAATAGAAATGATCAAATAACTTTAAAGAATTAGAAACTCCGAATTAACCAATAACTGAAATGCTTACAGGTAAGGCATCACAACCAGTCATATATTGATAATTATTGAAGCTGCTTTGTAGGGACAATAGGATCATCATATTATTTTTTCTATTTTTATTAAGTTTGAAAAATTTCTGTAATGAAAAGAAAAATAAACACTAGAAGCATATAGTTTTTTTAAATGTTTTATCTGAATCTTCAAGTATATATAGTCTCTAACTTATACAAAATTGTTCTCAAAAGTAGAGAAAGAGGAGTTGGAGGTAGTCGTTACACCTGAACACCAGGATAGAGGATGGGGCCGAAAACAGGAGAGTTGGTTGAAAATCTTCATAAGGACTAAGTTAAACCCTCAGATCTCGCTCCTACGTTCAGTCTCCTAGAATGGCTCCCCTATCCCAGAAGATGGAAAAGTTAACTCAGATGGCCCTTGGTTATTTGAGAGCAAGAAGATGTCATTTCACTGGGGGAAAAAAGGATTTAATTAAAGATTAAATTCAAGATTAAATTAAATTAAATTAAATTAAATTAAATTAAATTAAAGATTAAATTCACTCAGCCCTCTCCTAGAACAGTAATGAAGCTTACACACTCCAGGCAGGAGACTGGAGGACTTAAAGATTCTGACATTTTGGAGATCTCTAACAAAATGGTTAGGGCTCCACCCAATTGCCCACCTTGAGTCTATCATTCAAGAAGTCCAGGCTGTCAAACAGCTGTTTAGCATCTCCACTCCAAATTATGATGGCCAGCAGAATCACCAGAATGACACAGACCAAAACAAACAGGAAAAGACAAAGTCCAAGAAAACAGGAGAACTGCGAGCAGCCAAAGAACCACTTAACAACCATATAATTAACATCTTCAAGTGGACTAGAAAAAAAACATTGTATCCATGACAAAAAGAAAAGCAGAATGCTATAAACCTGGAACTTTTAAAGAATAAGAAAGAACTCTTGGAAATTAAAGAGATGTTAGAAGAAAAATTTCAATACAAGAGTTGGAACATGAAGTTGAAAAAATACATCAGATAATAGAGCACAAATACAAAGAAAAATTTTAGGAAAAAGACAAGGAAATCAGGGGATCAATCCAGGGGTTCCAAAATCAAAGTAGTAGGAGTTTCTGAAAGAGAAATCAGGAAAAATGGTAGAGAGGAAATTATTAAGAAAATGACATAAGAACACTGCCCAGAACTGAAGGATTTGAATCTCCTGATTGAAAGGGGCTGCTGAGAGCTCAGAAAAATAATTTTTTAAAAAAATCCACTACAGGACTTCCCTGGTGGCTCAGTGGTTAAGAATCCTCCTGCCAATGCAGGGGACACAGGTTGGAGCCTTGGTCAGGGAAGATCCCACATGCCATGGAGCAACTAAGCCCGTGTGCCTCAACTACTGAGCCTGTGCTCTAGAGCCCATGAGCCACAACTACTGAGCCTGTGCTCTAGAGCCCGTGAGCCACAACTACTGAAGTCCATGCACCTAGAGCCTGTGCTCTGCAACAAAGAGAAGCCACCACAATAAGCCCATGCACTGTAATAGAGTAGCCCCCGCTCTCCGCAACTAGAGAAAGCCCATGCGCAGCAACGAAGAAGACCTAACACAGCCAAAAATACATACATACATACATACAAAAAATCCACTCCAACTCACATCACCATGAAGTTTTAGAATATTACATATAAAGAGAAGACCTTAAAAGCTTCCAGAATAAGAATATAATTCACCTACAGAGAATCCACCATGAAAACTGGCATTGATTTCTGAATAGCCACAGTGGAAGCTATAAGACAAGGGATTCATGCCTTTAAAACTGAGGAAAAATTATTTCCAACCTAGAATTTCAGTCCTAACTAAGTTATCAATCAAATGTGAGAGTAGAATAAGGGCATTTTCAGACATGAAATGTCTCAAAAATTTTCTCAGGAAGTGATTGAAGCAAGATGAAGGAACATCAAAGAAAGGAATATGGCATCTGGGAAATGGGATTCACCACAAAAGATTGGCACAGGTAGGTCCTAGGAGGGGAGCTGTGCAGCAGTCCAGGGAGCAACAGGTGCATCTTAGATCAGGCTCTGGACAGGATGTCTCCAAGGAGAACCTAGAACTGATCAATTATCTGGATGAATTTGACTATTTTGAGAGGGTACCGAGATTCTACCAAGAATAAAGAATTGTAGAAAGGAAAAGTAATCATGGTACACTATGCAAGTCAACTGTGAGCAAAATTTATACAGTCATAATAAATAAATATAAATGTTAATTTTACCAAAAATTGTGATATAAGCAAAGTTGGTTTTCCAATATGCAACAGTATGGCTTCTGTCTGTGGCTGGTATCCATTCTTATCAGTTGGGTATTCATTCTCATTGGTTAGTGTTGGTGCCATATTGGTTGTGAAATATTTTAAACGTCCCCACTGGATATAACTATTTGGGGATGATGGGGAAACAAGGTGGGGCTGTGTGCATGGAGGCACGTGTGGAGGACACTGCTAGCTACCTGCCTGATGTCTGTCCCCTCTTCTGTTCTTATTTTGTTCAGAGCAGCAATGTGGCCAACTGAAAAAAATCATTTCCCCCAGATGCCCTTCAGCAATCTCTCTCTAAAGAGATACAGGTGAAAGAACCTGGAAAAAGATTCCCTTCCTGGATAAATCCACTCCAAAAGAAACCCCCTTCATTTTTCCTTCTTCTCCTTCCCTCCCTGAATAGGGTTGCTAGATTTAGCAAACAAAAATACAGTTTCTCTAGGTTAAATATGAACTTCACATACACAATAAATAATTTTTAGTATAAGTATGCCCTATGCTTTATTTATTTATTTATTTATTTATTTTTGGCTGCGTTGGGTCTTTGCTGTTGCGCACAGGCTTTCTCTAGTTGCTGCAAGAGGGGGCTACTCTTCGTCGTGGTGAGCAGGCTTCTCATTGCGGTGGCTTCTCTTGTCGTGGAGCACGGGCTCTAGGCGCACGGGCTTCAGTAGTTGTGGTGCATGGGCTTTATTGCTCTGTGGCATGTGGGATCTTCCCCGACCAGGGCTCGAACCCGTGTCCCCTGCATTGGCAGGCAGATTCTTAACCACCGCACCACTAGGGAAGTCTCCCCATGCACTATTTGAGACACACTTATACTAAAAAACTATTCACTGTTCATCTGAAATTCAAATTTAACTGGGCAAACTGTATTTTACCTGGTAAACCGTATTATATCTGGCAAATTATATTTCATCCTTATATCTAGAGCCTGGAACATGATGCCTGGAAGTGCAGCAGCCATCTTGTCATCATGGGAGTGAAGGCCATATGCTAACTATGGATACAGGGGGAAAAAGGAGCCTGTGTCCTTAACATCTTCAGTGAACCACTCTACCAGCAATGGACAGCCCACACTTGGACTTCTTTTTATGGTGAAAAATTAAACCACTAAATTTACAGTTAACTTCTCTGTTACTCAAAACCACACCTGAATTAAAAGACTCTGGGTAAATAAGATTGGGTTCTGCTAGTAAGGAAAACAGGGAGAATGGGCACTGAGTGCTCATCTAGAAGTGTCTGCTACACTTTCCAACGTTCGTTCCTTCCTCTCCTTGCCTGTTTATAGAACCCCATTTTGCTCAGGTAGAGACACAGGGCCCTTGATTGCCATACATACCTTCCCCAACCCCAGACATAAACTGTGATCTGTCTAAACCATTCATTGTAATCTTATGGCCCTTGGCCAGTAAGTGATTTTAGGAGTAGTCATGTGACCCTACCCTACCGAGCCAATGAGATTTAATGGAAGTCTACTGGGTAGGGTTTTCAGGAGAATTTTTATCTTCCTAATAAAAAGTGACAGACACAGTTAGAATGCATGTTTTGCCCTTTACCTTCCCCTTTTTCCTGCACAGACTCTAGGCATGAGACTTCTAGACGAAGCAGTCATCTTGCAACAATGATGTGACAGGTATGAAAACCAAAGGCACAGGCTAAGGACAAAGCAGAAGGCTAGAATAAACTTGGGCTCCTGATAAAATCTCTGAGCTCTAGACTGTTTATCTCTGGTCTTCCTTTTGTATGAAAAGAAAAAATCTACCTAGTATTTTTAACCTACTAGCCAAGTTTTATGTTGCTTTTAGCTGAAGGTCTTCCTAACTGATACATAATGGAAAGCTATAGGGAGTTTAAATGAATGAACTAGATCTCTATGTATCACGTGTAGAAAGCTCAGTAACATAATGAATAAAAAAAAGCAAGTTGTAAAAAGATACAAACAAAATAACATTATTTAGATAAAACTTTAAGACACACAAAACACTGCCAATGTTATTTATTGTTACATTTATAAGTAATAGAAGCATAAAATCATGCAGGGGAATGAGACACACTAACTTCAGGTTACTTCTGGGGACAGGTAAGGTTTATGGTGATGTTTCAGCTGTATCTTTGATATTTTTGATAGATAGATATAGATATGAAGCAAATATGATAAAATGTTAACATCTGCTAATTCTGGACAATGACATATAACTATCATTCTACAGGTTTGAAATATTTTATTATTAAAATTTTAATTTTTTAAATAAATAAGATAAATAATAAATAAGATAATTCCCCAACACTATGACATAGTAGTCTCAAATAAAATGGGCCAACTGAGTACTCTACACAAAGAATGATTGGGAAGAAAAATCCTCACACTTTGATATGTCATTATGAAATTTTAGGATATTAAGTGTGAAGAAAAGAAAAATCCTAAAAACTTTTAAAGAAACAGGAACAGGTCACCTATAAATGAATAAAAATCAGACTATCAGAAGACTGCTCTTTAGGAACTTAGACAAGAGAAGATGCCAGATCAATGCCTTCAAAATTCTGTGAGAGAATAGTTTCCAGTCTAGCATTCTCTATTTAGCCAAACCACCAGTCAAGAGTGAGGGTAGAAGACAGCTTAGGATATGCAAAAAATAATTTCACTTCTCTCTCATATCTTCTTAGGAAGTTATGCATGTATAATATATATTACCTCCATGAACAAAGAAGGGGAAGACAATAGGATCCAGGAGAGAGGGGTTTAAACAGAAAAATAATGAAAGAAGGTCCCTGGGCAACAGCTGTGATATAGCCCTAGAGAGCAGTCAGTCCTCAAAATAGCTAAAAATGATGTTTCCGAAGGAACCACCAAGGAAAAGATGAAATTCAAGAGACTTTATACACTCCTTGAGAATTTGGAACTTAAGGAAGTGACAAAGACAGAAAGTGCAAAGAGGAACTTCCCTGGTGGCGCAGTGGTTAAGAATCCACCTGCCAATGCAGGGGACACAGATTGGATCCCTGGTCCAGGAAGATCCCACATGCCACAGAGCAACTAAGCCCGTGTGCCACAACTACTGAGCCTGCACTCTAGAGCCTGCGAGCCACACTACTGAGCCCACATGCCACAACTACTGAAGCCCACATGCCTAGAGCCTGTGCTCCACAACAAGAGAAGCCATCGCAATGAGAAGCCCACACACTGCACAAAGAGTAGCCCCCACTCGCCGCAACTATAGAAAGCCTGCGCACAGCAATGAAGACCCAAAGCAGCCAAAAAATAAATAAATAAGATTTTAAAATGAAAAAAAAAGTGCAAAGAAAAAGAAAGGCAATTAGAAACACCAGGGAAAATTAAAACTGTAAGAAATAAAATGTGATTATGGTATATATATAATCATAACAGCATAAACACTGATTTTTAACTAAAAACATCAATGATATATCTACATTGGGAGGATAAAGAAGAGGAGATAGGTGTTGTGTATGATAGTTAAATAGTCACCTGTAGGTGACTGATATCTAACTTTGATAACTAGCAGGAGATTTATTATCATTATTATTATTATTATTATTATTTAGAGGGGTGTAGGTAACCAACAAAAAAACCTAAAAGAATTCCAAGTGACAGATCAAGATGGCAGGCAGGAAGACACTGGGCTCACCTCCTCCCATGAACACATCAAAACTACAACTAAGGGCTTCCCTGGTGGCGCAGTGGTTGAGAGTCTGCCTGCCGATGCAGGGGACACGGGTTTGTGCCCCGGTCCGGGAGGATCCCATATGCCGCGGAGCGGCTGGGCCCGTGGGCCATGGTCGCTGGGCCTGTGCGTCCGGAGCCTGCGCTCCACAACGGGAGGGGCCGCAACGGTGAGAGGCCCTTGTACCGCCAAAAAAAAAAAAAAAAAAAAAAAAACTACAACTAAGAAATAGAGACAGGGCTTCCCTGGTGGCGCAGTAGTTGAGAATCCGCCTGCCAATGCAGGGGACGCGGGTTCGTGCCCCAGTCCAGGAGGATCCCACATGCCACGGAGCGGCTGGGCCCATGAGCCATGGCCGCTGAGCCTGCGCATCCAGAGCCTGTGCTCCGCAACGGGAGAGGCCACAGCAGTGAGAGGCCTGTGTACCACAAAAAAATAAAAAAGAAAGAAAAAAAGAAATAGAGACACAGATGTAGAGAACAAATATATGGACACCAATGGGGGAAAGTGGCAGGGGGGTGGTGGTGGTGTGATGAATTAGGAGATTGGGATTGACATATATACATTATTATGTATAAAATGGATAACTAATAAGAACGTGCTGTATAAAAAAATACATAAAATAAAATTCAAAAGAAAAGAAATATTTACTAACTTTATGAACCAACAAATGAACAAATGAACTGCCTTCAGAATCATTTTTCCTCAGTGGGGGGGCGGGGGAAAAACTACAACTATATGGGGACTTCCCTGATGGTCCAGTGGTTAGACTCCATGCTTCCACTGCAGGAAGCACAGGTTCGATCCCTGGTCGGGGAACTAAGATCCTGCATGCTGCACAGTGAGGCCAAAAACAAAACAAAAAACCCTGCAACTATATATAGAGTGAATCTCACTGAACTTGACCTGCGGACTAGCAAAACAGCTCTTCTACAACCAAGTTGTAAAGAAAGATCCATATGGAATCTGGTAGGAAGGGAGGAGAAGCAATCTGCTCAGAATCTGCACACCTGGAAGGAGTGAAGCTAACTCCAGGACAGAGACCATCATTGCTGAGGCACAAATCTCTGTGCACACTTGGGAGGGTGCAGGGCCATCCCAGTGGTGTGACACCAACCCCACCAGCGCCAACCCAGCCTATAACCAAGGTGTGCACACTGGGGAAAGAATGAAACCAGCACAGAAGTGCAGCCCCAAGCCCTCAGATCCCAGGCATGCCTTCAGTGAAGGCCACCACACATGGGAGAAACAACTCCCTCAGGGCTCCTGCTTGAGCATAGGATAAGCCATGGCTTCAACCAGACTCTGGCTCTAGCCCCTCCAACTCCATCCCTGCCTCCCACCAAGGCTGTGGTTGCCAGCACACCCTGGGAAGATACTGCCCATGCTTACTTCAGATCCAGCTCTCCCACCAAAGCCACTGGGCACACACAGGCTGCACAGGGAGCTCCTACACAAGGACATGCCTTCAAGACCAGGATAAGTAACGGTTCACCTAATTTCATAAAGACAGAGAAAGATAAACAATATGAGAAGACAGGAGATTATGTTTCAAATGAAAGAATAAGAGAAAAAAAAACAGGAAAAAACCCTAATGAAACAGAGCTAAGTAATTTACTGATAAAGAGTTCAAAACATGGGCTTCCCTGGTGACGCAGTGGTTGAGAGTCCGCCTGCCGATGCAGGGCACACGGGTTCGTGCCCAGGTCCGGGAGGGTCCCACGTGCCGCAGAGCGGCTGGGCCCGTGATCCATGGCCGATGAGCCTGCGCGTCTGGAGCCTGTGCTCTGCAACGGGAGAGGCCACAGCAGTGAGAGGCCCGCATACCAAAAAAAAAAAAAAAAAAAGAGTTCAAAACAATAAGAATAAAAATGCTAAATGAACTGGGGAAATAAATAGATGAACACAGTGAGCATTTTAACAAAGAAATAGAAAATATAAAAAAGAACCAGGGAGAGCTGAAGAATGCAATAACTGAAATGAAAAAACCACTAAAGGGAATTAATAGCAGATTAGTTGATACAGAAAAACACATAAAAGTGATCTGGAAGATAAAATAATGGAAATCATCCAATCAGAGGAGCAAAAAGGAAAACAAATTTTTAAAAATGAGAATAGTTTAAAGGACCTCTGGAACAGCATCAAGCATACTAATATTCATGTTATAGGGGTGCCAGAAGAAGAGAAAGAGAAAAAGGTAGAACATGTGTTTCATGAAATTATGGCTGAAAACTTCCTGAACCTCAGGAAGGAAACAGATATCCAGGTACAGAAATCACAGAGAGTCCCAAAGAAGATAAACCCAAAGAGACCCACACCAAGACATATTATAATTAAAATGGCAAAAATTTAAAGAGAGACTTCTAAAGGCCACAAGAAAAAAAGGAGTCACATACAAGAGAAACCTCAGAAGGCTATCAGCTGATTTTCAGCAGAAACTTTGCAGGCCAGAAGGGAGTGGCATGATATAGTTTAAGTTCTGAAAGGAAAAAGACCCTACAACCTAGGACACTCTACCCAGCAAGGTTATCATTCAGAATTGAAGGAAAGATAAAGAGCTTCTCAGACAAGCAAAAACTAAAAGAGTTCATCAATACTAAACTGACCTTAAAAGAAATGTTAAAGGGTCTTTTCTAAGTAGAAAAGAAAAGGCTACAACAAGAAATAAGAAATTACAGGAAGGGAAAAATCCCACTGGTAAAAGCAACTATACAGTAAACACTGAGGCAACTATACAGTAAAGGCTGAGGATCAATCATTTAAATAACCTACCGTGAAGGTTAAAAGACAAAAATTGTAAAAATCAAATATAACCATAATAAACAGTTAAGGCATAGACATGAAGATGTAAAATATGACACCCAAAACACAAAACATCGTGGGGGAGTAGACCTTTTAGAGTGTGTTTAAAGTGAAATGATTATCAGTTTAAAACAAGTAGATATAGTTATAGGTCAACATATATGAACCCCATGGTAACCACAAATCAAAAACCTATAATAGAAAAACACCTATAATAGATAAAAACTAGAGAGAAAGGAACACAAACATAATACTAAAGAAAATCGTTAAACCACAAGGGATAAGACTAAAAGAAGAAGAAAAGAATGGAGAAGAACTACAAAAACAACCAGAAAACAAGTAACAAAATGGCAATAAATACACACCTGTTAATAATTACTTTAAATGTCAATGGACTAAAAGCTTCAATCAAAAGATGTAGGGTAGTTGATTGGATTTAAAAAGAAAGACCCATCTATATGCTACCTACAAGAGACTCACGTCAAAGCAAAGACACACACAGACTGAAAGTGAGGGGATGGAAAAAGATATTCCATGCAAACTGTAATGAAAAGAGAGCTGGGGTAGAAATACTTATGTCAGACAAAGTAGACCCTAAAAAAAGTCTATGATAAAAGACAAAGAATAGCATTATATAATGATAAAGGGATCCATACAAGAAGAGGATATAACATTTGTAAATATATGCACCTAATATAAGAGCACTAAATATATAAAGCAAATATGAACAGACATAAAGGGAGAAATTGACAGTGATACAATAATAGTAGGGACTTTAACACATATTACATCAATGAACAGATCATCCAGACATAACACATATTACATCAATGAACAGATCATCCAGACAGAAAATCAATAAGGAAACAGTGGCCTTAAATGACACATTAGACCAGTTGGACTTAACAGATATCTACCGGACATTCCATCCCAAAAGAGCAGAATACACATTCTTTTCAAGTGCACATGAAATGTTCTCCTGGATAGATCACATACTAGATCACAAAACAAGTCTCAACAAATTTAAAAGGCTAGATTAAAGCACAGAAATCTCTTGCATTCCTATACACTAACAAAGAAAGATCAGAAAGAGAAACTAAGGAAACAAACCCATTTACCACTGCAACAAAAAGAATAAAATACCTAGGAATAAACTTACCTAAGAAGGCAAAAACCTGTACTCAGAAAACTAAAACACTGATGAAACAAATCAAAGATGACACAAACAGATGGAGAGATATACCATGTTCTTGGACTGGAAGAATCAATATTGTGAAAATGACTATGCTACCCAAAGCAATCTACAGATTCAGTGCAATCCCTATCAAATTACCAATGGCATTTTTCACAGAATTAGAACAAAAATTTTTACAGTTTGTATGGAAACACAGAAGACCCTGAATAGCCAAAGCAATCTTGAGAAAGAAAAACGGAGCTGGAGGAATCAGGCTCCCTGACTTCAGACTATATTACAAAGCTACAGTCATCAAGACAGTATGGTACTGGCACAAAAACAGAAATATAGATCAATGGTATAGGATAGAAAGCCCAGAGATAAACCCACACACCTATGGTCACCTAATCTACGATAAAGGAGGCAAGAATATACAATGCAGAAAAGACAGTCTCTTCATTAAGTGGTGCTGGGAAAACTAGACAGCTACACGTGAAAGAATGAAATTAGAACACTCCTTAACACCATATACAAAAATAAACTCAAAATGGATTAAAGACCTAAATGTTAAGACCAGAAGCTATAAAATTCTTAGAGGAAAACATAGGAGAAACATCTGATATAAATTACAGCAAGATCTTTTTTGACCCACCTCCTAGAGTAATGAAAATAAAAACAAAAATAAACAAATGGGACCTAATTAAACTTAAAAGCTTTTGCACAGCAAAGGAATCCATAAACAAGATGAAAAGACAATGCTCAGAATGGGAGAAAATATTTTCAAGTGAAGCAACTGACAAAGGATTAATCTCCAAAATATACAAACATCTCATGCAGCTCAACATCAAAAAAACAAACAGTCCAATCAAAAAATGGGTGGAAGACCTAAACAGACATTTCTCCTCCAAAGAAGACATACAGATGGCAAACAAACACATGAAAAGATGCTCAGCATCACTAATTATTAGAGAAATGCAAATCAAAACTACAATGAGGTAGTTGCTTATCCAAGTTGGTCTTTTATGGCAACGTCAATAATAAGATTTATTCCTGTTAGAAATAAGTACTTTCTCATGGAAGCAACCTAAATGTCCATCGACGGATGAATGGATAAAGAAGATGTGGTACATATATACCACGGAATATTACTCATCCATAAAAAGGAACGAAACTGGGTCATTTGTAGAGATGTGGATGGGCCTAGAGTCTGTCATACAGAGTGAAGTAAGTCAGAAAGAGAAAAACAAATATCGTATATTAACACATATATGTGGAATCTAGAAAAATGGTACGGATGAACCTATTTGCAGGGCAGGAATAGAGATGCAGACCTAGAGAACAGACGTATGGACACAGCAGGGAAGGGGGAGTGGGATGAATTGGGAGATTTAAATTGACAGATATACACTACCATGTGTAAAATAGATAGCTAGTAAGAACCTGCTGTATAGCACAGGGGGCTCAGCTTGGTACCCTGTGATAACCTAGATGGGTGGGATGGGGGTGGGTGGGAGGGAGGTCCAATATGGAGGGGATATATGTACACATATAGCTGATTCACTTCATTGTACAGCAGAAACTAACACAACATTGTAAAGCAATTATATTCCAATTAAAAAAAATAAAAGGATAGAAATTATATGAAGAATCTTTTCTGACCACAACAGTATGAAACTAGAAATCAATTACAGGAAGAAAAATGGGAAAAACACAAACACGTGGAGACTAAACAGCATGCTATTAAAAACCCAATGGATCAACAGAGAAATCAAAGAGGAAATAGAAAATACCTTGTAATAAATGAAAATAAAAAACACAACTTTCTGAAATCTATGGGATGCGGGAAAAGCAGTTCTAAGAGGGAAGCTTATAGTGATACAGGCATACCTCAAGAAACAAGAAAGATCTCAAACAACCTAATTTACCATCAAAAGAGATTAGAAAAAGAAGAACAGAGCCCCAAGTCAGAAGAAGGAAGAAAATAATAAAGATCAGAAAGAAAATAAATAAAATAGAGACCCACCCCCAAAAGAAGAAAGAAAGAAAGAAAGAAAGAAAGAAAGAAAGAAAGGAAGGAAGGAAGGAAGAAAAGAAGGAAAGAAAGAAAGAAAAAGAAAGAAAGAAAGAAAGAAAGAAAGAATCAATGAAACCAAGAGCTGGTTTAGTGAAAAGATAAACAAAATTGATGAACCTTTTAGCCAGCCTCATTAAGAAAAAAGAGAGAGAAACCAAATAAGAAATGAAAGACAAGAAATTACAACCAATATCACAGAAATACAATCATAAGAGAATACTAGGAACAGTTAAATGCCAACAAACTGGACACCCTAGAAGAAATGAATAAAATCCTAGAAACATACAATCTTCCAAGACTGAATCAGGAAGAAATAGGTCATCTGAATAGACTGGTTACTAGGGTTGAAATGGACTCAGTGGGTATTCCCTGGCAGTCCAGTGGTTAGGGCTCTGTGCTTATGTTGCAGGGGGCATGGATTCGATCCCTGGTCAGGGAACTAAAATCACACATGCTGCGTGGCATGGCCAAAGAAAAGAAGTGGAATCAGTAATGAAAAAACTCCCAAGAAACAAAAGTCCAGAACTGGATGGCTTCACAGGGGAATTCTACCAAACATATAAAGAAGACTTAATATGTATCCTTCTCAAACTATTACAAAAAATTGAAGAGGAAGGAACACTCCTAAATTCATTCTGAGGCCAAAATTACCCTGATACCAAAATCAGACAAAAATACTACAAAAAAGCCAATATTCCTAATGAATATAGGTTCAAAAATCCTCAACATAATATTAGCAAATTGAATTCAACAATATATAAAAATGATCGTGCACCATGAGCAAGTGGGATTTATTGCATGGATATAAGAATGGCTCAACATCCACAAATCAATCAATGTGATACACCACATTAACAAAAGGAATGATAAAAATCACATGATCATCTCCATAGATGCAGAAAAAACATTTGATAAAATTCAACACCCATTCATGACAAAACTCTCAACAAAGGGAATAGATCACAATATAATAAAAACCATTTACGACAAACCCACAGCTAATATCATACTCAATGATGAAAAACCAAAAGCTTTTCCTCTAAAATGAGGAACAAGACAAGGATGCCCACTCTCACCATTTCTATTTAACACAGTATTAGAAATCCTAGCCACAGCAATCAGGCAAGAAAAAGAAATAAAAGGCATCCAAATTGGAAGGGAAGAAGTAAAACTGTCACTATTTGCAGATGACATGATACTATGTATAGAAAGACCTAAAGTCTCCACCAAAAAAAACTATTAGAACTAATAAATAAATTCAGTAAAGTTGAAGGATACAAGATTAGTATACAGATCTGTTGTTTTTCTATACACTAATAATATCAGAAAGAGAAAGAAAGAAAATCCCATTTACAATTGCATCAAAAAGAATAAAATACCTAGGAATAAACTTAACCAAGGAGGTGAAAGACTTGTACTCTGAAAACTATAAGACATTGATGAAGGAAATTGAATATGATACAAATAAATGGAAAGATATTCCTGTTCATGGATTGGAAAAATTAATATTGTTAAAATGTCCATACTACCCAAAGCAACCTACAGATTTAATGCAATCCCTATCATAATACTCATGACATTTTTCACAGAACTAGAACAACTAATCCTAAAACTTGTATGGAACCACAAAGGACCCCTACTGAACAGGAGAAGATATTTGCAAGTGATATGTCTGATAAGGAGTTAATATCCAAAATATATAAGAGCTCATACAAGTCAATATCAAAAACACAAACCACCCAATTACAAAATGAGCAGAGGATCTGAGTAGATATTTTTCCAAAGAAAATATACAGATGGCCAATAAGTATGTGAAGATGTGCTTAATATCACTAAGCATCAGGGAAATGCAAATCAAAACCACAATGAGATATGAACTCACACCTGTCAGAATGGCTATTGTCAAAAAGACAACAAGTAATAAATGTTGGCAAGGATGTTGAGAAAAGGGAACTCTAGTGCACTGTTGGTGGGAATGTAAATTGGTGCAGCCACTATTGGTGCAGTCTGAAGTTTCCTAAAACAATTAAAAATAAAACTACCATATGATTCAGAAATTCCACTCCTGGGTGTATATCTGCAGAAAACAAAAACACTAATCCAAAATGATACATGCACCCCAGTGTTCATAGCAACATTATTTATGATAGCCAAGATATGGAAGCAACCCATGTGTCCTTCAACAGGCAAATGGATAAAGAAGATGCAATACACACACACACACACACACACACACACACACACACACACAATGGAATATTATTCAGCCATAAAAAAGAATGAAAATTTGCCATTTGCAGTAACATGGAATGACCTGGAGGGTATTATATTTACTGAAGTAAGTCAGACAGAGAAAGACAAATACTGTATGCTCTCACTTATATGTGGAATCTAAGAAATAAAACAAACCAGTGAATATAAAGCAGAAATAGACTCATAGATACAGAGAACAAACTAGTGGTTACCAGTGGAGAGAAGGGTGGGGGAGGGGCAAGATCAAGGAAGTGAATTAAGAGGTAAAAATAACTAGGTATAAAATAAATAAGATACAAGGATGTAATGTACAGCATAGGGAATATACACAATATTTTATAATAACTTTAAATGGAGTGGGCTTCCCTGATGGCACAGTGGTTAAGAATCTGCCTGCCAATGCAGGGGACACGGGTTTGAGCCCTGGGCCAGGAAGATCTCACATGCCGTGGAGCAACAAAGCCCTTGCGCCACAACTACTGAGCCTGTGCTCTAGAGCCTGTGAGCCACAACTACTGAAGCCCGCACGCCTAGAGCCCGTGCTCCACAACAAGAGAAGCCACCACAATGAGAAGCCTGTGCACCACAATGAAGAGTAGCCCCCACTCGCCACAACTAGAGAAAGCCCACGAGCAGCAACAAAGACCCAACACAGCCTAAATAAATAAATCTATTTTTTTAAAAAATCTTTACGGGCTTCCCTGGTGGCGCAGTGGTTGAGAGTCCTCCTGCCGATGCAGGGGATGCGGGTTCGTGCCCCGGTCCAGGAAGATCCCGCATGCCGCGGAGCGGCTGGGCCCGTGAGCCATGGCCGCTGAGCCTGCGCGTCCGGAGCCTATGCTCCGCAACGGGAGAGACCCGTGTACCACAAAAAAAAAAAAAAAAAAAAAATCTTTAAATGGAGTATAATCTTTAGAACTATTGAATCACTATGTGGTACACCTGAAATTAATATAACATTATAAATCAACTCTACTTCAATTTTTAAAAATTTATTTATCTTTGGCTGTGTTGGGTCTTTGTTGCTGCACGCGGGCTTTCTCTAGTTGCGGCGAGCAGGGGCTACTCTTCATTGCGGTGCTCGGGCTTCTCATTGCGGTGGCTTCTCTTGTTGTGGAGCATGGGCTCTAGGCACGCAGGCTTTAGAAATTGTGGCATGCGGGCTCAGTAGTTGTGGCTCGCCGGCTCTAGAGCGCAGGCTCAGTGGTTGTGCCACACAGGCTTAGTTGCTCCGCGGCATGTGGGATCTTCCCAAACCAGGGCTCGAACCCATGTCCTGTGCCTGCCAATGCACCACCAAGGAAATCCTCTACCTCAATTTTAAAAAATAATTCCAGATGCTGGTGGCGGCAGCGCAGAGTGCCAGGCTCTTTTGTTTGGCTGAGGGAAGGGCGGTTGGCCGGCACCTGCGGAACGCCGCTTCAGTGAGGGGCTCGACCGCGGTCAACCGGCTTGTTGCTTTTCTGGTCCCCACTCGCCTGGCCGGCTGGACAAGATGCACAAGTAGCGCGGCACTGATTCGTCTCGGGTTCACGGGCACTGCTCTGAGCAGCGTCACCCTTTATACCAGAAAGCTGACGGGCACCATGGGGAAAAGACAAAACAAGAAGAAAGTGGAGGAGGTGCTAGAAGAAGAGGAAGAAGAACATGTGGTGGAAAAAGTTCTCCACCGTCAAGTAGTTAAGGGCAAAGCGGAGTACCTCCTAAAGTGGAAGGGGTTCTCACATGAGGACAACACATGGGAGCCAGAAGAAAACCTGGATTGCCCCGACCTCATTGCCGAGTTCCTGCAGTCACAGAAAACAGCACATGAGACAGATAAATCAGAGGGAGGCAAGCGTAAAGCTGATTCTGATTCGGAAGATAAGGGGGAGGAGAGCAAACCAAGAAGAAGAAAGAAGAGTCAGAAAAGCCACAAGGCTTTGCTCAGGGTTTGGAGCCCGAGTGGATTATTGGAGCTACAGACTCCAGTGGAGAACTCATGTTCCTGTTGAAGTGGAAAAACTCTGATGAGGCTGACCTGGTCCCTGCCAGGGAAGCCAATGTCAACGTGCCCACAGGTTGTCATATCCTCCTATGAGGAAAGGCTGATGTGGCATTCCTACCCCTCAGAGGATGATGACAAAAAAGATGACAAGAATCAACTCTCCTGAGTACCGGCCCCTGTCACATCTGACTGTGGGTTTCAAGTGGGGAAAGAAAGAGTTCTACTTGTCTTGACACCATAGAGGTGGCTTGAGAAGATGTCCTTTGAAGAGCCAGTACAGTTTCCGTGCCCTACAGCAGTCCAGTGCTTTAAAGCCGTTCCATGCTGTATAGTTTGCACATCCATTCCAGTGGAGGGGAAGGAGGGTCAGTGTTTCAAGGCAACCCATTCTGAACTTTGCTGAGAAAAGCAAAGGGCTTTCTATGAAGGACAACACTTGCAGAATGGGATGTGGGAGAGCAAAAGATACTATAGATCTTCAAAGAGCATCTCCACAACCCACAGCCTTCTTCCCAATAGTGTTAACTCTGCATTTTTACAGCATAGCATGTATGTAGTTTTCGGCTATTACTGGTATATTATTTGGGGTGGGAAAGAAGGGAGATGGGTTAGGATCATTTTTGTTAAAATTTGGGGCCTGATGGGGGAAGTGGTGAAACAAAGGAAAGAACAACTAATGGTGATTTGGTTCTGTGTCCAGAATATTTCATCCTTTCAAAAAATGTCATTGGCAACCTAAATGAGGACTGGAGAGACTGTTTAAAAGCTGTGAATGCCTGAAACTTAGAAGCCAAGGTGTTCCCTGACTGAGCTTAATGCTGTTCCCAACAAAGGACTAAGCCAGTTAAGAAGTTACCAAACCTGTTGTCTGTGGGATGGAAACTGGTTGAGGAGGAAAAGTCTTATTGGAGTGTATACGCAGGCAGGTCATTCTGTCTTAGAGGTGATAATTCTTGAAATTGACAAGAAGACCCTTTCTTTTCCAATTATGAAGTTATAAATGTCAGCTTCTCCACCCAAGCCACTGGCTGTAGTATTTGGGGAAGGCCAGAGGGTGGTGTAGGAGGTGGGAGAGTAGGGAAAGGCAAGGGCTGGTGCTCTTAGGGTGGAAGACTCTTGGAGCCTCTATTTTTTGAACTTTGAAACCATTGGTGGCAGGGTTCAGTCCCTGACAGCACAAGTTCACTGAATCACTTCAAGAGCTGAATGATTTCAGAAGCCCTGGTCTCAGAAGATTAAATTTTCATACTGGGGCAGTGGCTCACTTTAAAACAAAACAAGTTTTTTTAATCCTAAGAATTAACTAAAACCCAAAACTCTGTCTTGAATCATGAGATCCATCAGTTCTGACATCGTCTAGACCTGCATCTAGAACTCCATTGTAAAACATTTTTAGGCATGTGTTAGTTTTCTGTGAAAATTTTATTTAAATGTTAAGCTTCATACCAACACTGTCAGTTTTTGTCTTAATAAAACTATAGATTTATAATCCAAAAAAAAAATTCCAAGTGACTGTCTTTGGGAATTTGAACTGTGGGGTGTGCAGAAAGCTGAGATGGAGTTCTGTTGCTTTTTATTATAAGCTCTTACATGTGTTACTTGATTTTTAAATTGTGACTATATACTATTTTTACTTTAAACATTTAAAAACGAATAATTTAATATGTGCTCTCACTTTATGTGATAATTGTATTCCCTGAAAATCCATGGTTAAATCTGTTTGTTCAAACTGAATCATGATATTCAGGAGACCTACAAAAAAAGAACCTTTAAGACGGTGGTTCTCAAACTTAAGTGGGCATCAGGGTCATCTGTGGGGCTGATTAAAACCTGGATTGCTCAGCCCTACCCCAGAGTTTCTAAGTTAGCAGATCCGGGGTGGAGCCTGAGAGTCTGCATTTCCAGCAAGCTTCCAATTGATGCTGCTGATGATGATCCAGGGACCACACTTTGAGAACCATGGTTTTAAGGAAATAGCTCCTAATTTATATTTTCTATTAAATTGAATCAGCATACATGGAGTTTGCTTCACATGAGGTTTACATACATAACAATATCACATCTTTTCATTCAAACTGGGCGTTGTGAACTGGTAAGCTTAGTGAGAACACACTGCTAGCTCCAATAGGTTGGTGATTTTTTGAAAATCACCTCCTCAGGCATAGCATGAGGAGTAAAGAGAAGCTGAGTAACAAAACCTCTTTCTCACAAAGACCACCTCCAACCACAAAAGGGAAAGGCCATGTGACCTAGACTGACCAATAAAACACTCCCTAGTCCCCAGTCAGAGATTGATTCAGAGATGACCCCATGGCCAAAGCTGGACCAATCAGAATTCTTCCCAGGACATTTCCACTTGAACCATCCAAAAACACTGCCTTGTTCTGGCTCTTGCTCTGGTTCTGGCATTGTGAAGCTTATAAGCTTGGGGGGCTACTATCTCGCCTGCCCTGTGGAGGGATGCATCCAAAGAAAGTAGAGAAACAGTTCTGATAACACTGTAACTCCCTGAGTCAGTTAATTCTGACTGGCCTTCTCAGTTGTGTTGAGCTGATAAATTCACTTTACTTTTTCTCATGTTTGAGTTGGGTTTCTGACACTTGCAGTCAATAGTTCCTGAATAATACAAATGAAGTAAGAGTTTTCCAACATGTTTTAAAAATGTGTTTTTTCATATTTGAAGTTCTATGGATTTTTCAGATTGGAAACCAAGCAAAAATGAATACAAAATGACAATACAGATGTAAATAGAGATGAAAACTCTCCAGGGCTACAGAAGTATGGAGCTATAATATAGCTCGTATTCAGGCAGATACATAACTTCCAGTTCTGCACTAGCTGAAACCATTCCCTCCTCACCTCCTCTGTGCTGGGTCCCATGTCCTCACAATTTGAGAGAAGCTCCCTTCCAGGAGTATGCAGAAGTAGAAGAACCCAGGCTGCCCCAGATTCATCTTCAAAGGAAGCCATCCATTTAAAACAACTCAAGCAGAGTGTTGACCACATGGAAAGTGTTTAGATTAATTACTGCTCTGATTGGCAGCTACATGGCCTATCATAAAAATTCCCAATCATGACCTAAACTTTGAAACAGAAGCTCTGTCTCCACCATTTCATATAATATATATTAATTGGCTGTCAAATATTTGTTTTCATAATCTCATTTAATCCTGACTAAAATTCAGTGAGGTGCATAATTTTGAGCTCCACGTTATAGATGAGGAAATGGAGATTCAGAAAATTAAGTAATTTTTCCTGAATCACAGAGCCAGGCATGGTGGAGCCAAGAGTCATATTGGATTCTCTGATTCTGGGACCCAAGGAAGGAAGGAAGACAGGGAGGGAGAGAGGGAGGGAGGGAGGAAGAAGAGCAAAGAAACAAGAGATAGAGGAGGTCTGGAAGAGGCCTTCCAGTTCTGGATTCCAGACCCTGCCTTAGGTCCCAACCATAAGCCCTCCCAATGGCCTTATACTAAACCCCATTTTCTCTTCAGCTAGCTTCAGTTGATTTGAGTTACTTGCATCCAAAGAGTATTAACCAGTACAGCTATCCACCTCAATATGTTGCCAAAGGAATTGTGTTAGAACCCAGCAGCCCCAGCATGCAGCAAATGAAGGAACTTGTAACGGCAGTTTCACCTATACCAGCCCCTCCGCTGCCCAACTAGCTCACCATTATCCTCCCATCCATCTTTAGATCATAGATTGTCGTGGGGATGAGCATGGCTTTACAGTGAGAGATCAGACCAAATTCTCTTCTGTCCCAAGTCACTTAAGGGCCCCATTCCACTTTACTGCCCCTGCCACCAGTGTGAAATCACATCTGGGAACCCTGCGAATCCAAACCCTACTGACAAAAATCAATGCCTTAAGCCTGTAAGGCTAAGGACCAGAGTGCCACACCAGTGAACACTCAGGGCTCCTGCACAAGTAGTCTTCATGTCCACTGCAGCAAGGAGATGGTGATACAGCCAGTCTTATGGGCAGACAGTGTGTTTTGACCATCAAAACCCTGGTAATTGAATCACCTGCCATTTAAACACTCCCCCCACCCCACCCCCACCCCAACCTCCCTTCCACAAGGGCACATTAATTCAGTCCAACAAATTCATTTTGTTCCAGATATTTGCACTAGACACTGCAAACAAAGAGAACAAAATAGTTTATTAGGGAAGAAGGGCAAAATATGGTAAAAAAATCCTTCAGGTTAGACATTCATATCTCTGGAAAAAAAAACTAGAAAAAAAGTTGTGCCACATTCATCAAAAGTCAGCCTTTGGGGAGCTTTTCCTCCCACCCCATCTTTTAAGCCATTTGACCTTATTATACTATCTAAGAACATGGGACTAGCCCAACATGGTATCCAGTGAACTCCTCTGATAGCCCAAAGTATTTGAGAAAAGGACCTCCCCAAGGGCTCCTCTGGGTTTATTCTGTGAACTGAATTGACAAGAATGACATGGGGTCATACTGGGCTTTAAAAAACTAAGCTAGAAGCCATAGAAAGGCCACCTTCACAACCGATAGTTTATCCATTGCCTCTGGGCTTAGCAGACCCCTAACATGCATGCCCCAGGAGAGGAAAGAAAAACAAGCAAACAAAATATCCCTAAGCAAACTTTCAGTAACAAAACTAGGTACCATATCCAAAACCTAACAACAGAAATATCAATAAAAGGAGGTTAGTCATTATTCAGTTTCAATTCTGAGATGCTACATTAACAGATATAATCTATTTTCCCATAGTTTTCCGGGGAAGAGGCAAGTCTCAGGGGTTTTGCGTACTTCATAAATACTTCAGTCAGTCTTGTAACTTTGGCAAAGACAATAGAAATTTATTTGCCTGGAAGAGTCTCAGTTCCATCAGATGAGAACAAAAAAGAACTCACCAGGGTGTCAGAGAGAATGAGTCTCCTGTCATTTCTGTTCATTTGGTGTGAGTTCCAAACCAATGAACTCAAGGCACCAAGATGACACACTATAATTTTTTTAAGGAAAGGCAAATATTCAATGCTCATTTGGAGGATTTACTCAGCTTTCATGCTATTCTCCTTCTCAGTGTGTGTAAAGCTCACTCTTAAATACTCTGTGCTCATACTGTAAAGCACATTTTCCCTTATCTGTATAGCTTTGTCTGCTATCTCTGAAGCTCCAAGCTGCAAACTTACCTTCAAGTTCGAAGCGTTGGAAACCACAATCCAAATCTCAGGGAGGCCAGAGCCACTCGTTCTGTAGGTCTTGGGTGGTGAGAAGGATGCTCTATGATTTCCAGGCTGAACAGTATTTGGGGCACTGGAGATTGACTTGTGGGCTCAGTGGCGGCCAGCCATGTGACCAGGATGGGGGAAGGGACACTCCTGCAGGGTGAGGGACTGATGCCTGGTTGGCTGACAGACCAGGGTAGTGCAGGGTCTGAACAGAGCTGCCAGGATCATAGGCAGACATCTTTAAGTTTCTTCTTAGATTTTAACTTGGTGATTTTACATGGCAGTGTTGTTTCAGCCTGGATTTTGAAATGCTGGTTTATCTCCCTGCATGGTTTCTATCCCAGATCCTTTTGAATTCTGTCTTAGAGGGCTCTTAAAGGTAGAGGTCTAAGGGACCTTAGAGATGATCCAGTCCTGCCCCAGGGCCACCCATTTTATAGGCTGTTAGCAGCACTTCTAGGAGCCTGCAGAGGCCTGGGTCTGGAATGCATACTGGAGTGACCAGGACCGGCTGGCACCAATATTACAGCTCACTTGAATATCTTCAACCGTTAGGTCATTAGAGCTTTGAGGACTGCGGAGATGCCAGTTAAATGGATCTTGTCACACTTCAGGTGCCTAAATCTGCAGCTATCAGATTAGGGCATGGCTTAGAAATTACAGCAATTTGTACTTGTGGTCAATGAGTTTTTGTATAGACATGTGTACTTATGTTTATGTATCTCTATTCACAATCTTCATAAAATACTCTAAGATGATCTTTTTGGGATCAGGGGATGTCATGAGCTGGGGAGTTCTTTGATCTCAAAGATCTTGAAGACTTCTGGAGACCAGAGCTGTATGGGTAACCTTCTAGTTCACATCTGCCACTCCACCCAAATGGTTTGTGCTGGCTGCCTGCTAAAATAATGGGGGAGGTGGTAATAAGAATGGAGGAAATGGTAGAGGTGGAAGTGGTAGGTGGAATGGTAGAAGTGGCAATATGGTAGCTGGACATAAATGGAGGTGTTGGAGGTATAGATGGAGGTGGTGGAAGTATAGATGGAGGTGGTGGAAGTATAGATGGAGGTGGAAAAGATGTAGATGGAGGTGGTGGAGGCAGTGGTGGTGATGGAGGAATGGGTGAGAAGACCTCCTAAATGATGGAGTAGGAGATTATTTTTACTATTATGCTGATGACCCTGGATGAATCTGACTTTCTGTGATTAGAAGTGAGAAATGGCAAAGCCTTGGCATTAGGAATCTGGAGAACCTTATTCTGTCCCCAAAGCTGTGTGACCTTGAGAAAATACTTCACCTCTTTGGGCTTCAGTATCCTTGAAGCAGAATTGGCACTTAATAAATGGTGGCTTGTTTAGGGGAACTCACCTTTCTCCCTCCAAGCACTTTACTCTTCCCTACAAAGTAGGAGCTTCTGTCCTTTCTGAAGCTTTGAGAAAAGTACTCTCCACTCACCTCTCTTACTTACTCCTGCTTAGTGGATGAGGAGTGGCTCATGTGCTTGATGAATTTGGGAGAATAAAATGAGCACGTGCCATGACTCAGATCCTTCTGAGAACTGCCTGCACCAGAGAAGGCCCAAGCTGCCCTCCTCTCCTCCCCTCTTCGCAGTAAGCTTCCCAGGGCAGGTTCTTGTCCTGCAGCTACGGAGTCTTTCAGTGCTGGAAAGATAAGTTTTGTTCCTGGGGAAAAAGTTAGGAAGCCTGATTGTGGTTGTACTTTCTAAACCAAATTCTCCAATCAGCTTTATCTGTTATGAAGTTATTTTAATCTCTAGCGGTTTGACCCCTGTATCTTATTTCTCATTTGATTCCAAGCATAGAGAGAAAAACTAGGAACAAGGATCACTCTCAAATTCCAATGCTGGTGAATTAATGAGAGAGCCAGCATGGAGTTGATTGGACTAAACGGTCTCTAAGTTTCCTTCAAGCTCTAACATCCTGTGATTCTATGAGTCTATTTCTCTGGAAAAAAAGCAAACTCTTAGCAAACAACTTCTTAATCTCTGAGTCTCCTCCTTCCTGCTTCTCAATACAAAGAAGACCTCAAATCTTCAAACATCGGGGCTTCCCTGGTGGCGCAGTGGTTGAGAGTCCGCCTGCCGATGCAGGGGACACGGGTTCGTGCCCCGGTCTGGGAAGATCCCACATGCCGCGGAGCGGCTGGGCCCGTGAGCCATGGCCGCTGACCTTGCGCGTCCCGAGCCTGCGCTCCGCAACGGGAGAGGCCACAACAGTGAGAGGCCCGCGTACTGCAAAAAAAAAAAAAACAAAAAATCTTCAAACATCTTCCTCTCCTCCCCTCTCCACCAGCCCCTCGTGGCTTCATTTACTCCCTGTCCTGGTCTGGACCCCATGATGAATCCCTTCACTCCTCCCTCAGTGATACCCATAACCTCTGGCTCGTGCCCTGCCAATCTCTTGTTCTAGATCAGCCCACCCATCAACCTTCTCCTCCAGCACTGAACTCCCTTTCATCTCTGAAGAAAGCCTGTCTTCAGGGGGCAGAGGGGTGTGTGGGGGTGGGGGTGGGAGAGGGAGAGACAAACAGGATGGGGAGGGGGAGGGAGACCTAGCCCCATGATGCCTGTGGCCAACACTATCCCTGCCCTTCCCCATGATTGAGTTTTGTGAGCCAAAAACTGTTAAGAGAAGATCTGGCCATCCCCTTTCGCTCCTCCCCCTTCCCGCTGGCCTCTCTCCATGTTACTTCCAAGGAGACTGGTTCACCCAGCTGGCTTTAATTAAGCTCTGGCATAAATTGAGGCTTTCAGTCCTTCCTTATCACCAGAGTGGTAACAGCGGAGATCCACACGTAGGGGAAAGGGAAAAGTTGGACCCAGTGGTTCTCAGTCAGAGGTATCCCCCACGCAGGGGACATTTGGCAATATCTGGAGACATTTTTGGTTGTCACACTGAGAGGAGAGTACTTCTGGCCTCTAGCGGGTAGAGGCCAGCGATGCTGCTAACATCCTACATGAGACACCCCCCACAACAAAGAATTAGCTGGTCCCAACTGGCGATGGTGCTGAGGTCGAGAAGTCCTGGATCAGACAGCTCAGCCCCCTCTGGTCTAGGCTCTAGGCTGTCTCTAACCCAGGCCAAAAGAGCATTCCACATGGGCCCATCTTGGTCTGGGCTCTACAAGCAAGAAGGAGGGGCAAAGATTCTTATTAATTCGCAGTTTCTGACCTCTGTGCTTCCATTTTCTTTAGAGACCTGGTGGAGAGAGGTGGCTACTCACAGGGACAGATCCCCTTCCATCTCCTGGCCAGATGCCATCTGAACGCCACCTGAGTTTAACATATGGCAAGGTTTAAGCAGGTTTGACACAGAGTCCTGCCATAGGGAGCATAATATGAAGAGAGAACAAGCCTCCTACCCTGGAGAGGTCTGCAAGGTTCAGGCCCTTGTGTTGGTGGGAATAAGGACACATTTCAAGGCCCCAGCAGGCCTATCTAGAACTTTTTTTTTTTTTTTTTTTTGCGGTACGCAGGCCTCTCACTGCCGTGGCCTCTCCAGTTGCGGAGCACAGGCTCCGGACGTGCAGGCTCAGCGGCCATGGCTCACGGGCCCAGCCGCTCTGTGGCATGCAGGATCATCCCGGACCGGGGTGCAAACCCGTGCCCCCTGCATCGGCAGGCGGACTCTCAACCACTGCGCCACCAGGGAAGCCCTAGAACTTTTATCCATAAGAAATTCTCCATGAGCTGGGCAAGACTCACTCCAGTATGTAAATTATTTGGCTCTCAGATTGTTTGTGCCAAGCTTTGGCAGGTGGTACAAGACTGGCTGCCCCAGATTCCAGATTCTTGTCAACTTTAGCTGCTTTTGAACTGTATCCAGGGTCAAGGAGGGAACATACTGTGATGGTGTCAAGTCTGCACAGGAGGGCAAAAAAAAAGATGGTACCTTAAAGGGAAGCTGAGATACCCAAAAGGCCAGGCTCAGGTTAGGCAGTGGCTGGGTCCTGGCCTTGCACATCTCCATCTACCCCCTGACCTGCTGTGGCCTGTGGCCAGCAACATCAGAGACCTTAGCTCACTCTCCACCAGCCACACTGCATGTCCTGCTGTTCCTCTAACACCCCAAGCTCATTCCTACTCGGAACCTTTGCACTTACTGTTTCCCTAACCTTCAGCATGACTTGCCTGCCCCCTTGTGCATTCAGCTCTCTGACCAAATGCCATCTACACAAGAGGGGTCTCCCTGACCAGCCCATCTAAAATGCCCCTCTCTAGTCCTAATTCTGCCTTCCTTGTCTATATGACATTTCTACCAAAAATCATATTTTGTGTTTGTTTGTTTATTCATTTATTGTCTGTTCCTTTAAAATGGCAGGGATTTTGTCTTGTTCACAGATTTATCCCTGATGTCTAGAATAGAGGCTCATAAATGGTTGGGTTCAAATCCTGGCTCTACTAACTGTGGGATCTTGGGCAACTTACCTATCGTTTTTTTCTTTCATATTCCTCAGCTGAAAAATGAGAATAAGAATTATATCTGCCTCAAGGGTTGTTATGAGAACTGATTGAATCAATGTATATAAAATCTTAGGTCAGGGCTTCCCTGGTGGTGCAGTGGTTAAGAATCCACCTGCCAATGCAAGGGACACGGGTTTGAGCCCTGGTGCAGGAAGATCCCACAAGCTGCGGAGCAACTAAATCCGTGCGCCACAACTACTGAGCCTGCATTCTAGAGCCCTGAGCCACAACTACTGAAGCCCGTGCTCCTAGAGCCCGTGCTCGGCAACAAGAGAAGCCACCACAATGGGAAGCCCACGCACAGCAACGAAGACCCAACGCAGGCAAAAATAAATAAATAAAATTAATTAATTAATTAAAAAATAAAACTTAGGTCAATGTCTGGGCCACAGGAAATAATTAGTATTAACTATGGATATTATTATACTCCCAGGAAGCTCACGACCTGTGTATTATGAGGAGTGGGGAGTGGCATTCCTGGCAGCTTGCAGGAATGAAGCAGTACTTCTCCAGGAGCCAAGATCCCCCTGCAGGCTCTCAACCAGAGTCCTTTTCTCTCCTCTGCACCTGCTCTCTGTTGCCCTCTGGAGGTCCTTGTTGGACACTGGCGAAAGCTAACTGTGTTAGGGACTCTGCGGATGATGTATTTCTTAGGGAAAAATGAGGCTTTACTGGATGGCAGCCCCCTTACTTAAGTTTGGCCCTTGACGAAACCGCCAGTGGAACCATCATTTGGCAAACATGATTGGAAATCATTGAGACCACAGAAGAACTGTGGGTACCTAGGAATTCATCTCTCAGACCCCAAGAGGGACCCAGAGAAAGGCCACCCTTCCCCTCCCCCAGGCTGTACTTCCTGAGCCAGGGGACAATGCTCTGGCCACCTGGGCCAACCTGAGACACCCTGTAAAGCCACTCCTCAGATGAGCCAATGCCTCCTCCAGCCTGGTATTTTCTTTGCCTCCTTTTCTTTCCCCCAGATAGCCAGACTATTCCATGTTTTGCCTCAGGGAGTGTGTATGAAAGCAGAAAGCAGAGACAAAATGAGCCTCTTCCCTTAGGGGAAGAGAAAAGACTCCTGGCTAACCCAGACTGAAGTGTAGGAGAGGATGTTCATGAGAAAGATCAAGGCTGTCCCCTACCCCTCATTCAAGGCTGCATGGAAACATGGACGGGGACTCTGAGCTCCACAAGGACCTGCAGGCACCAATGCACAAGGACTATATGGAACAAGAACAAATGACATCAAGTGTAGGGACCTATGTAGGTCCCTAAGAGTCTAGAACCCTGCAGTGCACCCAACTCCGACCCCAAAATGGAAACCATGGGGGACACTCAGGACAGACAGGGATTAAATGTCAGCACCTTTTACAAATGAGGGTTCAAAATATAGATGAAAAGTTTTAGAAACTCATGTTTCTTACAACCTTGAGTGCAGGGACCAAAACTGGTATTCCAAAGGATAGATTTTTTAAGAAAATAGTGTTGGGGGGAGTGCACTATTTCAAAAATTACACTTAGAGGAGAAGTCTGGGCAGCAGACAAAGGCAGAAGTCTAATCATTTGTTGGACTCAGCACATTTATCTCTGCTCTGAAATCAAATGTGATTGCCCCTTAATACTGGGGTTGAACTTGCAGCCCAGGTTGCCTTGGACAATCACCAGGTGCCCTGTTTTCTTGGCTTCATTATCAGCAGTGCCCTCTTTCATTCTCAAAAGGGATGCAGTCTGGGCAGTGAGTTATATGGTTACTCTGCTCAAGATTTTTAAATGAGCGATCCCATGGGCTGACCCACTCTGAGTGAGGTGCTATGAAATAGAAAGTAAGGATTTCCAGGCAGGGGTGGCTGGAGGCTGTGGGACAATGAAGCTCTGGAGGGGCTGAGAATCTCACCCGGACAGGAAAGGAAGGGGCACGTGTTACATGATGAGAGGAGCTGTGGTGAGGTTGAAGGTCAGGTGCTGTGTGGAGTTGAGAGGACAGTGGTGGGGGTCAGAGTGGGATGTTTGAACTTAATATTTCAGACATGGAGTAGCGCAGGGTAATGGCATGGTCTGAGTTATGACCACGGGAGCAGGTAGGAGAAATGGAACCTGATTGCATTTGGGGATAGGAATTGGGCAACTAACAAGAGACGTGGAAGCAGGACTGGCTACTCTATACCTTTTTGCTCCTATTGAATTTTGAATCTTTTTACTATATTACCTTTTCAAAAATACATAAATAAAATTAAAATATAAAGGAATCCAGGCCTCTAGGTCAACAGTGGAATCATTTTATCAAGTTTTTAAAGCCCCCACCAGTAAAACAAGTTGCCTTTAAACATTTGAAAAGATGCTCAACCTTACTCACTTAAAAAAAAGAAAAATAGGCAAATTAGAGCCACAATGAAATATCATTTTTCACCTTCAGATTGGCAAATATCAAAAGGTTTCACAACAGCAAGAGTGGAAGGAAATGGGCCCTCTTCCACACAGCAGTTGGACAGATGGCATTTGGGTACAGGCTCTACGGCACCACTTCAGCAATATTCATAACACCTGAAAATGCACATACCTTTGGGTAGCAGCTATTCCTGGGTAGAAAGTTATCTTACAGATACACTCCCACCTGTGGACAAAGACACATATGTGATTTTAGGCAGTTACTCACCTTCCTGCACTTATGTCAGAGGGTATCACAGGAATTAAATGATATAACGCATGGAAAGGATGTTAAAGAGAGCCTGGCACATAGTAAGTGCTCAGTAAATGCCGGCTGTTATTATTACAGCATTGTTCATGACAGCAAAACACTGGAAACAACATGAATGTCTATCAATAGGGGACTGATAAAATAAGTTTTGTCTTACATTGAAAAATCACAAAGATTTTAAATACAATTAGGATATTCTTTAAACAGTGCTATGGAATGATCTTTTAGAAATGTTGTTAAATGGAAAAAAAAACAAAGTGTAGACGAATGCTTGTGGTTTGTCACCATTTGTGTGTGGGGTGTGCCTATAGGTGCACAGTCTCTCCAGTGATGAAGTCACAAGAAACTGGTAACAGTGATGATTCCTGGGAGGGAAAGTGAGAGGCAGGAGCTCAAGGGCTACTCTATAACCTCTTGTACCTTTTATATTGTCCATCATAGGGATGTATTCTCTAGTCAAAAACAATTAAACAAATTGGGGTATATGTCCAAAAAGTTGAAAGCAGGGACTCAAATAGATACTTGTATGCCATTGTTTGTAGCAGCATTATTCACAATAACCAAAAAGTGGAGACAACCCAAATGTTTATTGATAGGTGAATGTATAAACAAAGTGTGGCTTATGTATACAATGGAATACTATTCAGCCTTAAAAAGGAAGGAGAGTCTGACACATGCTAAAACATGGATGAAACTTGAAGACATTAAGCTAAGTGAAATAAGCCAGTCACAAAAGGATAAATTCTTGTATGATTCCACTTATATGAGATACCTAGAATAGCCAAATTCAAAGAAACAGAAAGCAGAATAGTGATTACCTGAGACTAGAAGGAAGGAGAAATGGGGAGTTAGTGTTTAATGGGTACAGAGTTTCTGCTGGAGATGATGAAAAAGTTCTGGAGATGGATGGTGGTAATGATTGTGCAACAAAGTGAATTTACTTAATGCCACTGAATTGTACACTCAAAAATGGTTAAAATGGTAAACTTTATATTATGTACATTTTATCACAAAAAAACAATTAAATAATTTTAATAATAAAAATAGTCATTTTTAAAATTTTGATCGGAGTTATGTTAAATGCAGAGATTAATTATGAGGAGCTGTATCAAATGAGCCACAACAAAGAATGGTCCTATCGAAAAAAGGACTCGGTCTCCAAATCCTGGCATTTTTCCATGCCAGTTTATCCTGATCTGCTGACTGGCTCTTGGGGGATTCATGGTACAGAGCAGAGGTGACAGGCTGAGCCAGGACCATGGGAGGAGGGCAGCTTCATCCAAGACAGGGAAGAAAATGGAAGGGAAGAAGTGACAGGTGGGGCAGAAGTAGAGGAAATTCCTGCCAGACCACATAGACTTTCTCCATGAGGAATGTTGGGGGTAGATTTTGAGGGGGCTGGAAAAGCTTGGTCTTTGAGGGGAATCACAGAGGGGCCAGACCAGGGATGTGTAAAAGAACCACCACTTTCCTCTGAGGAGCCTGGTGAGGCTGGAGATCACAAATGTGTAGAGAGAATTTCCCCTCCTCTCGCCTCTTCTTCCCCAGACAACAACGTTGAAGGGGTTGCAGACCCCTGGTAGCTAAATAAGTGAGGAAGAGCAGACTCCCCATCCAGACCACCAACTACCATAGGCTTCTCTTCTTCAACAACACCAAGCTGGGATTGGGAAGAGGCCTCAGTTTTAAGTTGAAACTGAAGTTTGGGTTATTATTGGGAGGGACATTATCATTACTGAAATAAGACTGAGACCAAGGGTGACCAAAACAATCATGTGACTTGTCTAAATTTCATCCAGTGGCAGAGCAAGATCTAGACCTACAGAATAAATTTTAAAAAGCAACAAGAGGCAGAAATCAAGTTACTTTATGATTTTATCTGATGAGTCATGCTTATTCAATGGAATAGTTACACAGTATTATTTTCAGTTGTTAATTGAAATGCATGTATCTTGCATCTACCCCTAGATTGTAAGTTCCCTGGAGGCAGGCCCCATGTGCTATTTATCCTCATACTGCCCCCACAGCCTAGCAAAGTGCCTTGTATGTACACAGTGGGCACTGAAATGGCTGCTGACCAAGAGGGCTTACCCCATAGGAAGTAGCACCGGGCCATTAGTGTGCTTATACAGTACCTAGCACAGAGCAGGTGAGCAACAAGACCTGGTTGAGTTGAAATGACTCTTCCTAAAGAGAGACCCTGTGTTCTAGGAAGTCTGATATAAAATGATGTTGCTCTCACACCAGTCAGAATGGCCATCATCAAAAAATCTACAAACAATAAATGCTGGAGAGGGTGTGGAGAAAAGGGAACCCTCTTGCACTGTTGGTGGGAATGTAAACTGATACAGCCACTATGGAGAACAGTATGGAGGTTCCTTAAAAAACTAAAAATAGAACTACCATACGACCCAGCAATCCCACTACTGGGCATATACCCTGAGAAAACCATAATTCAAAAAGAGTCATGTACCAAAATGTTCACTGCAGCTCTATTTAC